>NC_081832.1:40891605-41243988 GCF_030867095.1 Alligator mississippiensis
GCCCCCCCCCCCCCAAAAAAAACAACAAACCCCCAAAACAACAAAAAACCAGAACCCCAGCGCTTTACTTTAAAGCCCGGAGCGCTCCCGTGCTGAGCCCAGTGCATGCCCAAAAGAGGCATTGCATTTGTAGGACCCAGCTTGTCCAAAGTCTGTTAGGTCAGGCACTTTAGTGGGGCTTTTTTGGTGCTTTCATCCAACAGCTGATTGAAGCAGCTATTAGATAGAAGTGCCAAAAAGTCCTGCTGAAGTGCCTGATCTGTACAGACTCTGAGGAGTTGCTTCTTCCAGCAAAGCACGGTTTGGTTTTGTTTTGTTAACATATGTAAGCAGCTCCAGTCTGCCTCACACAATCAGTTAGTCCTTCATGTCTGATGTGATCTCTGGCCACATTAAAGCAGACCGTTAGTAAAAATTAGTTCAGTGTCCTCCTTGTGTTAGTGGTAAGTATGTGCTGTTGCTTCAGAAGGCAGTCTCTTCCTTTATAATGTATCGATCACTCATTCAAAGTACTGGTGAAATTCATTGCCAGCCCACAAAGACAGTCTCCCTGTCTGCTGCAGCAGGAAATGTTGATTTTGCTTATAATAAATGCATTTTATAAAGTCACAGCTATTACTGAGCCACAGTTCTTTCTCTTCTCCCCTTCCGCAATAGATTTAGATTTATTGTATTTTGTGCATTAGTGATTTCTGTAGGTTGGTTGTACTCCTCACTTTTATTGTGCACCCTGCTGCCTTTCTATTATGGGATAGTATGAGGAGCAGAAACTGGTCCATTCTTTAGTGGGTCTTCAGTCTATGTTCCTCACAAACAACAGATAATCCTAACCTGCTTCTTTTTCCCCCCGATTCCACTGTGGGGCATATCACAAGTATGAACTGGATTGTGTAGGCCTTCACTCTTTTCTAGACCCCAAACCATGAGTCTTTACTGACAGGTTTTGAACTAAGCCATATTTTTGAATGGCGGGCTTTGTTTGTGCTCTTTAAAAGTCTCTCATTTGGAAGCCATGTCTGTCTATTGAAATTTTTTCTGAGTTGCATCTCCCACTGTAACTCACTTGTCAGAGAGGAAGAAACACTCTGGATTAAAGAACCAGTCTAATTAGGCAGACCTATGCACATTAAACACCAAGGCTTTGACATTAAATGATGCAGTGCTCACAGGACTGTGGTCTAAAATATGGGATGAGGCCAAGATATGGTAACAACTGAAATTAAATAAAGGATGATTTAATTATTTTTAGGAAATGTTTGAGGACAAACACTTGCACAGATGTGTATTGCTCTAATTACAGTTCATAATGGACTTAGCTTTCTGCTACATAGAAAACCACAATTTAATGCATTCAGTCACTTAGCTAAGGGGTTGGGTTTTTTTGTACTGCTGCCCATATGCAAGCTATTTCCATGTAAAAGATTAATACTAAAGTCCCTATAAGCTTTCTTAATGTCTGACTTCTTCTTTCCAGTTTTAGAAAGCTGTTTTGAAGTGTGGGTGTGGAGTATTTTTTTTGGGGGGGGAGCTGAGGGTCAGTCTTAGAAATATGGGTCTGGCTGAGGTTGTGAATGTCCTGTCAATAGTGGAAAAGGGGTTTTTTTGTTAACCTTTTTCAGCAGCTTCAGAAGGTGATAAAACATTAAAGTCTTCTAATCTCTGTCATTTTTTATTCCTCAACCATAACCCCTTGACTGGGAATACTGTGGCTCCCAGCTTTTTCATGCTTTTTGTGCATTTTAATCTGACAGAGTTGACATGGAGAAACACAGCTAGTCTTAGTGGGTATGAACTGATATTGCCTTGGCTGTTGCTTGGACCAGAACCATTAATGGCTTTAAACTTTAGGATTAAAGCCTTAAAATGACATTGGACTGGGAGCCAGTGGAAGACTGGAGCATGCACATGGTGGAGAAGATGGCAGTACATTTCATACTATCTGGAGCCTTTGTATGATTCTTGTATTTAGGCTCAGAATCATCCAGGAGGAAGGAGTGACATTTCATAGTGAGTTGAAGTGAAAGGAGAAGTGTTTAGTCACTGAAAGAAGAATGACAATTTAGACAGTAGCCTAAGATTTTGGGACTGCTTTGATGAAGGATGTATGCCTTCAGTAGCAGAGGGAACTATCTTATCTCCTCAATGCATCTTCTCCCTTTTAGCCAGCATCATTTTGAACATTCCTGGGTTGAGTTTGAGCCAGCTGCTTTCATTCAAGAACATCTTGATCTCATAAATTGAGTAGTTAAAGCAATGGAAGAAAATGGGTATCAATGACATTCTTGGCAGCTGATCCTGTGGTGCCTCACTACAGTATTTTTCCAAGTGATTTTGATAGATGCTGGAAAAAGGGAAGAGGGAAGAATATTGACCTACATAGATGTGACTAGGTTATAAGCAGCCTAGAATTTCTAAGATAAAAGTAGCTATAGTAATGTTCTGCTACTACTTCACCATTGTTCTGTTTATATATACATGTTCTCCTCTTCCCCCCTCCCCATGCCTGTAACAGAAACTCAGACTAGTCACTGTGACTTTGATTTCCTTTTTAAAGGGGGACCCTTGTTTTGAGTACACTTTCATGACTGATTTTTAGCCAGATCCTGCCAGATCCTTTTAAGGGTGCCCTGAGGTGGAAGAGAAAAGCAGATAAATGCAGGTTTAGGCTTGTCCCTGCCTGACCCCTCCTGCAAGGTGGTAAGCACTGTAATGTATAAATTAGTGTTTAAAATTGGATGCCACTCAATTCATAAAACTTACGGAAGGGTGCCTGGAATCCAAAAAGATTGAGAACTACCATCTTATGACATGGATGATGAAAAGATTACAGAATGGGCATAAGCACAAAGGTTACTTACCTGGAAGCAGATTTCTCTGAACACATTGCCTCTGCAGATTTAACCTTGTTTGCCCTCCATTGAACCATGGGTCCTTGGAAGTGAGGTATGTCTGGATGTGCATTGTACATCACTGATGCAGTCTAGCTTGAAGGGTACAAAAGACCTTGCCTCTTAACTGTATCTTGGTTCTTAACTTTAATGAAATCTAGCTTAGAAAAGGGAAGGATGAGAAGCTCCAATGTGGATTTGAAGTGGCAATAATAGTCACTGACAAATATCCTTTCCTTTTCTCTTGTAAAAAGTATCTCTGCAGCTCACAATCATTAGAGACTCGTGAGCAGTCACAAACATCCAGGCAAGGTCTGGGGAGTGGTAGTTGAGAAGGAAGCACCGCTCTCCCTCATTCAGCATATGATTTAGCTTCCAATAGAAGAGTAATGGTTTAGAAAAGATTAAGGCAAGCTCCATGTAGAATCTTGGCAGACTTCATTAACAGTGGCTGCCTTTCTTCTAATACAGTGGTTTTTCAGACTGTTGCACAATAGGTCATCATTGGTTCCACAAAGAGACGGGGTAATGGCGCAGGCTGGGAGGTGGTGTGCTGCCACTGCCATCCCAGATTGCTTGGCTCCATGTCAGCTCACAGGATAGGGGAAGGAGTTTCACAGCAGAATTGATATGAAAGGGTTCCATGACTTGAGAAAGTTTGAAAACCACTGCTTTAATGCAAGAGGCTCTTAAGTCTTGGCTAGGAAAATGGCTGCTTGGATTTACAGGAATGATTACATGACATTTTGATTATCTCAGAACAGAAATCCCCTGAATTTCAGGTTTCACTTGAATGCCACAAATGGTATGAGAAACTTACAAAATATCTTGGCTCTCTGCAGCAACAAAGGCCTGTGTGTTTAGAGAGCACGGAGGGACTTAAGTGCCCAATCCCAAATTAAAGTGCTTTTTCAACATCCAGTCTACTCATTCTCTTGTCTTCTGATCAGCTGTTTCATTTAGCTGATATAACAAACAAGCTGGGCACTAAATAGATTAAAGGGTGCAATTTTGTAAAGATTTTGGATAAGGTTGCAAATCCATATTATTTCATTGCCAAATAATAGAAGGGGAGACTAGCAGGATTTCACCTGCATAAGATAAAAGTAGTGGCCACAGAAGTTCAGCCAAATTATAATATGAGCACTACTTTTGTACTTGAAAGGAACCTTCAAAATTTGCTCAGGATCAAATTCACATCAGATCAAAAATCCATGAATTGTGATATACAAGTGTAACAGTCCCTTAAAGCAAGGGTTGCCAACCTGTGGCACATATGCCACAAGTGGGGTAGGCAGCTTCTGTGTGTGGCATTCAGCAGATCAGGAAGAGGACAGGCAGCAGAGCATCAGATTGGACAGGAAGCAGAAAGCAGAGCAGCAGACTGGGCAGGGAGCACAGGGCAGGAAACAGGAGTAGCAGATTGAGCAGAAGAAGGGGATCAGAGTGGTACTTGAGGAGTATGTAGATCCAATTTGTGGCATGCCTGACAAAATTTGCCCCCCCCCATTGCTTTAATGAATCCTTTTATTAAGCAATTAAAAAGAGAAGGGCAGGTGACAAAGGTTGGCCAGAGTGGCAACAAAAATCAGGCTTCCAAAGAAACTAATTATGGCAGTATTTACAATTTAGAGGCTCATTCACTAATTATTTTGACAGCAATGCAACAAAATCGCCAAAATGTCCATAACAACTATGGTATTTATTTACAAATAAATAAAAATAGACCAGTGTACCAGATCTATTGCAGTGATACAATAAAGGAAAAAACATGGAAGTACTTCATCATTAGAATTTAGTGATCATTATCTTGAACATACGACAGTGAAGCAATTGTGTATAATATTTGAAAAGCCTCAAATTAGGTCTCAATCTAATTCTTCAGAAGACTTTTGAAGACTACATTTCAGTCTTCTCAGTAGAGTTATAGGAGTGATTATCTGGTTCATTTTGGCATACATAGCTTTTGAAATATTTGGAGCATTTGGGAAGAGAGAAATTTCATAACTAACTTTCCTAAGGATTTTTTTTTATCCCCTGAAGAATTGTTTATTTTGGAGCCTACCAAAGAAGCTAGGATTTATTAATTGACAAGGGCACTACTTCCTTAGATCCTCATTAGTAAGAAAATGCCTGATATTACAATTCTGGTCTGGAAGTCATCTTCATTTCTCAGGAGACAGAGAAAGCTGGTCCTACTGGGATTAAATTACATTGTAGGTCTGGCAACAACAGGATAGAAGAAAGGAAGATTTCTACAATTGTGATGACACTTGGATTTTTTTTTTTTTTTTTTTTACAGTTGTCTGATCTACAGATCATTACAGGAAGGTGATGGGTATGGGCTGTTCTCTTGATAGTCCTGATGAAACAGTTCTAGAGTGAGGTCAGTATTGTAGGATAACAGGTTTTTGCCTATGCACAATAACCTTCCGGTGACTGGTACAGTATGTTCCAAGTGTCATCTTTCCCTTGTTTCCCTATGGCTCATTTCTATTTTCTCACTGCATTTAGGACCTTTTCATGAGAGTTCTTACAGCTTGAGGTAGTCAAGAAATGCGAAATAGATTATGAAGGTATTTCCATATGCTATTTTTTCTATTGCATTGGCATTTATAGTCTTTTTTTCTTTCACATAACAAAAACCTATTTAATATAAACTGGTAAAAATAATGCAGAATAATCTGAATAGGTTAAATAACAGGATTAACATTCCTAGAATGTCTCCTACTTTAGAATGTTTCTACTTCAAAGCATAACAATTCTTAATAAAAGGTTCCACAGATTCCAGCAGGACATGTTCAGCCTCTTGATAGAAATTATAAGGCTTAGCAGCAAGCAGTGTAGGATTAGTGATCCCACTCTCCAGCTACGTTTTTCTCACTGGCCTGGCTAGAGAGGATGGGATAGAAATTCAGGAAGCCTTTTGGCAATATCTTGGCTGGCTACACCTTGGAGAAAATGGGCTTCGAGTTTTCTGTTTGTCAGCAAAAAATGCCAGGCTTGTATACTACTCCAGAGGACATTGAAAGCTGTTCTTGAGAGAAGAAGGGTACAGCATTTTGTGCTTCCCTAATAGTAATTTATTCTGCAAGAGGCCTGTTCTTTGATTTTACTGCTCTTAACAGGCAAGTAGGAGTTGAGTTTGAATGACAGAAAAATCTGATAGTTTACCTAAAAAATACCCCATTCATTTTGGTGATATTGTATCTTTTGCTCTGGGAAAATTAATAAATACAGATGGTCTTCAACTTTAGAAACCATCAGCAGCTGTTTTTCAGTGTCAAGAGCATTTTCAGCTGAGCCACCTATAAGGTGACTTCCTTTTTTAAATAACGAAATGCAGTTGAGCAATTTTTAACTCCTAACCTGGATTAAATTTGAGGCAGGGGGGGCTGAGGAAATTTTAGGAATATGGGGGAGGGAGTCCATCACAAGTAAACCCTATTCCTATTGTTTGGGAATTCTTTGGCACAGAACTCCTCCCAGGCTCTGCTTCTGAACGGTGGGGCGTAGAGCTCAGGCAAGTTAGGCTGGTGGTTGGGTTTGGGCCCCAGCAGGGGCAGGACAGCTGACCCTTTTGTTAAGCACAAGGGAGATGGGCTGGATCAGTCTACTGAAGAGGAGGAATGAGAAGCAGCTCTGCAACCAAGGCATGCAGGGGCTCACCCCTCCTGTCCCAAATGTGTGTCCCTGCTGGCTTTGGCATGCAGCCAGTTCTGTTTTGTCATTATTATAGGCAGGTTCTTCTTACAGACCTGCAACAAGTGCCTTTGTGGTTCCTATAAGCCTCAGCCTCCGAAAAGGCTTTTCCCTTGGCTGTTGCAAGAATTGCAGGTAGAGGTCAGCCACAGCCGTCCCCGCTCAGTTTGGTTGCTTTTAGTGGCCTCTGATTCTCCAGCGGCAGCAAGTGAGAAGCACAGCCGGGATGGGATGGGCACAACAGGCTAAGCCTCCGCTGCTCTTCGGCCTGCGGCGCTGGGCGGCGGCAGGGACAGGCTCCCCTGGGCCCGAGTCTCCAAGACAGGCGCCCTGCAGCGGCGCCGTACCAAAGGCGCCGGGCCGCCGGCCGGCCTGGCGCGAGCAGCGGCAGGGCGAGCACTGAGCCGCGCTGCCTCCAGGCCGCGGGCGCGCAAGGCGCAGCTCCCCTCCGCGCCCGGGCGGCTGCGCTCTTGCAGGCCGGAAGCGGAAGTGCCCCCTCATGAATATGAGAGGAGCCGCGTCCGCTAATGAGATGCTGCCTGCGGAATGAGCGGGCGGGGCCGGGCGCGGCTGCAGCGGGCGGCCGGGCGGGCGGGCGAGCGAGCGGCGCGGCCTGAGGAGCCGGCGGCACTATGGAGGGCGGCGGGGGCTCGGCGCGCGTTGGCCGGGACAAGCGGCGGGGGAAGGGCCCGGAGGAGGCGGCGGCACCCGCGGACTCTGGCAAGTCCAAGAAATTCGTAAGTATCGCGGGGCCGGACCCCGCCTTTCCCGCCCGCGCTGCGCGGCCCGGCCTGGCCCGGCCCTCACCTGCCGCAGGTGCCTCCTTGCCGGCGGCGCCCGAGGAGGTGCCAGGCCCCGGCGTGCGGGTGCGGCGGGTCCCGCGCGGTCGCCGCCTCTGCCCCTGCCCCCCCGGGACGGACTTCGCTCTGTCTCAGCCCCGGGCGGTGGCGCCGCGCGCAGCCTCCTGCCCGGGCTGGGGCGGCCGCGGGGACTTTCCCGGGAGCTCAGCTCCGGCGGCGCAGGCCGGGTCCCGCTCGAGGCGGCGCGGGAAGCGGAGCCCGGGGCCGGGCTCGCAGTGCCGCCCCGCGCACTTGTCTCCGGGCTGGAGGGAGCGTGTCTTTATGGCGGGAGCTCAGCCCGCGGGCAGAGCTCGCCCTGCCTTTGAGCAGCGCCCTACTTGCTGACCATTTTGCTGGCTCGTGAAATGTCACTTGCCTGGGCCATACCGGTGGGGCCGCGGCCTTCGGTGGGATCTTGGGGGGCTCTTCCTGTTGCAACTGTCACCCCCCGCTGTGAGCTGGACGCTTGCTTGCCCCCTGCCACCAGTGACCATGCCCAGCTGGCCCCATGGCCCCAGTTCCCTGCCTCCTGCTAGCCAGCCCTGCATTCCTTGGCTACAGTCACAGGCAGGCTGCAGGGAACAGCTCCTGAGGCCACGTGTTTGATGCCTTTGCTGTAGGCAAATCATGTAGGTCCCTCAGCAAGATCCAAATTGAAATGTATTTGTAAGAAAGAGGAATGTTCCCCGGTAAAGTCTGAATGCTTGTAGGTTCTGGTCTCAGTTTGGTCAGTGCAGAGCGGTCCATTTGATTTCTTTCATCTTTTGAAAAAGGCTTAAAAAAAAGTGTATCCTTAACTCCAGTAAAAATCCCAGAGAAGATGAGGAAGCTTGTCATTTTGATGGAAGTTAGCAGCTCAAGTTAAAGATTAGATTCCCCTTTTGTTTTTAACTCGGATTTTAACTTGACCTGCTGACATGTATGAAAGGTATGTACTGCTTGGTCTGCAGTAGGATTTTAAACTGTTAGCTCACTTGGGTTAACATTACACCATTTGTTCTCATTAAAAGTAAGGATTTGGAGGAAGATGTTAGGTCTGCACACTGATTGGCTTACTTGGTCTTTCTGGATCCTTTCCTATTTGTGGCACGTATGTAACTCCAGGAGTCTCTATTGAACAATATTTTTTTCATTGTAGCTGCTTGTATGGGAGCCCTGGTAGCACAGATTAAGGTTTCTGATTGTTGACTGTTTCCATCTAGTTATGAGGGGTCACTGATCTGTTTAGTAGTATGTACCTTTCTCAGCCTTAGGCAGGCTCTGATGGTAAACCCTCAGAGGGATGTGGATTAACTGAAGGGGCTCTTGGGAAAAGAGATCAGTGGGACTGCTGTGGACCTTTCGACCCTTGGAATCTTATTTATGCAAGAAAAGTGTCCCCCAAGGGTGCTAGCTGAAGAGTAGGAGTACAAGATGATGCCTATAGATCAAACAGTGCTCAAGGCACTGAATGTACAGGGGCCTTTGCTAAGAGGTGGGTGTCTAATGTTTTGGTGTTTGGGACTGCTGGTTGGTTGCATGTAGGTTCTTTTCCCTGCCACAGTGTATTTTTCACATTTTGAATGAAGCTGCATTACTTCATTCAAAGCATCATGTGGGCAGTGTCCCTCTCTGATCACAGAGGAGTTGGCACTGTTGCTAAACCTTTCTGTTCTATTCTCAGGTAAATTTACATGTAGAGTGGGGCTTAACAGTGTATTGGCCAGGTTGCAGTGAGTATTGGATTTGGTGAATGCAGTCTAGTTTGGTAATCCACTTATTGCTGTCCATAAGTCACATAAAAGAAACAGGAAGGAAATGCTGATCACAGGGAGTGTCTCTTACTATATGTCTCATGCAACAGAAGGAAGCTTTGAAAGTATTAAGATCTTTAAGAGAGTTAGATACCCTTACAATATGTGGTATTAGCAGGTTTGTAATAACTTACATCTATGTAGCTCATTTTTATTCCAAAAGAATCTCAAAAACACATCACAAAGTACTTTGTATGATACATAGATCACTTAATTGATCATAGAAATGTTACCCATCTCTGGAAAGAAACGGTGTAGCACTTTGGGTAACACATATCAACTTTTCACAAGTATAGGGTAGGAAATTTAAAATACTACAATAAAAATATTACTGTCAACTTCCTCTGAATTAAGGGAGATTGAATGTAATTATGCAAACTGTTTTTTTGGATGTTGAAATTCATTAATAGTTATGTGAAAATAGTTTCCCCTCAAAAATATGTACTTGCTGCCTCGGGAGCCAAAGAGTTATTATTAGATGAGCTAAAGGCTTGTCATTTGTCTACATTTAGGATATCCTAAATTGGAGGTGATTCAGAGAAGATTAGAAATGGTTAGGGGGCTAGATGGACTGGTCTGAGGAAAACTTGATAGTAAAGCTTATAGTAAAGTTTGACTAACTGACCACTATGGGACAGGGAGTAGACCACAAGGGTGTGAAGGTGTAAGTAAAAAATATGGGTTGCTAGTGTTTGTATGTAGAAAAAATAATAGATACGGTCATCTTAAAGTGTAACAGCAACACAGAATCACTTTGCCAGCACAGCCTAAAAATGTTGAAACTGAAAAATCTTTTGAAAGCCAAATTACTTCCAGTTTATCTTTATTGAATGAAGTAAACCCTTTATAACTTGTAAAATCCAAATTTTGGGAATTGCTCTCTCTCGGAGAAAAGGAAAAAAGACTGAATATCAAACAATTCTTTTTTAATGATCAGACATTAATTTTTAAAACAGTTACCTAGTGGGGTACATGCTTTATTGGGGGCATAGTCAATTGGGAGACTAAGAAGTACAGGGTGAAAAGTATATTCTATCCTTTAGAAAGAGCTGGGTTGGATTTAAATGCTTTAATAGCTTTTTTTCATTCTAAGATGCTTTACTTTTTATGGTCCAATATCTTGTGATATAGGATAATCATGGGTCAGAAAAACTGGATTAGTTCTATCAGATTCTATGCTACGGTCAGCAGGAATACTAGTAATTACTGGTAACCAATGTTCCCAGAGCCAGAGGATGCTGGGAAACAGCCAATCAGAGTGCAAACAAGCGTTCGGACAGGAGCTGATGGGGTGATGATGGTAGGGATGGAGGCAGGGATGTGGCGAGGGCAGCACAGCTGGCCTCGCTGTCCCCCCCGCAAGTGACAATGATGGAGCAGGGGGGGCACCCCCCCTTACTCCTTGCAGGTGAAGGGGGGATGGAGTCAGGATGCCACAGGTGGGGGTGAGGCCACTGGCTCTGGCCTTGGCCTTGACCTGCCCCTCCACACTTCTGTCCTGGCATGGTGGTAGGGGAAGGAGTGGGCCTGAAGCAGGTTGGGGGAATAGCGGATGCACCACAGCAGCAGTGGGGGGAAGGGAGGAGTAGGCCCAGGCCCCATGGGGGAGGGGGGAGGAGGACCGAGCCACAGCTGGGGGAGAAGCTGGCCTGCCATGCGGAGTGGGGGAGTAGCGGGCCCAGCCTCACCCAGTGGCGATGCGGAAACGGGAGGGGTGGACTCCGAGCCAATGTGGGGGGGGAGGAGTGGGCCCAGGCCCTAGGGGGGGAGGAGGCTTGCTCCTCCCCTCCCCCAGTTGCTGCCCAGCTGCCGGGCCTGCTGCTCCCCACAACTGCCGCGTCAGGCTGGCTTCTCCCCTGGCTTGGGCTTGGGCCTTCTCTCCACCTTGGGCCCAGGCCCATCTCCGCCCCCCTTCCCCCCCCTCACCAGTTGACTCCAAGCCCACTCTTCCTGTTCCCCCACCACTGCCAGGTCAGCCCAGGCCTGCTGCTCCTGGCTTCTCCCCACCCTCAGGCCCGGTCCTCCCCCGCATCAGGCCTGGGCCCTCCCCCTGCCACTGTGGTGGGGAGTGGGCCCAGACCCTAACTACCCCCCTACCCCCTGCCATCATTCCTGATGGGCAATTGGCTCATATTATTATAAACCCAAAGCAATTTCATTAGCCATACAAAAAGAATTATATACTACACAGCAAATGCTAATGATACCCAAGGCATATAGTCATTTTTTTGTAGCATCATGGTAAAAAGTAGTATATTTGCTAGAATGTAAGATGAACCCTAAGAATTAAATTCTGTATATAGAAAATTTATAAATTTGGTAGCATTTTCCAGGTATAGATTCTAATTATTGGAGGTTTGCCTTGAATTTGTTCCCCTTCCACTCATGGGAGTCTGCTTCTTTGACAAGGGCACACTGTTGGCTTCTGTTCAGCTTACTGTTCACTGTAACCCCAGGTCCTTTTCTGTAGAGCTGCTGCTTAGCTAGTCAATTCCCAGCCTGTGTCAGCATGTGGGATTGTTGTGTCCTTAGTACAGGACTTTGCACTTGTCCTTATTGAACTTGTTAAGATTTCTTTTGGTTCAGTCCTCCAATTTGTCAAGGATCTGTCTCAATCATAGCCTTATCCTCTAGCATTTCTACTACTTTCCCCAGCTTGGTGTTATCTGCAAACTTGCTGAGGGTGCACTCCATCCCATCTTCCACGTTGTTGATGAAGATACTGAACAAAACTGGCCCCAGGACCAATCCTGGGGGCACTCTATACAAGATCAGTTGTCAAATAGACATTGAGCCATTGATTACTATCCTTTAAATGATTCAGCCATTTTTTTGTCCACCTTGGAGTCCATTTGGCCAACCTGTGCTCCTTAGCTTGGTTGCGAGAACACTATGGGAGACTGAATCAAAAGCCTTGCTAAATACAAAGTTATGTCACATCCACTGCTCTTCCCATGTCCACGGAGCCAGTGATATCATTATAGAAAGTAATCGGATTGGTCAGGCATGAATTGCCCTTGGTGAATCCATGCTGACTGTTCCTGATTATCTTCTTTTCCCCCAACTGCTTAGAAATGGATTCCTTGAGGACCTGGTCCATGAATTTTCCAGTGACTGAGGTGAGGCTGACCAGTATATAGTTCCCTGGATCCTTCTTTTTCCCTGTCTTAAACATAACCACTATATTTACCTGTTTCCAATCATCCGGGACCTCTCCCAATCATCACGAGTTTTCAAAGATAATGGTCAATGGCTCTGTAATTGCATCAGCCAGCTCAGCACTTCTGGGTGCCTTGTGTCTGGGTCCGTGGACTTTTATATTTCCAGCTTTTTAAAATAGTCCCTAACCTGTTCTTTCACCACTTTAATTTGGCTGCTCACTGTGTGGGCTGGGAGTGGTCCGAGGCCCTCGGGGGTTTTCTTTTCGCGCGGCGGGCTGTGGCCAGCAGCCCGGACACGCCGGGTCGGGGAAGGCAGGCGGCACGCTAGAATTAGGCACGGACGCTTAGTGGTTGATTAAAGATTATTTTACTTACACCGAAGATGGTCGCGGTGCAGGCAGGAAAACTTGCTTGAGTTGCAGTTACAAAACAAAACAAAACAAAGCTCGAACCTGCAGGGCTCGAGAGTTCATCGCAGGGGGTTTTTGGCGACGGGAAGGTGCAGAACACGAGAGTACGTCGCAACGGGTTTTCGGCGACGGGAAGATAAACCTGCAGGACTCGAACCTGGACAGAGCTCTGGATACACTCACATGCAGTTTGCTAGGCTCCGTGGAACTTGCGCGCAGGGAAGGGTACGTCAAGGGATCAGGCGGCGACATGGAGAGGCGAGAGGCTGATCAGACCCCTATAGCCAGCTCTGAGGTACACGTGCTGGGTCCGATAGGCTCCGCAGCGCACCTAGAGTTCTCCTCAAGATGTTTACGGAGTCCCCCCTTGCAGGGGGGGACTCCGGAGATCTCCAACTTGGGCGGAAACCGCTCAAGCCTCTTATACGGCTAGCAAGCCAATCACTAGCCGCCACGCAGGAATAATTTAGAACTGGCCAATAGTGGGACACAAATTTGTATACGAATGGCGGGAACTCCTTGCACCGTGCATTTCTCTTTTGCAACCTAGAAATGCACCCTGCAAAGAAAGCTACGAGTGGCGGGAAATAATTTAGCAGTGCCAAAGCGCACACAAACAAAAATCACACCCTTGGGTTGTGACACTCACCTCCTTTCCCAAGCTGACCTTGCCTGTGAAGACTGAGGTAAAGAAGGCACTGAATATTTCAGCTTTTCCCACATTATCTGTCACTAGGTTTCCTCCCTTGTTTAGTAAAGGACCCACACTTTCTCTGATCGTCCTTTTGTTGCTGAAATACTTGTAGAAATCATTCCTGTTGCCTTTCATGTCTCTTGCTAGCTGTAACTCCAGTTGCACTTTGGCCTTCCTGACTTCATCCCTGCATGCCCGAGCAATATTATTATACTCTTCCCTAGTCATTTGTCCAAGTTTCCACTTTTTATAAGCTTTCTTTTTATGTTTTAGCTCATTGAGGAGTTCCCTGCTAAGTCAAGTTTGTCTTCTGCTTTACTTGCTAGTCTTCCTGTGCAGTGGGATGCTTCATTCCTGTGCCCTCAGTGAGGTTTTTTTACAGAACAGCCAGCCCTTTTGGACTCCTTTCCCCCTCAGACTGGCCTCCTAAGGGATCCAGCCCTTCAATTCCCTGACTGAATTAGTCTGTTTTTCTGAAGTCCAGGGTCCTTACTTTGCTGCCTGCCTGCCTTTCTTCCTTAGGGTCTTGCAATCAGTAATTTTGTGGTTGCTGCTGCCCAGGTTGCTATCCACTACTACATTCCCCACCAATTCTCTCCTGTTTGTGAGCAGCAGATCAAAAAGATTGTGGCCTGTTGTTAGCCCCTTCGACACTTGCACTAGGAAGTTGTCCCCAACATTCTCCAAAAACTTCCTGCAGTGCACTGCTGTATTCCCCTCCCAGCAAATGTCAGGGTGGCTGGAGTCCCCCATGAGAACCAGGTCCTGTGATTGGGGAAACTTCCACTAGCAGTTTGAAGAAGCTTAATCCTTCTGGTCTGGTGGTCTATAGCTATGTTTCTCAACCCATGTACATGTACCCCTGGGAGTATGTGAGTGCTGCATTTTGGTCTTTGCTTGCTTGGGCAGGAAGTTCCAGCTGCTGCCTCTCCTGCCATGTCTGGTGTGCTGGGGCTTTCACTCCCCAGCATCAGTGTGCTGGGGGTTAGGGAGGGAGGCCCCACGGAGGCTGCTTTGCCCCAGGCCGTGGTGGAAAAAGTGGGACTCGGCTCGCAGCGGCGAAACCAGAAGTACCACGGTGGGACTTCCAGTTTCACTTTTGTTGCGTCAATCAGCAAGAGGTACGTAAGGTACCAAAGGTTGAGAGCCAGCGGTCTATAGCAGCCACCCACCGTTACATCACCCTTGTTGCTCTCTCCTCTGACCTTAACCCAGAGACTTTCAACAGGCCTATCTCCAGTTTTGTACTGTACCTCTGAACAATCATACAGCTCTTCTACATAAAGAGAAACTTTTCTTCCTCCCCCTGCCTGTCCTTCCTGAACAGTTTATACTGATCCATGACAGTACTCCAGTCATGCAAGCTATCCCACTAAGTCTGTTATTTCAATTGCATCCACATGCTAATTGGCTCCCACTCATGACTGGAACCAAGTGTTATTGTCACAGGTCCCAGATTCTGCAAAAATTTATATGCAGATAAGGTCCAGGTCAGCCTGGTCTGGCTCTACCTCATTGAGGGGAGGGCCATACTAATAGTATGTAGGGACCTACCAAACTTGCGTTTGCATGATTTTCATGGAAACTGCATATTCAGGTGGGCTCTGTAATTTTGGTGGGCTCACTGTGAAAGGAAAAAAAACCCTATCTGCAAAGCAGGCAAAAGGGTGGGACACCATGGAGTCTTGAAGCATGGTTGGTGGGGGGTGAGGATGAGAGGGAACAAATCAGAGGCTGAGCCCGTGACATAGGCTTAGTCCGAAAGCCAGTCCGGGGCCAGTCAGGAAAGCAGGAGGGCTTTTGTTCTGGCTTTTAAAGCACCAATGGGCATGCTGCTGTGGTATACTGTAGCATGAGGAGGATTCTTCAGTGTGCCAACTAAGAAGAAATCCTCCAAGACAGCCAAGTACGTTTCGGCGCTCGACCATGTAAGACAATATCCTGCAGGGACCTTGCACACAAGTGGAGATAGACTCTTCTGTATTGCCTGCAGTGCAACTCTGGATGTTTTGAGGAAAACCAGTATAGATCGACTCTTAGAGTCTGAGGCACACATGAAATGAAAGGCTGTTGCAGAGGCTGAAGGTCAGAGCAAGAAACAAGCAAACATGTCCTCTCTCTTTAAAAGGACCATAGAAAGCAGCTTGGCAAGGCAAGAGGTGGCATTTTCCCTCATGGAAGCTTTCGAGGCGATGAACATCCCACTGGAGAAACTTGATCACCCAAAGTTAAAAGACTACTTACTTGAACCAAAATGTGCCAGATGTTGGCAGTTTTCTGTGTGCCAACAAGTTTCACCAAGACTCTGCAGTGATTGCTTCACATGTAGAGTCCACAAAGGCTGCACTGGCAGAGTATGACTCCCCCATTCTGGCTAATGAAGCCAGTGACCCTCGATATAACTACATGCTGCACATTGTTTTTGTGCAGGGAGCTGGGCAGACCAGGACCTGCCTGTGTTTCTGACAGAGCTGGTCTACCTCCTATCTGTCAATTTTTCTACTGTGTCTCAAGTCATTGTGAAGGTAACTGTCAGCTATGGCATATAGAATTTAACAAGATCTCGGCATTCCTGTCAGACAGTGCTGTGTACATGTGCAAGGCTTTCTCTGATGTGCTCCAAGGAGTGTTACCCATTGCAGTTCATGTCCCCTGCAATGTGCACATTCTGTATTTAGTAAGTGACATTTGGTTCACGTAGTTCCCCAGTCTGAATAGCCTGGTGTCTTCCTATAAGAAAGCCTTCAAGCATTGTCCAGGGTGTAAGGTCTGGTACAGGAAGTCTGTTACCAGTCAGAGTAGAGACTTGCATGTCATTGTGTCGCTGTTACCAGAGCCTGTGCTCACAAGATGGAATTCCTGGTTCAACACGGTCTGTTGCCACGCCAAGCATATGCAGTACTATCAGCAGTTTGTGAGCGAGAAGTTGGAAATCACACCCAGCACAGTGCATGCTTAAATTTTATGATCTCTTAAAGTAAAGCAACAAGTGATATTTGTGGTTGACAATGCCACCAAGTTCATGGAGTTTCTAATATGGTTCGAAGGTCAGCAGGCTGTGATCCACCATTCGCACAACCAGCTGCTGGATTTGAAAAGCTGGGTCAAAGACCAGGCATTGCAAGAATTGTCAAGCTGTCCTCATGAAAACCAGCGGAGAAAGAACATGTTCCAGGAAATAGCTGTGAAGCTGAACCAGTACTATAGGTACGATGCATTACTGTCACCATGGTTCAGACAACTGGCTGCCTCCTACCTTAGTGCTGTTTGCATTTTGGACCCGAATCAGGTGTCTGTTCTGCGTTGTGACCATCAGCTACTGAAAGCAATCCCGGGACAGCAGAAAGAGCACTACAACGAATATGCAACATGAACCCTGTCAAAGGGATGCCTGTGTTCTGGGACTTTGTATGTTACTGTTTTCCACATCTGTATGCCCTGGCAAGATGCTGCCTCACCATCCCAATGAACTCAATGGATGCTGAGCGTGTCATCTCAGTATATGAACAAGTATATTCACCCCACAGAGACACAGAGAATGTCTGCAACAGCTGTGGCTGGATGCAGCATGTTCACATTTAATGGCATGAATTGCCTGTCTCAAGGTTAGCATTTCAGTTTCAACTCGTTTTTATAATATCCTTTCATAAAGCGTATATAGTGGGCATTAGTTACAATTCCTGTTGTGTATAGCTTTATTTTAATAAGATATTTTATTTTAGAGTTTAAGTGCTTGGATTGCTTAATAACACATCAGTTAATGGTTTCTGTGGGCTTAATCCCCTCATTAAGCCCGCGGAAACCTTTAAGGGAAATATTGTTAAGCAATTTAAGCCGTGGCTTGGGGCCATCTGGCAATCTCCAGGGAGGGGTGGAACTGCCTGGACCCTTTGGCCAATCAGAAGCATGGTGGGGGCCTGCCATGCTCAGCCTGCAAAAATGGCAGCTGGTCCTAGGATCTGCCTGCAAAATCAGCTGGCTGCCTCCTCAAGTTCAGTAGAGCCCTAATCATGTATGATGGAGTGAAGAGGAAGTTGAAATGTATTCATTGTACTGGCTCACCATGACTTTAAAAAGAATCGGCATTGAGTGGGATTGCATTTAATATGCACTAATTTATGTCTTAACTCAAATGGGATATACTAACCTATTTTAGGTTCCTATCAATTACCTGACAGTGGAAATACCATGACCACTAAGGCAGCTTTCATAGCTGCCCCTGGGGATGACTGCTTTTCTGGCACGGGGTAGTATGCATGGAGGTTATGTAAAGTAAGCTTCCTATTTGCTGTTCAAGCTTTATGCCTGTTTTATGGGAATGGGAGACTCCTCCCTGGCTTGCCTCTGGTGCCTTACAGCTGGGGGCAAGCAAAACTTGGGGGCATCTGAACCCCAAGCTTCTGGGCTTGGGTCTGCATATAGGATGGCTGCCCAAGGATTTGGAAATATCTGAAGCCCCAGGTGGGGTGGAGGATGTTTGCTAGCAGTAGGCCTACTTATGGTTCTTGACTGACTCATGGATTTGGAATTGATTTGGCTTGGAACATGAAAAATTTTCATTTAAAAAAAAAAAAAAAAAGTTCCTATCAATATTGTTGCAATGGGGGCTCTTGTGCTTCTCCCCTAGCTGCTTCTCAGCCTTTTCGGTAGGAGCAAGAAAAATCTGGGGGCATCTGAACTCCAAGGCTCCTGGGCCTGGGGCTTGTACAAAGGATGCTATCCCTCCTCCCCCCTCCCCACCCAAATAAAAAATAATTGGAACCAGGGGTGAGTGTCAGAGTTTGCTCTGAACACACACCCCTCCCCCCCCCCCCCCCCCCGTCGTCTTATATTTGAGTAAATACAGTGAGGTTTTGTTGACTCTTCATATGAAAAAGAATATAACAGCTGTTACAGTGTTCCTTCTGTTATTTGTTTTGATAGTAAATTCATTAGAAATCTTGGAGCAATGTTTGAATTTAATGTTGCTTCCAAATTAAGTGAGCTGCAAAATTTTGTACTGACAATGTTCAATGGCATTAACAAGGTTGTCAGGGAAAAAAAGCTGGAGTTTAAGGCAATTTAGGAATCTTGATGCTCCAAAGGAGAAGTAGGGGCATTTGCTTTTGGTTCTTTGAAGGTGACTTAAAATTTTTTACACTTATTGGGGAAGCACCTCATTTTTCCCTTCCTTTTCTGAGAATGAAGCTTGTTTCCATTGATATCTTTTATTGGACCAACTATATAGTTGGAAGAAAAGTTAGGCAAGTTAAAACCTGCCCGTCTTCAGATAGTTCTTTCCCACACCTGAGAGAAGATGCTTTGTGCCCTAATGCTTGTATAACCTCTCTCTCAACTACAGTTGGTCAAAGTAAAGATACGACCAAAAACATAGCTTTCAGCATATTTTCTAGACCATCAGGGCTATAATAACACTTCATCCCTTCTTGGCAGTGGTAGCTTAATGTTTCTCTAGAGTATTTGAACTTTCTGCTTTGTTGCTCCTTTATGTGTATAACAGCATCCAGGTTCTGCATCCATTTGAAACAGCTCTTACTGAAAATAACATTGGTTTAGTGCATTATCTGAATGTTACTGCTTACAATGATTAGCAGTAAAATGATTAATGATATTATCTTTGAGCTGACTTGCTTTCAGATGGAAAATTCAGCATCACCTTATTATAGTGATTCTCAACTAGGGTGTTGTGGCACCTTGGAGTGCCTTGAGATCTTTTTAAGGGTGCGTCAAGGTGCTGTGCAATATTAGCACTGTTAGATGTGCAAACACCTACACATAATTCACAAGATAAACCCAAAGATCTCAATCAGGAATCCATAGTGTCAAAACATGTTGACCTCTTGTAATCTTTCTGAATTCTTTACAACAGAAGCATTACTCTCTCTTCCCTAGTCAAACTGAGCAAAAGCAAAGAATTGGTCAAACAAGGAAATGGGGAGGGTGCCTTGAATCCAATGAGGATTTGAGCAACTGCCTTATTGGTTCCTGTCACCGCCCATCTTCTCAGTCGGTGTATCATAGGGCCTTGTTTCACCCTTTATCTTTCTTTGTTACGCTTTGTTTCTTGAGTAACCACATACACACAGAATTAAATCAGCAAGCAGGAACTGTAGACTAGATATTAATCTTGTTTTGTATTTGTACTTTTTATTAATTAATTCTCACTGAAGAAAACAGCCACTGAACCATGGAGCACTTTTACACGTACACATGCTCCAAGTAAAATGCCACAGTGTCTTGTGTATTGGCATCCCTGTGCTTCAAAATGGAGGATGGGGTGCTTTATCTAAAGCTCATTCAATGAGTTTTAGGTCACTGTAATTACAGTGCATCAGAACAGCCTCTGTGCTTGTGTACAGACACTCATGATGACTTGCAAAAAAACAGGTTGGATTGATTTAAATCACATGGATTAAAGCAATAATCCAAAAACCCAATTTTAAATCATTGATACTTATCATCTTTCCCACTGTATGTATTTTTTGTTTTTTTTTTTTAAAAAGGTGCATCTCTATTGGCTCATCTAACAATTAAAACATGGTTTAAATTGAAATAGTTTTACAGTAGATCAGGACTAGCTTATGCTCCATAGAATGTTATTTGTTTTCTTACACTGTCTTGAGGTCAGTGTTTGCCTATTCTGTTGTGCACATTTTTCCTTACTCTGTTCCTTCTCCCTCAAGTCTCCTTTACCCTGTGATGTACCACACCATACCATTCACTGTTTGAGAGATGAGATAATCGGAGCTCAGGCAGAGAGAATAAAATGGGAGTTTGATATCATCCAGTGGGCTTAGTGCAGAGGTTCCCAATCACTGGGCCGCGGCCTGGTACCAGGCCACAGCAGGTTGGCTGCTGGGTTGTGGCATGAGCCCCCCACTCGGACCCCCATCTGTTTGCCCAGATGAGCGGTTTCCGGGGTCACAGCTGAGCTTCTAGGGTTAAAGTTGGGCGGGGGGGGGAGGGAGCCCTGGAAGGGAGGCAGTCGGCTCTGCACACCCTGTCCTGCTCCCTCCAGGCCGCAGTAAAAAAAAAAAAAAAAAAAAATGTTGGGAATCACTCATTTAGTGGATAATCCTGATCAAAGAGTACCCATGATGGTATCTTCTGGAGTTAGAGGCAAAGTTCCAACACCTGTGATGACATTGTTTCATAGTTGATAGTCAGAAGGGATTGTTGATCCTTTGCTTCCAGTAGTATAGATGCTGCATCCTTTGCAGGGTCAAGCCCTTAAAACAGTTATTTACAACCTTTTTTCATTTGTGGGTCCCTAAAAGAATTTGAATGTAGATATGGACCACTTTGGACATCTCAAATAGAGGTGCCATACCCCTTTGAATTTTAAGTTTTGGTATTCATATACTTTTGATTGATCATAGTCATATTTTGTGGGCCCCTTAAACATAGTCTGTGGACCCCCAGAGGTCTGCAGACCACAGATTGAAAACAACTGTGCTAATACATGAAATATTTTGTATTATAAATAAACAAATAAAGCTTGACCTCAAAAGTTAGATGTTTCCAGAAAATCAGACTAATTCCAGACGTTTTAGTAGAGGCTCATTGGGTCAACGTATTATTTAATTTAAATTACCATAATAGATTATACTAAATTTATACCTTAGCCTATGCTGTATTAAATTCAAATTTCATGTTAAAATGGTTTATTTTTAAAAAAGGAAACTTACTTATAATGTAAATTAAAAAATCTGATTTAAATAAAAATCCATTAAACATTTTTTTTAATCATCAATTTTTATCCATTCTGGCAAAAAGTTCTGCTTTTTCAGCTCCCATTTGGTTTCTCAGTTTTGAATGAACTAGTCCAAATTAAGAAAATAATTTTCTTTTCTCCTGCTAGTTAAATAAAAGCAAAATGTAATTGAGGCAGAATTGGAAGGGACATCACTAGGTTGTCTAGTCCAGTCCCCTCCTCAAAGTAGGATCTTCCGTGAGTAAGCCATCCCAACGAAACGTCTATCTCAACTGCTCTTGAAAGCTTATAAGGATAGAGATTGTGCAATTTCTCTAGGTAGCCTTGAAATCAATGCTTGACTACCCACATGATCAGAAAGTTCCTCCTAATCTCCAGTTTAAATTTACCCTGATGAAGCATGAGGCTGTTGGTCCTAGTTGTTCCTTTCTAGTCATGAAGGAAGTGAATGTAAACTTTTTTTATCTGTTTCCCCAATATTAACCTTTGCTGCTACTGCTACTTTTTTCAGACTCTAGCCCAATCCTCTTTTTGCCCTTCCTGACTGTTTGCTCCTATCCAATTATCCTTGTCCAGTCAGTCCCAATTCCTACCTCCTTGCTCTCTGTGTCTCCTCCTCTTACCCAGCTCCATTCGTATGTCATTCTTGTTCCTCACTTTCTGGTTCTGTTTCAGCCATGGCCTTTTCCTCTCAATTCAAGGAGCCAAATAGTTAAAACTTCTTAAAATAATAGCCTGGATGTTTATATGAAAACTACTTGTTTTGCTCTAGCATCGTTCATGGAAACGGCTTAATTGCTTTTGGCTGAAATTTTCCAAAGAATTTACTCCATGGGGAGAGCTGGCATGGAGAATTTCATCCCAAACAGTTCAAGTTATAAGCAATTGAAAACTGGGTTGGATTAAGGAAGCTGGATAACAAAAGGTAGTGCTGCAACCACTGCTTATAGTAGTGTATTTTAAATATTTTAAATTGGTGCAGGACCTTTCCATCCTTGATCTGCAGCTCCTGAATAACTCTTAATCAGGGAACTGTGCTGTTTATTGTAATATGAGAACATCCAAAGAATGCATGCTTTACAATTAGCATAACAACTGGAGGAAGGGCTGTGTTGTGTATGGACACAAGGAGAGCTGGCAAGTGAAGTGCCAATGCTTCATTCATTGAGGTACTGCAGCTTGAAACAGACCTATAAAGTAGAGAATGTGAAGCAGAAAATGTACTTATTCAGTGGCTGCACTGTGGGGGAAGTCATGGACAAGTTATTTGCACTGTCAGGGCTGTTATGCCAACACTAACCATCTATACTGGTATCATGCTTAGAGAGATTATTTTACAAACAATGATGAATGGGGCAAATCACAGGTCATAGCTATTATCAATATTTTAAAGCCAGGTAGAGACTTCAAATCATAGCTCTATGTATGCTATTTAATGTCGGAAGATTTTCTATGCAACTATAAGGACTTGGAAGTTATTTGTATTGAAAAGGTTAGTTTTTTCTGGTAGGGCAGATTTTTATAACAAGCAGACAGTTTTGTGGCCAGTTCTTTGCCTGTATTATTGTGAAAAATATGGGCCCCTAAATACAGGTATTTCTGTAACTCCTGAATTCTTCACGTGGTCCCAGGTACAAATTCACTGGGTAAAGTGAAACCCAGGAGGAACTAGAGTACATTTTGCCAAACTCACCTGTGTTTGAAGTATAACTTGCTGTCTCCACTACCATTTTACAATGTCTGTTAAAACATTTTAACATATTTTGTTTAAATACAGCTTTAGTTTAGGCCTTGTCTAGAGAAGAATTTAAAGGTGTGATATTAGATTACTTGTCTTGCTTCCTAAAACTGTAGGCTTTTGGGAGACAGGGTACTTAAAAAAAAGATTGAGCTAGCATAATCAAGGTATTTTAACTCCATTGAAAACTGCATTTTGCACTGGGGTGGACATGACTAAACACTTGATGATATTTGGTTGAGTTATACCTTAAGCTTTGCTCTAACTGGTCCAGTGTAGCAGTTATACTTTTATTACACTATATCTCTTAACTATTGTGTTTGAAGATGTTAGTTAGATCAAGCTAATCTGTATTTTAGCTAAACAGACTTTATCAAGACCAGCTAATGTCACTGTAAAAAATACTAAGGAGATTTCCAAACATGTATATTAAATGCATTAAAAAAAAAACTGAGGTGGTACAGGAGCTTTCTAAGCTTCATCCTCCCCCACCAAAAAACCAAGAAAAAAAAGCCTCTAGTCCTCATTGTTGAAACATCTAGCCATTTTAAGAGAAGCATACAGCTAATGAGATTGTCCCATAATCCCAATTTTCCTTCCACACTCCATTAAATTACAGAAATCCAAATCTATCTAAACCTGATGCCTTTTTAATGCAGTTATTCATTGCCATTGTAAATATCTACAGAGTACTGAGACCTGAAAGTTTGGGGACAGCATACAATAAATGTAATCAAGCATGTATTTTGAAACTAACGTATTGAACTGTTTGCATGTTGCTTATTTTCATAATTGAAGTTAAAGCCTAAAATTCTGACTTCAAAAGAAATCATTTGGGAATTTCAATTCTCGTGCACCAAAGTCTGCTTTTGCCACAAGTATTTAAATCCATCTCACCATAGACTTTAAACAAGGACTTTACACGATTGTGTTTATACCTAAGGAAGCTGCTGGCATTTGAGCTGGAGATAGTGGAGGGAAGTGAGTCTGTTTTGCAGTTGTTCTTCTTCAAAGTAATGATAACCATGTCAGTCTTTAAGACTGCAGGGACGGGATAGCAGAATACTTCCTCAAGATGTGGTGTTTCTCTTCTTTTGACTTTCCAAGGGACAGTTCCCAGTAGATGATACTAGGACTTGAAGCTGGGATCATATCATTCAGAGGTGGGCAAAATATGGCTAACAGACTGGAGCAAGCCTGCCCACTGATTGTATCCAGTTTGTGGCTGCCCTGTGGCACTCTGCATAGGTCTGTGCTACCACCAGCATCACCCCAGGCCCACTGGCAGGCACTGCTGTGGCCCCAACCAGCATGCACAGCGTTCCAGTAGGGCTGCCTTCCACTTGCTTGGCTGCCTGCAGGTGGCTGTTCTTGGTGCAGGGCGGGCAGAGTGGATGGAAGGCATCCAGGAGCTGGAGTAGGAGCCCCCTGGCTGCAGCTTCCCCCCCCCCCCCACCTCACTAGGTATGTTGTCCCCATGGTCATTGCTGCTAGAGGTACACCGATATACTGGTTCATATTGTATCGCCACTGATAAAAGGAAAATTGACATTATCAGCAATTGGCTGTTTTTGGCTGATGTGGCCAATAACATCACTGATAAATTGCATGCATGTGTGTAGCCAAGGGTAGGTGCTGCCCAGCCAGGATGGGATGTGGAGCAGCTTGATTGGGGGGGGCAGCTCCTGCTGCTGCTGTGTCCACTCCTTGGGGGACATGGGGGCACATACCCCCCCGGATTTGTCTGCGGGGCGAGGGTGGGCCTCCTGCTGCAGGCTGGGGCCGAGGGCTGTGCCAGCCTCTTCTCAGTGGGGGCTGGGCCAAGACTGCACTTGGGACAGGTAGGGGTGGGTAGCAGCAGCACTGGGAGGGGGGGCGGCTATGGCAAACTTTGGGATTGCCAAAAGAAATCATTTGGGAATTTAGGTAGAAATCATTTGGGAATCATTTAGGAATTTACCCCCATTAGGGGTCAAGAGCTAACTGTTAAAGAAGCTTCTTCTATACTTGTTTGTTTCTCACTCAGACATTTGGTGAATGGACCCTTAGATACTGGTGGCTTTCTTACAGAAGTTTTCCAAAAACTGCCTTACTCTCAGCTGTATAATCTTCTAGCCCTCTTCCCCTCCCTGCTCCCCCCATCCTTCTCCCTAAGCCCCCAAGGAATGGTTCTTCATGTTCTTAAATTGCTTTCTGAAAGTAGAATGAAACGTTAAGTACTTTGGTTAGGAGGATGGTACTTGTGGGTCATGTCTACGCCACAAGAAGAGGTATATTTTAAATAGGTTTGGGTTGATTAATGTGCATTAAAATACACTTTTCTTGGTATGTGCAGGCAACCCCTGCTTAGTGCTCTTAATTGGTTTTGGAAAAACTTAGCGCTAAGTGAAACCGCAGTAAGCGAAACCCATTACCTCACTGGATTTAATGTAAATAAAGATAACTGGCCAGCAGGTTGTGTGAAACCCAGACCCTGCGCTCCTGCCACCCCACCCTGGGCCCTGCCAGCCCAGGCTTTGCACGCCTGCTGGCCCTGGGAGACATACCTGCCCAGGGATTTATGGTGAGAAGGCATCAGGGCTCTGGTGCGGGGTAAGCAATGGGGCCACCCACAGCCAATGGCCCGCTTTGCCCAGTGGGAACTCCTTCCAGGGCACCCAGCACAGATCGCTGGTGGGAGCGGGGGAGCTCTGTGTGCTTGGCTTGCACTGGCCCAGGCCCTGCACTCCTGCCAGCCCTGGATTTGGGCCCCGCATTCCTGCTGGCCCACACCCCGCGCTGCTGCCGCCCCTTCTTGCTGCTGCCGCTGCTCCTCCCCACCCACTAGCCACTCCAGCACCACATGCCAGAGCAGACCCTGTGCTCCTGCCACCTTGCCCTGGGCCCCACCGGCCTGAACTCCAAGCTGACACTGCCCAGCCCCATCACCCACCCCTTCTCACTGCTACTGCTCCTCCCCACCTGCTCCAGCACCATGTGCCGGAGCGGACCCCAGGCTCCTGCCATCCCTGTCTGGGCCCCTGCCGACTGCTACTCACCACTTCCCTCTGCTGATGCTGACACCACTGCTTCTTCCTGCTTCGGCGCTGAGCGCTATAACAAAACGTGCTCAGTGCTAAGTGAAACCAGGTAGGTATTTTAAATTAGTGCTGTAACAAAACTCTGCCAAGTGAAACCGCATTAAGCAGGGGTTGCCTGTACCTTAATGTCTGTGCTGCATAAAACTCATTTTGAACATAACACTTTCTGCTATACAATGTACTTAGGAGGGGGATGGGCACTCAAAGCTTCCGCAAGAGTTAAAATGAAGTAGCAGTGACATTGCCATGAGAATAATAATTTCCTCCTCTACTTGTTTGTAACATCCTTCACTCACTCCTACACATTTCTGGTCATCTCTTGTGTCTCATTCAGCAGCATCTTCACTTCTAGAAAGTTTGTCTTGTTCTGAAATCTTTCTCTTTAATCCATTATATTTGCAATCAGATCTCCTGCTCCACATTGCTGGCTTTGTGTTTCTGTGACAGCATGGCTTTCAAGTCAGTAGTAAAGCCTGTGGTTTCTGTCCCTAAATTAGCTAGAATTTTACAAACAAACCTCTGAGGATAACCACTGGGAATTTTGTTGATGGAAATCGTTGCCCATCTAGAAGTCCTGTGAATACTGTAATTGGTCTCTTGAGCCTAGAAACGTGGTAGACCACTGTTGATATATATGACAAGGTTCTGTTGTAAGGGTTCCATATTTATCCACAGCAGAAGTGCTGCTGCTGATGTAAACTTCATTGCTTTATCTTACCATTGAGCCTTAAGTAAATGGATTGCATACGTGAGTGAATGTGAGGAGGCAGGTGTTGGTGGGAAATGTGCATGAGCTAATCAGTCTGGTAGTTTTCAACAAAAAAGATATATAGCTGATGGTCAGTTAGCATCAGCCTTGGTGGTAGTATTGTGCTATAAATATCTATGGATAATTCTGCTGGGAGTGGGATTGAAACAGTGCATTTCATACAGGACCCAGAATGCACGTTAGAAAACGCCTAAACTTTTGATCACCACTGTCCTTTTGGATTTGAGGCTAAAGGTGGGATGTTTTGCACCCTGCTTGAAATTATTTCAGGATCTCAGTAGCTTGGATTGGTGTACAAACTGCTGACTTTTGAGTGGGCTGTAATCATGCTGTAAAGTTGCTATTCCATTCAGACCCCACTAGTGTTGCAGAAACTGCTGTTTTCCACTTAATGAGTTTCATGAGGTAGATGTTGGTGTTTGGCTTTTGTTAGAAACTTACTCTGCTGCTGCAGTTTGTTTGGTTAGTTCTAGATCTGTGAGTTACATTTGTTTCCTGTAGTTAAAACCACAAAGTGTTGGAGTGCCTGTTTTTAGTCAGATATGCAATATCAGGGTAAGCAGCAGCTGTGTCACTCCTCCGAGGCAGTGTCTTTCTTAGTGTGAGTAGTGGCCAGGCTCTAAAAAATGTATCAGATTAAAAAAAAAAAAAAAAAAAAGACAAGCGTTCAGGATGATGGGGGACAGCAGGGTGGAACTGCTCTTGAGGTAGGGTTGGTGTCCAGCTGAAAAAACCAGTACCATCCCACCCTCTGTCCCCCCGTCCCCTACCCCCCTTTCAGCTGCAGTGGACTAGGCTTGACCACACCAGGAAGTTTACTGCTTGTAATTGTACCAGAAGCATGACACTGAGAAGAGTCCTGACAGACTTAAAACTGCCCATGGGGTTTTACACCATATTCCTCAAGCAGACAAGTGTCTTGTTAATTTCATGATAGTGCAAGTGCTGAAAATCCTTGGAGACTTTGCAGCTGTCTCTCTTAGGGCTCAGGGAGACATTGTAGCCTGTGTTCACATTAACTTTAGAAGCTCCCTTCGCGAAAGTAGGGGATAGAAAATTTAATCTTAAAAAAGCTTAAATTCTGTTTTGATCAATTGCTTTGGCTAGGGATGTTCAACCTCTACCCCAGGGGCAGGCAATTATTTGGGGTGGAGGGCCGCTTACCCAGTTTTGGCAAGCTGTCCAGGGCCGCATGGGTAGCCCGGCCCCTTGACAGGTGCCCTGCCCCCTGGTCACCATCTTGGGACCAATGTCCCAATGTCTTGGGGCCAGCAGTGGTGGGGCCCAGAGCAGGGTGCAGGCTGGCAGGGGTCTGTGGAGCCAGACTGGGCTGCACCAGTAGGGAGAGGGGGGTGCTGGCCCGGCTCCGTAGAGCCCCTGCCAGCCAGGACCCTGTACCCTGCCACCCTGCTCTGGGCCCTGCTGGCGCTGGCTCTGGGACACCGATGTGGGTGCTGTGTTCCCACGCCCGCTCACTCCCAGTGCCCCCCAGCCCTGCGGTACAGGCGGGGGGCAGTGCACAGCCCCGGCCCCCTGCTTCCCAGCAGGGAACGAACTGGTACGGAGCACGGGGAAAAGTGGCCCCTCACCTGCCCAGTGGCCGGTGCTCCCTGCTGCAGCCACTTGCAGCCCGCAGGGCTGTCCTGAGCAGGCACAGGCAGCGCCACGTGAGTTGCAAGTGGCTGCAGTGCAGGGTGCCAGTCACCGGGTGGGCAAGGGGCCACTTTTCTCCCACATGCTCAGCACCAGCTTGTAACCCACCCCCACTGCCAGCCTGGGTCCCGCACCGGCACTGGGCTTGCCCATCAGGGCTGCACACAGCGGCAGCAGCTGCAGCCCCCCCACTTGCTGCACCGGGCAGCGTTTGCTGCTGCTGTCCACCTGGAACTTGCGCGCTGGGCAGTCCAGAGGCGGCAGCAGCAGCCTCACTGCAGCCTACTGCGGTGCGAGCTCCGGGTGGGAAGCAGCAGCAAACACTGCCCAGCATGGTAAGTGGGGAGGCCATAGCTGCTGCTGCCAGGGTGCAGCCCTGACAGGTGAGCCCGAAGCCAGTACGGGGCCCAGGCTGGCAGCGGGGGCAGGTTACAAGCTGGCGCTGAGTGCGGGGGAACAGCAGCCCCTTGCCCGCCCCATGCCTGATGCCCATGCTGCAGCTACTCGCAGCCCACCTGGGGCTGCCTGTGCCTGCTCAGGACAGCCCCGTGTGAGCTGCAAGCAGCTGCAGCAGGGAGCACCAGCCACCCGGGGGGGGGGGGGGGGGGGGGGGGTGCGCTTTTTGCTGTGCTCTGCATCAGCTCCTTCCCTGCCCCTCCCCCCTCCCTTACGTGAGGTTCCAGCGCGTGCAGCCACATGGTCTCAGGCCAGAAGCCCCTCCTGAGCCTTCTGGCTGGGGGGGGGGGCGGGTCCTGCTGTTGCAGGAGCCTGCTGAGGATTCCCCTGGGTCCTACTGCCCCTGGTTCCTGTCACTTTTGACAGGCACCAAGGACAGATAAATTTTAATTTTTCAGAATGTTTTTAGGGGCCCTGCGGACTGGAACCAG
The DNA here is from genome assembly GCF_030867095.1 of Alligator mississippiensis. Classification (NCBI taxonomy): domain Eukaryota; kingdom Metazoa; phylum Chordata; order Crocodylia; family Alligatoridae; genus Alligator; species Alligator mississippiensis. The sequence goes on from NC_081832.1 coordinate 40,920,934, forward strand.
CCTGCTGGTCATATTTTGCCCACCCCTGTTCTACCCTGTGGGCCAGATTTGGTCTGAAAAGCCATGTCATCCTGTCTATGGGGCTCCCTAAGGATCTGGAAATTTGGCATCCAGGGGGGCCGTGGCAGCAATAATTGCCGTTCCCCTGCTGCTAGATTTCCATAATCATGGGGAGTCTTGCAGGCTGGATAATGTGGCCCAGCAAACCAGATCACAGCAGCATATGGCCAGATACAGACACGCAGGATTAGGACAGTGCATGGCTGGATTAGGCCAATATGGGATGGGAGCAGTACACAGCCAGATCAGGCCAGTGTGGGATGATGCCCACAGAATGAACTCCAGGAACTTGACCCCTGGTGGGATGTAGCCTGCAGACCAGTCCTTTGCCATTGATCTAGGCTGTGGAATTGGAAGGCCAAGTACAAATAGGGCTAGGGTAAAGCACGAGGAATCATGGGACCAGACACTACTTATTACATAAGAGAAAAGAGAAGAAAGAGTAAGGGAGAATCTCAGTTGTAAATTATCTTTGAAAAAAGCTTCTCAAGTAAAGCTGCTTTGCAGCTTTTTTTTAGACATGGTTAATTCATCAGCAGCCTAAGTTCAGCTCATAAATCAAAACAGCACTGTCATCTTTTTTTTTTTAACTAGACAAGATTTTGGAAAGCAAAGTCTTCATCCAGGTCTCCTGAAAATGACTTATAGTTCTAATTATTCTTCAGTAATCATTTAGTTTACTCTAGTTTATTGGGGACGGAACTTGGAAGAATAAGGTTGGAGGCTTGTTGGAAGAGCTTGGAAATTTCAGGGAGTTCCTATCCACAACAAGTTTTGTGTTGATTGTTGTTCACCGAAGGTATTTTTTCTTTCTTTCTTTCTTTCTTGCTGCTAGAGTAGTCAGGGGAGCTGGGTGCGTTTCCTTCCTGCCTTGGGTTTGATGCTTGCATGCAGAAACATTGACGAGCCAACAGTTGCAAGAGTTTCCTGTGTTACAGGTCCAGGGTGTGTCACCACTTGCACGCGCTATTTGGCAAGAAGGGGAGTACCAGGTTGCTCATAGTCTCATGTTGCTATAGATTCCAGTAAACAGCACTCCTTAGTTACCGCTTGGTTACCGTGACAAACTGTAAACAGCATTCCTTAGTTACTGGATAAAGGAAGTGTGTGTGTGTGTGTGTGTGTGTGTCCTGACCAACACTCCTCTTACCCTCCCCCAAAGAGAGTTACCCCAGTGTCTGGGACTTGCAAACATTTAGGTGTGTATTGGCTCAGACTTTTTTGTTCCTTCAAAATCCACATGCATCTTGCCACTTACCGAAAACTGTAATTGTCACTGTGAAATCTGACATTGGCACCATGGTACTACCACAATGAAAATAATCTAGGAATTACGTACATTTCTGATGTCCTTGTGCCTTTTTTGGAAAAGGGGATCTGATCATTCTTTGTGTGCTTGTCCATATTGTACTCTCAGTTGGTGTGAAACCCATGGCCTTCATATCAGAATCTTTTGGACAGAATTGTCTGTTGAGACCCCATCAATTGATTGTATCTGGCCTGTGGCTGCCCCCATAGTACTCTGCATGGGGCAAAGCCCCTCCTGCTGCTGCCTGGGGCAGTCTGCACCACACTGCTGCCCACTCCCACCAGCAGCCCTGGCCAACATGCACAGCTTCCCTGTGGAGCTGCTCCTGGTATGGCTGCAGCCACCAGGGTACTGCAGTGTTCATCCCCACCCCCCACCCAACCAGTGGCCCTTCTGCTCTGGCTAGCATGCACAGCTTCCCAGCAGGGCTGCTGCTGCTACTGCTACAGAGGTACTGCTTGGCTCCGCCTTCCTCCAGCTCCTCCTCCTCTTCCTGCTGCACCAGTTCAGGCATCAGGTAGCATAGTGAAGTGATAGTGGCCATGGGGATGCCCAGCCAGGTGGGGGGAAGCTGCAGCCGAGCAGCTCCTGCCTCACTGTGCAGGGCTTCAGCTCCTGCCTGTCTTCAATTCTGTCAGCCACCCTCAGCTGGCTGCTCATCGTGCCATGCAGCTGAGGGGATAGAAGGTGGCCTGGAGCTTGAGCCCTGTGCGCTGGGGTAGGAGGCTCCTGGCTGTAGTTTTCCCATTGCCTGGCTGGGCATCTGCTGCCCAGCACATGTCCCCATAGCTTTCCCATGTTACCTGCTCCCTGGAGTGGTACAGTAGGAAGGGGAGGAGGAGCTGCTGGAGGCAGAGGGGAGCCAAGCAGTACCTGGGTGGCTGTAGCAGCAACCCTGCTGGGAAGTTGTGCATGCCAGCCAGAACTATCAGCAGGCAAGGGCTGTCCCAGGAGACAGATACCCAGCACTACTCAAAAAAACCCATAGATCAGGACAAAAATTATTCTTTGAAATAAAATTAAAATATGTTCTAGTAGATGTTTGATTTTTTTTTTTTTTAGTTTATGATTTGTTTTTATCTATAATTTGTTATAATTATATCTTCTGAAAAATTTTACATGTGTGGCCCTCAACAGCTCACCAAAACTCAATAAATGGCCCTCCAGCCAAAATAATTGCCCACCCCTGAGGTAAAGGCACAATGGGATCTAATACATGATCCATACAATCGCACCTTCTGCCACGCCAAACGTTGTGGGCACTGTGTGCATTAACTCACTAGCACCAGGCTGAATCTGTGCTTCCGTCTTTTGGATTGTGGAGTGGTTGCCTTCAGGACTCATGTCCAAATAAACTTGTCCAATTGAAGTGAGGTTTTTTTTTCACAGCTTGATTTCCCTGATACATTGCAGCCAGCAGATCACTGTCATCTTGCATCTCAGACCTCCGCTAACTGTTTGTGAAAAGATCTGTGAAAGAACCGCAGATGTTCCTGTCCCTGCTTTCTACCGGTTTCTCGTATTTAAAAAAAAAAACAAACTGTAACCCAAGCATGCACTCTTGCATTTTTTTTTCTGGTATCTGGCCTGTGATACAGATTCTATCATCCCTGTAAGAAAATTACCCTTATTTGGGTTTGACAGTGCCTGCCAGTCTATTTTCAGGAATCTTCTAATAACTAGAAAGATTTCAAAAGAAGAACTTAACATAGCCCTTCCTGTTGGATTTTGTCTTTCTGGTAAGAAAAAGGAGGCTCTTTCAGTTAACCTTCCTGAGCTGTAGGAAATGTTGATCTGTTTTTTGGAGACTTCAGAGCTCATGCTCTGTCTGAGTGGTTTTTGCAAAAGCAAGTGCAAAGATATATAGAAACTACTTCTAAATGCAATAGTGAAGTTCTTAGTCATTCACTAAAGCTGCCTCTTCCTTGGTTGATCAGTCATCAAAAATTGGTGGCTAAGATTTAGAAGCAAGGTTATTTGTAGCCTAGCTGTGTTGTCAAAAGCAGTAAGATTGCATATTGCTACTGTCTTTGCCTTATGCTCTAGCCCAGGGGTACCCAATATGTGGTGTGGGTACCACCAGTGGTATGCAGACAACCTGTCAGTGGTGTGCGTCAACAGGTTTATTATAATTACTTTTATATGACAAAAATTTGCTGGTGGTCCTTAAGGTTGAACTAGCTAATTGCTCGTCTAGAATGATGGTTTTCAGGGAGTGTTTACATGGTTGCCCCCCACTCGCCCTTCAGGGCCAGCCATGTAAAGACTCCCTCCTCTGGCATGGAGGCTCCCTCCCCACACCTGCCTCCTCCCATCTCCTGCTGGCTGTTGGGGGCGGGGGGGTGGAGGGACGCTGCTCCCCCACCCCCCGCTTCCCTCCTTTCATTCCTTCCTCCTGCCCGGCCCTGACAATAGCCACCACCATGACCCCCCCCCCATACCCACCTGGGCCTGTGCAGCCTCCCTCCCTCCTTGCCAAAAGCGTTATAGACAGACAGACTAAGCTCTTTATTACATTTGAATATACATACATATATACACATGCACACATATATACACACGTGTGTGTGTGTACATAAAAATTTAAAAAATGCTTCTTGCCGCTAAAAAACAGTGTTCTCCCTAGCTGTTAAATGATATGCAACAGTTCAAAGCAGGGATGCTCAACCTATGGCCTGCAGACCAAATGTGGCCCATAGAGTCATCACATCTGGCCTATAGGACTCTCCACAGGTCATAAAATTTGTCAGCTGAGGAGTGGTGGCCATTAATATGGCCATGTTCCCTTCTGCCAAATTCCCAAACCCAAGTCCCATGCACTCTGTCAGAGCCAGGCTGCACATCTTCCTCCCCCTCACCTCTTCCCCTTCCCCAAGGCTGGGCCATGCCTTCTTCCATCCCATGGACCCAGGCCATTCCCATTTTCCCCTGGGGACTAGGTTAGGGTTTGGCCACACTCCCTTCTCCCCAGGGGCCAGACCGTGCCCCCTTTCCCCTGGAAGACCTGGCTGGGGCCAGGCTATGCGGCCTTCCTCTTTCATGGCCAGGCCATTCCCCCCTTTCCCCACCCCCACCACAGGTTTGGGTTGGCGTGGAGTAATGCCCCTTTCTCCTCTGCTCCCCCAATCCCTGTGGGGTTGGATTAAGATCCCTCCCCGTCCCCCCCCCCCCACGGCCCCACCCCTGTGGGGCAAGGTCATGTCCTTCCCTGCTCCCATCTGTGGGGCGAGGTGAAGCCCCCTTCAACCCTCTGCAGGGCTGTGTTCAGGCCAGGCTGCCCCATTGCTTGGCCAGATGGTGGCTGCCTGTTGGCCCCCAGCGCTGGATTGGTCCCACCATCCAGCCTGTGGTTAGACCAGGTACTGCCTATCTGGCCCATGGGGGGTGGAAAAAGTTAAGAACCGGTGGTTTAAAGCGCATTGTACTCAGTGGAACTGTAGTTATAAAATTATGGCTGAAATTTTGTTTCATAAAGTTATGAAATTTTGGCTGAAATATTCCACTCTTCTCGTATAAGTGTACTATGGTATCTTTCAGTGCTGGAAATGCAGTATGTAATTGTAGAAATCGTGAAGTTTTTCAGGTATCCTCCATACCAGTTAGGACTAATGGAGGTTCCCCCCATGTTCCCACTCAGCTGCTTGGATAATTAGCTCTCTGGAGATTGGGGGTTACAGATAGGGACAGTTAAAAGGCCTCACCTCCTTATACTTTAGCAGCAGGTTCTATATGCTAGAATGTGGGTATATTTCTATGGTAAAGTTATCCTAGGCTTTTGATCCAGATTGTGTGGCTTAGGTATTTAGCTCTAACTCCAACTCATCAAGGGGTTGTATCTATGACCAATATTCTTTCTTTGGTAGCAGTTTCTGTGCCTTTTTTTGGAAAAAACTTCCCTTCAAACTCTTCTCTGCATTCTATATCCCTGCTTCATTTGATGCCACTGAACGTGACTGCTTTTCTCTGCTGTCTGTTCTTCTTACAGTATCAGGGCTATAGGGAAGAGCACTGTCTGGTAGTCATAGATGAGCATGAAGATACAGAGAACAGATCTTGCCAGGAAAAGATTTGTTTTGCAAGGCTGAAAAACTGTCTACATTAGAGTAGAAGGTAATGAAGTATTAACAGGAGATGGGAAGGGAAAGAAAAAGTGATGGGCAGAAGGTAATATTTGGAAGTTTCATCTTCTTTATTTTCTTATTCTGGAAGAGTACAAGGGGGTACCTTTTACTCTCTTCTTCCTCTACCCCAAAAAGCCCTGTCTAGTGTTTTCAAAATAACAGCACATCAATATTGTTTATTTATTAGGTTACATGCTCTAACAGCATGGTACTTTCCAGTACAATCCTGAAGCAGAGTGCAGCATTGAGGGAAGATGCTGTCTCTGGGACTTCACACAGCAGTGCTTCCTGCATGACCCTTGGGTTTCCATGAAGTTCTCCTAGTCTAGTACTGATTTGGCTCAACTCTGGGACCTTATAAGTTGAGCAGAATGCCTCAGAAGCTCTAGTGTTTAAGTGCTGGAAAGTCATTCCAATTCCCTCCTGTTCCATCCTCTCTAGTCTTTGTCACATGTGAACCATGAATTGAAAATGTAAAGGGTTCCAAAAAGGGTGTTGTTGTCATTAATTATATTGTTGGTGCCATCTACTTTCAGGACTCTGGCTGTATTTGAGTGTTTAATTCCTGTGTTCTACATGTTCGGGGCCTTTGGGATTGTTCATCGGCTATTAAAGTAGGAACTTAGTAAAGAGATGGGAAGTTTATTTACTAGAAGTGCTAGTTGTTTAATATCTTGAAGCTTAATACATGGTGTGGGCTTACTCTTTTGTTAAAGGAAATGTAAATCTCCCTTGAATGGGACTCTGTTCTCTAAGTGGATAATGCTCTGAGGCATGGGAGCCGGAGTTACTGTTTGTAGTATGTCCTCGGTTGCCCCTTTGTGGGTAGCTGTAGGATAAGCAGGCTGTTGGTATTAGATCTGCAGCCCCTAGGAGCTTTGGGACTGAAACTGTCTGAGCTGTTTCCAGGGGTCATGGCATGCTTAAGGTGCATGTCTGGCCCTCACTTACAAGACTGCATGTTTGGGTCTGGAAATAACTTTGTATAGCCAGATATGTAACTATTATATCTCCTTGCACTGGGCCAAGGAGCAGCATAGCATTTGGGGTCTTCTTTATTGTTTCCACTACTGTTTCTGAAGGAAAAATTTTTAAGGCCCCCCACATGTTTGAAGGACTCCAGAGGAAGGAAACAGAAGTAGAGCATTGATACCTCTGACCTAGTGCATGCCCCAAAGTCATCTAGCCTACAGGGCCAGATGAAAAGTGTAGGGCCAGTCCATAGGCTGGATCAGACCTAGCTCCACATGGTACTTACTAAACCTGGAACATGTGGCATTCATTTGAGACCCACAGGCAACACTGCAGGTCGGATCATAAGGCTCCACAGGTCAGCCTGACTAGACAAAGCTTTGGCTGGGATAATCTAGTTGGAGATGGTCCTGCTTAGAGCAGGGGGTTGGACTAGATGATCTCCTGAGGTCCCTTCCCGCCCTGACTTCCAATGGTTCTGTGATCTTTGATACCCCTGCACTAGATTAATAGGAGTGGAGAGGAGCGGGATAGAAATGTCAGTGTAACCAGACTGGCAGGTTTTAGCTTTGATCTGATTTCTTTTGCAGCCTTTCAGAGATTGATGTACCAGCCTTCACACTGACTTCTACATTTTGTTTTTTCATTTATTATTTAGGTGGAGTTGTGCAGTGAGAGTTGTTCTAATAGAAAATCCTTTCCTAAATCGCCAGTGCTCTATGGATGTAAATGGATGGAGTGCTGGCTCTTCCTTTAGTAAGAGGCAGACTAGCCAGTGATGTAGCTACAGTTATTGATTTATTTTATTTTATTTTTTTGTCTTCATAATTTATGTTGAACCTTTTACAGGCAGAATAGGGGGCACAGTCCTTCCCCAAAGAGCTTACATTAAATATTGAGAAGTACATAAGGAAGGTGGCAGGAAAATTAGTTGTGTATCCTCTTGTATGACAGTAAGACCTTGGGAAGAAAAACCTGCAGCATCCTTACAGGCTCAGCAGTGCTACGCTGGCTAGCACTACGGACGAAAGGGACTTGGGGGGGTCATGATTGACCAGAAGATGAACATAAGCCTGCAATGTGATACTGTGGCTAGTAAAGCAAGCAAAACGCTTACTTGCATCCATAGATGTTTCTCAGGTAAATCCCAGAATGTCATCCTCCCATTGTACTTTACCTTGGTGAGGCTGCAGCTGGAGTACTGCGTCCAATTTTGGGCTCCACAATTCAAATAGGATGTGAAGCAGCTTGAAAGAGTGCAAAGGAGAGCCACGCGCATGACCAGAGGTCAAGAAAGCAGACCTTATGAAGAGAAGTTGAGAGCCATGGGACTCTTCAGCCTGCAAAAGCACAGGCTCAGGGGTGATCTGGTGGCCACCTATAAGTTTATCAGGGGTGCTTACCAGGATCTGGGGGAACGTCTGTTCACCAGAGCACCCCAAGGGATGTCAAGGTTGAACGGTCACAAACTCCTCTAAGACCGTTTCAGGCTGGACATAAGGAAGAACTTCTTTACTGTCCGACTCCCAAGGTTTGGAATAGACTGCCGCTGGAGGTAGTTCAAGCACCTACTCTGGACGCCTTCAAAAGATATCTGGATGTTTTTCTTTCTGGGATCCTATGATTTCTGCTGACTTCCTGCCCCTGGGGCAGGGGGCTGGACTCGATAATCTTCTAAGATCCCTTCCAGCCCTAATGTCTATGAAAGACTTTTACTTCTCTTCTGTTTTGTTATGGATAGGAGCGTTAAGTTTTTGAAGTCTTGCTTAAGAATGTTATTGGGAGGAGCTATCAGTCAATTATGCTTCCTTAAAAGTTGGATATCGGTATCGGCCCCCAAAATCTCTATTGGTGCACCCCTAATATTATATAAAACTAGCAAATTGCCTGTCAAGAATGACGGGGGGAGGAGGAGGGGCAGGCAGGGATGGAGCCCTGCATCCGCCTTCCCCCTGCCACTCTGTGTGCAGCTGCACTCCCTCCCCACTGCGTGGGTGAAGCATCCGGCCCGTGCTCCACCACCCCTGCCCCACTCTGCGTCTGCCTGCCTGCCCTCCCCACTCTCCTCCCTCCCTGCCTGCTGGCTCCCTGTCCCTGGCTGGCTGTTATGGGCAGTGTCAGGGCTGGGTGGGTGGGTGGGAGGAAGCACTGCCACCGTGATTCACCCCTTAGCCCTCGGGGGGGGGGGGGGAGGTACCCCTGCTTCTCAGGGGAGGAGGCAGAGGTGGGTGGTGGGGAGGGAGCTGCTGCTGCTGCTCGGGCAGGGAGGCATGGGGAAGCCCTGCTGCTCAGCTGGTCAGGCAGTCTAAGCCAGAGAGAAAGGAGATCCTGGCTGCCTGGCTCCTAGCAGAACAGCAGAGCTGGGGCAAGCAACTTAGAGCTTGGGAGTAGGGCAGGCCTGAGAACAGGGGCAGGTGAGCCCGTAGCCTAGAGGCAGGCCTAGGAATATGGGTGAGCCTGTAGCCCATAGAGGGGCAGAGCCTGGGGCTGAGGGGCCTAAAGAGAGGGCAGGATGTCAGCAGGGCCTAGAGAGGGGTCAAAGACTGAGTTGGGGTTGGTAGCCCTGTGGGCAGGTGTGTCAGCAGGGCCAGAGAGTCCAGAGATCTGGAGCAGCAAGAGGGACAAGTGTCAGCAGGGCCAAGGGATCCCAAAGATTTCAACTGGCCTAGGATTGGGGCCAGAGTCTAAGGTTGTGGGGGGAAGGCAAAATACATCCCACAAGCCAAATCCAGCCCACCAAATGATTGGATCCAGCCTGTGGGGGGCACCTACCAATTGATTGGATCAGGCTCTTGGCTGCCCCCATGGTGCTTCACTTGAGGTAGCTAGTGCTGTACTCCTATTTGCACCTGCTGGCCCCAGTCTCAACCAGCGGGATTGCTTCCAGAGCAGCTGCAGTTACTCGGGTGCTGCTCAGCTCCTGTCGCCTATAGCGGTGGCTTCTCTTCCTGCTCCTGTTGTGCCACTGGGTGGGAAGGAAGTTTCAGCTGGGCCAGCTCCATCCCCAGAGTGCAGGGCTCCAGCTACCGGTTGCTGTCTCTCTACTCTGTCTGCCAGCCCACAGCAGCTTTTCAAAACTCTGATGTGGCCATTGGGCCCAAATAATTGTTCACCCCTGGTCTAAGAAGACCAAAGCTAAAGGACTACAGCCATAGACCAAGGGGGCCAAAGAGGCCATAAACCAGGAGGGACGAGGACTGGGTTGGGAGCTCTTTTCCCAGGAAGGGCATGTATGTCATCTGTGAGGCACGGGAACAGGTATTGGGGAGGATGGAGCCCACATAACTGGTCCATAAGGTAGTGACTGTGGACACCTGTGGTCATGAGGAGAAGACCAGGTTTGGGAATCCCTGGGGCAGTTTCCCTTGTATCAAGGTATAACTGGCAAGTAAAGTGGAGATTGCCCAAGGAGAGTCACAGGATGGCAAGGGCTGAATGGCCACTCCTGGGACCAGCACTTGCTCACACCTAGCTATAGTTAAATACTTTCAACAGTCAGTGCTTTCCCACAGTGTGCTTGACTTACTCACAGCGCAGTTGCTGAGTGGAACTCCATGGAGCTGCTGAAAAGTGCGTTGATATGCACATGCTGTGGTGGATCAGTAGTGGTAGCTGCTGCCTGCCACCAGAACTTCCAGCAATACTATCACAGAAGTTCCAGTTGCAGAGGCAAGTCCATTCGGACAGGGCCCTAGCCAGACTCCAGCTGTGATTTCTCTGACTCCCTGCTCTGTGATTGTTCTATGCGCTGTAATCCAATTAATTTCCGTGTGCAGGTGAACAGGACAGCAAGCAGCAGCTAGGGGCAGAGTGATGTAAAACAAGATAATAGGTACATGATTACAGCAGAATGGGGTTATTCTTTGGTGAAAAAGTAGAATGCCAGATACTTCACCAGAGTTCAGTCTGCCCTGACTGAGATGTAAGAGGTAGTGTTCATACCTCTTCACACTGTATTTTTTTAGACTGCAAAAGCTTTAATTGATTATACTTGGTTTTTATTTCAACTTCAAACAGTTTCATTTTTACATGAAAGATGAGATTGTGGAGCACAATTTAGCACTGAAGGGTGAGTTTCACAGGACAGACATTTGGAATAATGCAGCTGCAGATACCGTGAGCCTGTGTTATCAGAGGAGTTTTTGTCTTGGTTCTCTTAGGGTTGTGCAATCTTGAAAACTCTTGGAGAAGAGTGATCCATCCCCAAGGCAGATTAGGGGCTTAAATCGTATGATAAATTGGAGTTGGCATCCTAGGTACGGGGTACTGAACTATATAGCACATCTGATTCTGTGTGTAAATCCCTAGTATGTGGGATTGCTATTGGAAGGAGCAGAGAAGGCCCCCATCTACGTTCTCTGGAGTGGTCTTAAAATATATTTCTTACGGACCTAGTCTGCATTGATTAAGTTTGTGCCACTGTCTTCCTGCCCTTAGAGCAGCTACAGGTCTTCAGTTCATCTCTGCATTGTCTATTTCTGCCCTCTGCTGGAATGTCTGGATTATAACAAATTATAGAGACATGGCTTCTATGTGTAGAAAAAGTAACTGGCAAATAAGTAATGAATTTAGGATTCAATCAGTCCTATTCTGGAAGTTTGGGGCTGGAGGTAGCATCCTGCTATGGATTGTCATGAGGCAATGTGTGCAATACAAGAACACAAGTACAATTGGAGTACTGTGTGCAATTCTGGGCGCCGCAATTCAAGAGGGATGCGGATAACCTGGAGAGGGTCCAGAGAAGGGCCACTCGTATGGTTAAGGGCCTGCAGACCAAGCCCTACGAGGAGAGACTAGAGAAACTGGACGTTTTCAGCCACCGCAAGAGAAGGTTGAGAGGCGACCTTGTGGCTGCCTGTAAGTTCATCACGGGGGCACAGAAGGGAATTGGTGAGTATTTATTCACCAAGGCACCCCCGGGGGTTACAAGAAATAATGGCCACAAGCTAGCAGAGAGCAGATTTAGATTGGACATTAGGAAGAACTTCTTCACAGTTCGAGTGGCCAAGGTCTGGAACGGGCTCCCAAGGGAGGTGGTGCTCTCACCTACCCTGGGGGTCTTCAAGAGGAGGTTAGATAAGCATCTAGCTGGGGTCATCTAGACCCAGCACTCTTTCCTGCCTATGCAGGGGGTCGGACTCAATGATCTATTGAGGTCCCTTTCGGCCCTAACGTCTATGAATCTATGCTTCTAAAGGATATACAGTGTGACATATTCCTTTATCTTATCTGTCCCAGATGACTGACAAAGGACCATAGGTATTGAAGTTTATTTCTACCTTTTTTTTGGATGTCAGTCTGGTGTACTTGCCTGTTTAACATTCCTGATCATCTGTGCCCATTAACAGAAGCTCAGACACTTCCCTGAAACCAGCAGTTGTCTGTTCTGGAAAATCAAGATCCAAAATCCATGCTACTGTATCCACCTGAGACGGGAATACTTGAGTCCAGTGAGACCTTTGAAAGTATAGCTTTACAACAAAGCTGTGGAGATGCAGAGCCGTGTGGTTGTTAGTGCCATGACTGAATTTTAAGGCTTGATCACCTCTTCAGGGACAGGCAGGGTCTTCTGGTTGTGGGGCAGGGCTAGATGGGCCTTGCTGCTGGATCCTGCTGCCAGCTTCCCTTGGGTCCTACTGCTTCTGGCTCCTGTCATCTTTGACAGGCAGCCAGGAGCAAATAAATATTTAATTTTCTAATTTTTCTAGGGGCCCCGTGGGCTAGATATAATGGCCTGGCAGGCCAAATCTGGCCCCTGGGCCGTATTTTGCCCAATCCTGTTCCAAGGGCTGGGTCTATGGGGTAGGATTGCTTCTGATTTTCCCCTAAGGGCCATGCTTTTTATCATTGCGTATCATTAGGAAGGATTTGACTATATGATGACACAATTATTTTGAGGTGAGCAAAAAGAAAGCTAACAGCTCTAGCTCTCATCTCTTAAACCTGTAGAGTTTCTGTATGTCTGCCTGGTGGCTTAATTCTTCCTCCTTCCCCACCCTGCCACCACCATTTTAGCATTCAGGATCTGGCAATTTGGCTTTGTCCTCCTGTGTTCGTTCTGAAAAGACACGGACCAATCTGGATTATTACTGCCCATTACCTCTCTTTGTCCCCTTCACCTCCTTTTGTATTTAGAGTGTTTCTTAAGTCACTGATTGTTTCTCCCCTTCTCCCTCCTCTTTCTGTCTCACAGACTTTGAAGCGACTCATGGCAGATGAGGTAAGGATGGTTGCTTTCTTTTGCGTATACCTTTTTTCGCCTGCTGTAACTTTCTTGCACCTGGCTGTTTCCTCAATAGTTTATCCAGTGTCCCATGCATGCTGTGCCCCTAGACTCTGTTCTGTTCCTTACTAAGCAGCCCTAATTCTTGCTGGTGCAAGCCTGCTGCATGCATGTTGTTTCTTATGGGAGGCACCTGTAAGATTCTCTACCTTTGCTTTTCAAATATAGATTGTCATAGTCCCAGCTCTGTCCTCCCAAGCATTGGTATAGTTAATGGTAAAAGCATAACTAGCAACTCTTGTACCCTGGGCAAAACCGTTTGGAGAGCAGGGGGCAGGAAGGGGTATCAATCTTACTTGCTGGGGGTGTGGTCTACCCACCTTTGATTGTTGCTGGTATTACAGAAGCAGTGCTGGACTGCTGCTGCCCAGCACAGATTCCCCAGGGGGCTGCCATTCTGGTGTGGTGCCCTCCCTAAGTCAGTGCCTGGGGCTGATGCTCCACTTGCATACCCCTTGTTGATTAATAGTCTTAGTGCTGTCATGTTTCTGGTGGATGGTGCTGCAAAACTGCTTCTGGGTTTCAGGATTTTGCTGATTCAGACTTCCCTGGGATGATGTTGAATTTGGGTGGCATCAGTAGTTGTGCCAGAAGATGTCAGTTTTTCCTCTGTTAGTGACAGTGCATGAATATCTAGAAAAGAGAGTAACCGCTAACCTGGGCTGCAGGTTGTCAGTTACATGTGGTATTGGCAGATTTTGTCTGTATTTTAATCTTCACTCTTCAGTGTCCCTACTAATTGGCACTTGGTATGTTCCTGAAGCGTGGGTTCAGGCCCCTTGGTATAAAGACTACCTCCTAAACAAGCTCTGTTTTCTCTCTGTTGCCAACAGTGCAAGTCTGAGAGTCTAGCTGGATTTTGAGATGATATGCAGAGTTGCAGATGATGCATAAATCTGGGTGGTGGGCAATGTATCCTGTTGAATTTGTTTTTTGTTTGTTTTTTTTTAATTTCACTCAGCTGGAACGATTGACCAGTATGAGGATAAAGAAGGAGAAGGAAAGGCCCAATGCATCTCATAGGAATTCGTCTGCCTCCTATATGGATGTTCAAAGCACAGGCCAGACGCTGCAGGAAATCCCTGATGAGGACGTGCTGGTACTCTTTGAGCAGATGCTGGTATGTCAGTCAGCCATACATCCACCTTCTGTTCCTGCATGCCTTGCTCTCTAGACTAGGGGTTGGCACATTTTTTGGTAGTGGGAGTGAAGGGGGCAAAATGACCCAGCTCAGGTTGGAGATGGGTGGCTATTAGGACCCAGCTGCTGCTCCCCTTTCTCCCTACTGCCCAACTACACTGTTTCACAGCAGCCCCCTCCCCATTCCCTGCTTTGCTAGAGTCCCAAGCAACAGACAAGTGGCTTAGGGGGAGCCTCCCAACTATGAATGCCACTGAAGCCATAGCTCTGCAGTCTAAATCTGGCCCTGACCCCTGCACTAAATGATATCTTCGCTTTTTTCTCAGGTCAGGAATTGGAGACAGTGGTGCCTTCCACTTTTCTAAAATGCCTAATTATGTGAGGCCTTCGTTACAAAACAACATCCTACAACTTCTGTTTTGCTTTCATATACCTCCATGCAGAAGGGAGTCTGTTTGATCCCTTGGACTGTAGTTTCTCATAGATCCAAGACTGTATTATAATATTCCTCTTGTGGACATCCCTCCATCCAGCTTCTAAGTCCCAGCCCTTTTTCTCCAGTGGCTCTAATTCTGGGGTGTGTGAGTGAAGTTAGGATGGGATTAAGAAGCAAAGAGGAAAATAAGCTCTCTTTAATATGTTGCAGCCAATTGCTCGATTGCATCCCCATCTCTGGTTCCTTTGCTGTTGGGTTTTAGACTCCTCAGTTGTTTAATAGCCCTCTGATTTTGGTGTTATTAGCAAACATTAAATCAAGAACATTTTCCACAAAAGAAACCTAGCAGATGTGAAACAGAGGCAGGGACTTAAGAGGGACTGACTTCTTTTTAGTAGGATAGAACCCTCGTGGGAACCATAAGTCTTGGACTGAGTAAGAACTAGCAAGTGGTTTAACTGCTTGACAGTTGCATCATTATTGGGACAGAAGACCACAGTCTGAGAATTCTTGAGGTTGGTCAGTTAGCTCTTGATTAAGGAGACTAAGAGGTAACTTTCTCTGGCTTTCCTCAGGGCATTTTCTATTTCCTTTAAGGAAGTGTGTAGTGGGGATTGCTTTTGTCCTTTTCATAGCTCAGGTGTTTCCCTCTGATGAAGATTATGTATGATGATTATATAAAGAGTAAGTACTCTTCTTTCCCTCCTGAGATTCTGCCATGCTCACTAAAACAGGTTTCAGGTCTTGCTGTGACAGGGTTGGAAGCTTGCCACAGACTGAGCAGATTGTATTCCATGTAGCAAATGATGTTTCTACTTGAGGGATTTTGTTCCAAGGATTAGGGCATCTGAATAAATATTTTTTTTTACTTGGCTTTTTTTGTTCAATAGGTGGATATGAATCTGAATGAAGAAAAACAGCAACCTCTGAGGGAAAAGGACATAATAATCAAGAGGGAGATGGTGTCCCAGTATCTGCACACATCCAAAGCTGTGAGTATTCTTGCTCTGAGTACAGAAAACAGTAAAGGAAGGGCACAGTGAAGTACAGGAAGAAGTACAAAAACATCCCTTGTAGGAGAAGTTTTTAAGTGGAATCTGGTATGACCCCCACAAGCATCTTGAACAAATGTGAAGGAGATGTACAGGAAAGGAAATGGCTCAGACCCTAACTGTTGTTAGAAAGTGATATACAGCCTCTATGGCACTTAACTTGGAAAGTAAAATTGAACAAAAGTTTTCCAGTAAATTCTCAGTGAAGTATGTACACCAGGAAGAAAGTAGCTCAAAATTGTTATTAATTTGTATCTGTTGTTAGTTTGTCGCATCATTTGGTTAATTTTCATAGTTTCTAAAGATAGTAGAGTGAACCAAGATATGGTAGGACCCAGATCATTCATATCCAGGTGGTTTGCAACCCAGTTGATACAGCAACCTGTTGCAAATTAAGGACAAACCTTTCAGCTATTTTGCTGTGGCAGTTACTTCAGAGTGCCCTTTCTTCACTCAGAGCGCTACAATAGTATCATGGAGCTGGTCAGAGAAGCACCACCCTTTTAGAAGCAGCTGAAGTGAACAGCTGAGTACTTCCGTGATTTGCTGTGGCTCTGAGTACCCACAGCAGTTTTCAAATCCTCATCTTTACAAGAGCGTTAGAAACCCTATGAATTATCCAGGTTCTACTGTATTCTGTGACTAAGTGTTAACAACCTGTTCTAACCATTTTTGTGAAATAATTATTTTTAAAAAATTCTGAAAACTTCTCTCATTTTTTAAAGTTATTTACTTTTTAAAAACACTCTGAAGAGCATCATGGTTTTTTTTTGTGTGTCTTATTGATTCATGTTTATAAAGCTTTTGCCAAGAAAAAACTGTGAGAATAGACAGAGGAATCATTGAAACAGACTATATGCAAAGTGGTGTCAAATTCTCCAAAAAAAGGGGGAAAATATTAGTAGCCTTCTGTTACTGTATGTACTGGGTTTGGTTAAATATCTAGGCTGTTTTGTTCAACAGGTGGAGATAAATTAAGGTTTCTTGTTTTAAAGGAAAATAATCAGTTACTTTATTTATTTTTGTTTCAATCGACTTTATAAAAAAAAAAAAATGTTCTATTTTTTTTCCTGCAAAAAGCACTTTGTTTATGGAAAAAAGAACATTTTTACTAAAAAATTTCAAACAAAATTTTGATTGTGTCTCCTACATTTGCATGCCATAAGTAATCTGAGTATTTCCCCAAAAATGCTTCAAGTCAACATTGCCCCTCTATGAAAAGACAGCCTCTCATCATTTGTAAATGGTCTTTCATCATAAGCTGTTCTAAAAGAATTCTGGCCAAATGGAATAAGTAATGTATGTGATGAATCAGCCAAACTATTTCTAAAACAGGGCTTGGTATGTATGCTTAACTTCAAAGTCCTTTTGAAGTCTGTTTTGTCAAGTCCTCTGTAAGTGGATTATACTCTAACGTCACATTTGAGAAGTGAGGAGATCTATTGTGTAAGATTTTTAGACAAGACTGTGGAGATTTTTCCAGACTTACATCCAAATAATTTTTGAATGTGTGGACATGTGACCAGGTCCTTGTAGAATTTTGTTTCTCAAATGTCTGGTGGGGATCTACACATCTATTAAAAGAAACCAGCTAACTTCTTCAAACTTGCTAAGAGCCTCCAAGTCAACTGCTCATAAGAGCAGCATATCCTGCTGATGATACTGAATAACCTGAGCTCAGTCTTTAGTTTCCTTCTCCAGTAGTGCTTTCGTCTGGCTCTAGCCAGGCCCACCTGCCAGAACTCGGTATTTTCTCCTTCCACTCAATAGGGGACAGGCAACCACAGTTTTTTCATATCATGCACACTCCACATAGATATGTATCACAGCTCTTGCTGCAAGCACCTGCTCCAAAACTGAATATGGGTGAGAGAGTTTCAGAAATTCTTAAAATGATACAGCAGGAGTCAAATTCTTCTTGCTTGCAATTGTGCTGTACCCCCTGGGAGGAGGAGGGGAATGGGTTAAAAATTTCATAAAGGAGCCCATGATTTAATCTTTTTATAGAATCACAATTTTTCGTTTCTTGAGATGTTTCTTTGGGCCACTGCCCACTCTTTAGCTTGCTGGACCCACCAGGACCATTCTCTCTCTCTCTCCCTTCAGAAACAGTCAGATTGCCTTCGCCAGTCAGTTAGCATCTTGACCGGAAACTCAGAATGAGGGATAAAAATGTGAGGAGACGGAGGCTCAGAAGAATAGCAGATGCTCTGAACTTGTCTGTCTGAAATGCAGGAAAAAGAACAAATTATTTGCCATGTTATACTCTTACCTCCTAGGCACATTGGCAATGCCAGTAAATAAAGGAGTCCTGAAGCATGTAAAAAAGACCAGTTATAGACTCCAGCCTCTATTTTCAGCAAAGTGATTGGGGGTCAGGGCATGGATGTCCCTCAGAGAGAACTGGAGTGCTTTGTTTTCATGTATGGCTATTTAATGATCTTTGTAGCACAAAAGTCCAGACTGACAGGAGTAGTTAGATAGTCCTAAGGACAAAAATTTGAATCCACAATGGTGTCCAAGGCCTACACATTTCATATTAAATGACTTCTTTGTGGATCTGGCCCCAGGATCCTAAAAAGCTGAACCATCTGGCCAGGAGAGTTTACTCTTTGGCATCTCTTAGCCAGCTGTCAAAGCCTGGTCACTAAATGTGAGTGCCTGACTTCAGCCAGTCTGCCATGGTTCCCTGGCAAGCTCTCGCAAGAATCAAAAGGTACATCGGGGATAGCTAATAGCTAGAATTTCCCTTCAGGAGCCTCTGATACAGGATCCCATTCCCTGACTAGATGCTGCTATCAGCATCATCTCTGATACAGTCGTCTGACATTCCTTAAGGCAGCAAGGGCCAACCTTTTTGGCACATGTGCCTCAACTTACATCCTGTGCCCTCTCTAGTGCTATTCCAATCCTCTTCCCCTGTCTGATCTTCTCTGCTCCCTGCTTATCTGTTGCTGTGTTCCCTGATCCCTCCCTGATCTGCTGTGTGCCATGCAAAGAGACTGCCCATGCCGCTCATGGCACTTGTGCTGCAGGTTGGCCACTCCTTTTTTAAAACATCTAAATAACCGTTGAAAAGTTTCCCTTTAAAAGGGCAGACCTATTTAGCTTATATATGGATGAGTTGTTATATACATTAAAGCAGGGGTTAGTAACCTATGGCTCGTGATCCAGATCTAGTCTGTAGAGCCATTTGAAGTGGTACACAGAGCTGGCTGGGCTGCGCTTTGGAAGCATTTCTGTGTGGAGGGACAGTGGCTGCATGAGGTTGGAAGTGGCCCACACTCGGAAGTAAGCTCTGTTAAAGCAGCTCCCCACTGCAAAATGGTGCTGACCCGTGCCCTAAAGGACTCTTGAAGAACTATACACATGACTGGGAGAAACGATTTGGATACTAGAGTCAGTTCTTTCCCTTGTTACTGGAGACCTGCATGTTGACCTCCTTATAGGAAGTCCCACTTCTGCAAGACAGCCCCATCCTCTTCTATGACTGCCCACCCTGCATCTTCTTCCCAACAGCAGGTTTAACATTCAGATTGAAAGGCCATTTTTCTCACTATTTCTGGTTAGCTTCTATCCCATGTTTTAAGGCACAAGCTGGGATTACTTCAAACAGTACAGGAGCTTGTAGGTGCCATTATAAAATTGAGTGTATGGAAAAGAAAAAGGGGCAAAGACTAAAACTATATGGAGTAGCCTTTAGTAATAAGCTGCAAGGGAAAATGCTGGATTTCTTACTTCATTTAGGAGCCTGTCACAGCTTGCTGTATGGTCAACTGTAGCAATTAAAGGCAAATCATGCCCCAGCTCCCTTCACAGTCCCCAGGGCTAACATTACTATTAACATTACTGTTAGGGTGCTGAGGGAATTGGCAGAGGTCATTGCGAGACCCCTGGCACAGCTTTATGAGCACTCATGGTACTCTGGCAAGGTGTCAGAAGACTGGAAAAGGCCAGTGTGGTCCCCATTTTCAAAAAAGGGAGAAAGGAGGACCCAGGAAACTATAGGCCTGTTAGTCTTATCTCGGTCCTGGGAAAGGTCTTTGAGAAAATGATCCAGGAGCACATCTGCAAGGGACCAGCTGGGGAGATTATGCTTAGGGGCAATCAACATGGGTTCATTAGAGGCAGGTCCTATCAGACCAACCTGGTTGCCTTCTACGACCAGGTCACAAAATCCTTGGACGCAGGTGTCACGGTGGACGTAGTCTTTCTGGACTTCAGGAAGGCCTTCAACACTGTCTCTCATGCCATTCTCATTAAAAAATTAGGTGACTGTGGTATCGATGCCTACACAGTCAGATGGGTCACAAATTGGCTGGAGGGCCACACCCAGAGAGTGGTGGTGGACAGGTCATTTTCGACTTGGAGGTATGTGGGCAGCGGGGTTTCCCAGGGCTTGGTCCTCGGACCCGCACCGTTCAACATCTTCATCAGGGACTTGGAAGAGGGGGTGAAAAGCACCTTCTGCAAATTTGCAGATGACACTAAGATATGGGGATAAGTGGGCACGCTAGAAGAGAGGGACAGGCTGCAACTAGATCTGGACAGGTTACAGGGGTGGGCAGATGAGAACAGGATGAGTTTCAATACTGACAAGTGCAAGGTACTGTACCTAGGAAGGAAGAACCAGCAGCATACCTACAGGCTGGGAAACTCCCTTCTCATCAGCATGGAGACAGAAAAGGATCTTGGAGTCACTAGTGATTCCAAGATGAACATGGGCTGCCAATGTGAGAATGTGGTCAGGGAGGCTAACCACACCTTGTCATGCATCCACAGATGCATCACGAGCAGGTCCAAGGAGGTGATCCTCCCCTTCTATACGACATTGGTCAGGCCACAGTTGGAGTACTGTGTCCAGTTCTGGGTGCCGCACTTCAGGAAGGATGTGGACAACGTGGAGAGGGTCCAGAGGAGGGCCACTCGCATGATCAGGGGGCAGCAGGGCAGGCCCTACAAGGAGAGGCTACAGGACCTTCAGCCTCCACAAGAGAAGGCTGAGAGGGGATCTGGTGGCCATCTGTAAACTTGCCAAGGGGGACCAGCAGGCAATGGGAGAGTCCCTGTTCCCCCAAGCACTACTGGGAGTAACAAGGAATAACGGTCATAAGTTGACTGAGTAGATTCAGGCTAGACATCAGGAGGTACTACTTCGCAGTCAGGGCTGCTAGGATCTGGAACCAACTTCCAAGGGAAGTGGTGCTCGCTTCTACCCTGTGGGTTTTCAAAAGGAGGCTAGATAATCACCTAGCCGGGGTCGTTTGTCCTCAGCATTCTTTCCTGCCCATGGCAGGGGTCGGACTTGATGATCTGCTCAGGTTCCTTCCAACCCTACCAACTGTGAAACAAATGGTGTACCTTTTCTACTATGGATTAGACCCCCAATAGTCACTTTCCATTCTTCTCCCATGAAAGGAATGTTAACCCTCAAAAGTCCAATTTGAACCTTGCTTATAGGCATAATTTATTAATATAATCATAGCCATCTGCAGAATCTCTTCAAATGAGATATTTCACAAAACACCTTTATAGCAAGACAAGTCTTTGTATCGCTGTCCTGCATCCCCACTTTCAATTATCCCCCTAAAACTTAACCAAACATTTTCAGTTCCTCTGCTTGTATTCTCAAGCTTCTTTCCTAGTGGCACTGTTTTGCAAATCTTGCAACTCTTCCCAGTGACCTTGCCTCAGGCATTCTGTGGCAGGGCTTTCTATAATGATCCACACCCTAAGCTCCTTCACCTGTGAGTCCTGCCCTGCTGAGATCATCTTCACAGTAACCTGTCTCCAGAATCAACCCATCTTTTCTTGGGGTAAGCCTGCCTTGAGTTGGCTCCTTCCTTTCTTTTTTCTGGGGCCTCCATATAATCCTGCTTAATAGGATTCCCCAGTGTTTTCTCTACCAGATCTCATCACTCCTTTCTGTTCCTCTTTTTCAAAATTACAACTCAGCTCTTTGTAATGGTTAGGTGACAACTATCAGATCCAACTAACCAGTCATGGATGAATTGGATTTCTTAAAGAATTCTTCCTCCTGTGACAGCCCATAATAGTGTCCCTGATGAGAAAGTGTTTCTGTTCCTGTTGTGGAATGTATCATCTTAGACCTGAAAGGCACAGACAGAAACGACAATTTTTGCCCAATCTGGCCATAGAAAATAGTATATAGCCATGACCAAACAAGTGCACAGTTGCAAACAGCTTAAAAAATGGCCAGTTGGGTGAAAATCTGAACCCTCATTGCACGAGGGGTCAGGTGAAGACGTTTTAAAACAAAGCATTTTCTGTAACTTCTGTCTGCACTGTAAGTGACTAAACCATTTCACATACTGAGCTTCTAGTACTAAATGAAATCAGATGCTGAAGATGATTCTGTTTTATTTTATTTATATTACTTAAATGCACTAACTCTTTAAAGGGAAGACCTTGTCCTTAAGTCTGATTCCTTATCTGTGTGTGTCCTTCACTCTACCTTCAGGTGGTCTCCTTATTCTGAGGTATACTTATTAGTTGTATTACTATAGGGCCTAAGACCTCTAGTCAGAAACCAGGGCCCTGTTGAGTACCGTAACATTCCAGTTATAATTCAGCCTTTTTCCCATTTAAAAGGAACACTTGGAACAACTGGAACAATAAAGTACTATTTTACAAAGCACATGACCCTCTTTTGAAATCCTAAAGCCCACATGGCCCTTAACTGCTGCACAAAGTCATCTGCTTTGTCCTGTGTATTGGGGAAGGGCCACAATAGCTGTGTGAACCCAGATCACCATGACCCCACAGTTCCTATGGAACTGCTTGGTCTTCTCTACCAGAGTGGAAGGCAGGCAGGCTAAGATCCCAGAATTCCTAAAAACCTGATGTCAGGTGAGGCTTCCAGACCCTTGGGTCTGTTGCAGGGAGCATGGAGCTGGGAAACCTTTGGTAGCAGCTCTAAACAGTTAATGTTGCAGGTTACTACTAGAACCACAGACCCAGAAGGAGCCTACAAGGTGAGATGACAAGAAAGCATGCAGGGTTCTGTTGGAAGCCTTTCTTTTTTGATTAATTGGAAGTTGGCCAAAAGCAATAGTGAAACATTTTGAATTTAACATAGTAGCATTTTCCAACAAAACAGGAGTAAGAAAATTCTCCCAGAACTACCCACTTTCTCCTGTCCCACATCTCTCAGAAATTAGGAAAATTTGGAATTTAGGAAAAGTTAGGAATTGAATTCCTAAACCCAAGAGTTTGGATTCAGGATTTTGGCTGTATTTGTCAGTGAACTTTGAATCCACAGCTGCAGTTCAAATTGCCTTTTTAATATGAGCCAGTTTTTGTTTAACCTGTTGCAGTTTCTATTTAACTAAAATATTTGTCTTTAAGTATTGATGTGAGATTCTAGGCTGAAGACGATATGATGAGTCTTGGGCAAAATCTTGTCCAATACAGAGGAAACCATTTGTTTTTATTGTATTTAATTCTTTGCATCCTTTTCTTGATTATTTGATTCTTCTGTGAGATTTTGTAAGAGCAATAGCAGTTCAAGGACTTTATCTGTAGCTATTGATTTATATTTGGAGAAGGGAAGCTGTTTTTTATAACACTGAACCTGAAAATATGGGAGCAATTTACATGTAGTGTCAGCTTATAGTTGGAACAAGACTGTATTTCTTACATGAACCCCAAACCTTCAACTTCTGTTGTGTAAAGATGTGAAGAAACAGAGAAATTTTCATTAAATAATTTAACACTTAATTTTCTATGATTCTATGAACACAAGTTCAAACCGATTTATATTAACTGCCATGCTGCATAAGAGTTCATGAAATGTTATGGGCCTCAGTGGGAATAATGTGTTAATGCCCAGGTTTAGTTCATTTTCATTAAATACTAATAATGCCACCCAGGTAGAAGGAACTTGATTACAATGCACTTGGCTAAGTGAGGTTGCCTAGGTAGCATTTGGAAGAGAGAAAACATTGAAGTTATTTGTTGAAACTAGGGGCTTCTTGTTTTAACTGAATGTGACTTTCTGAAAGTTGGGTGAGTTAGTTTTGGGTCCTACATAAACAAACACTGCTGATATGTACCCAAATTCTATCAGTTAAGAAAGATACGTTTTCCTGCTGGCTGGTCCAGAAGTTTGTGCCCTTTTTTGTTAATGTGAAATCAGTCAAAATAATCCTTTCACTCATCACCTCTAGGATTTACTTTTTCCAAGGTAGTCCAAGGATAGCATGATACAAATGTATAGATGTACCAAGGGCCACTGAGACAAACTCAGATCATACTCTACTTCAGCCTCACATAAATGGTGACAGACATCAATATCTCCCCTTCTATTCATCCATATAAAGTACAGAAATAATACCAAATAGCACCATCCTTCTAGAGAGCTCAGTCTGTCTTGCCTACTAAGAGAAGTCACAGATTGATTGATTAAAATACTAATACATACGTAGAGCATACATGTGTGTGTGTATATATGGACAATAAAAAGTCAAAATCTCTTTTTTATGCTGCTATTAAAAATAGCTGAGCTGAAAATTGATTTATTTCTTCCCTGTGTAGGGTATGAATCAAAAGGAGAGTGCTAAGTCACCTATGATGTATATCCAGGAGCTGAAATCAAATCCCAGGGATGCCCAGCTGCTCAACTGTTTGGAGTCTCTGCGAGTGTCACTGAATAATAACCCTGTCAGGTAAAGGGCTGGCTGAAACAGAGGAGACCAGGCAGGGACCTGGAGATGTTAATAAGGAGACTGGTTCCTTGGCTGTTGGGAACTGTGGACAGTGCATTGAAAATGAGCAGAGGAGAGACAGGGCAGGAGGTGATTGAGAGTCTTGGAATGTCCCATCCTTCTTTGGGCTGCTGATATGACTATATTGTGTTCCTTACAGCTGGGTGCAGAATTTTGGAAATGAGGGCCTCACTTCCCTGCTGTCTATCTTAAAAGTGCTTCATGAGGAAAAGGATGAGATACCCAGGTAAGGGACTGACTGAGTAGGAACTGTTTATAAAACTGTTCATAAGACCCTGTCCTGCTGAGTTTATACATTTCTTATAGTCTATTTGGAGACTCATGAGGGTGTAGGGCACATATGGATTAGCTAATTGTGAATAAAGGCAACAGGAAGAAAGCAATCCTGGGATACCAGTCTGCACTATGGGATTTGGGGGAGCCTTTTTTCTGTCTATTTTGAATTCAGGTATGGGTTGATTAGGGCAGAAGTTCAATGCAGCATTAAATACAAAAGACCTCATTTGGCTTCATTTGAGAATTGTGGGGTGACTGAGTTTAAGTTGATTACAAAGGTTGAGAGAAACTGTTCTAAACTCAAGGCACCTGTCCATAACTTTCATGAATTTAGCAGCATCCCAGGTGAGGAAAACTGTTGTACTGTCTCAGTTGACCCCCTCCTGCCACCGCTGCTTCCACAGGTGCCTCCCAGAAACAGAGATGCACAAGACCGTTTCACCTGGCTATGGTACCTGTGTCACAGCACCCTTGAAAGGGTCTTCCAGGACCCTGCTTGAGAACCACAGGGTTAGAATGTGAGGATCATTTTCATCCATGTGACTATAGTGATTGATAAAAAATGCAAATTGATAGATCTGGTTTCCCTTCCTTGCAGCTCATATGATACCCGGAATAAACATGAGATCATCCGGTGCCTCAAGGCATTCATGAACAACAAGGTGAGGCCCCTCTCCCACTCCAAGATGACTCTCTACTGCCTCTTCCTTGTGTTCAGTGTGCCCTAACCTCATAAGATAGTCTTTTGAAACTGGGATAAAGGAAGTGAGGATGGAGGCTCCTAACTCTTCAATAAATTGTTGTCTTTACCAAAGTGGTGCACCTCAGTTCCCTCCCCCAGTGTTTTGGAATTCTCACTTTCCTTTTCTTCTTCTAGGGCTCCACTATTTTTCCTTCCATATTTCCATACTCTCATTTCCAGACTTTTGGAGTTCGTTGTACCATATTTTTCTTTCTGTATTTTTTTTTTCTCTTCTCATCTCCCTCCCATATGTAGACACTCCAAGAGCTGCTAAATTGCTTCCCTGTTTGCTGCTTGCTTCCACTCTGTATCAGGAATGCCCCTGTCCACATTCTCTGCCTTTCTTAATTAAAACTTGTGTGGCACTCCTACCTTCCCTTTCTATTTGCATACATTCTGAAACATCTAATACTACTCCTTTTAACTCGCTCTGTTCCTCTGGTTATCCTCTTTATCCCTCCCTGTTACTTTATAAAGTCCTGCTCTGTCTCCTTTTAGTTCCATTTGATTATGGCCTTGCTGCATCCCCTCGCTCTCTTTTTGCTCCCACGGGCTTCCTGTACGACTGCCCAAACCCACACTGGGAATTGTGTCAGATCCCATTTAATGCCTTTCTCTGGCTGACCTTGACTCTGGCTGCTTTGAGACAGTCCATCTCCCATGCCTTGTCATTTTAGTCTTCCAGCTGCTGAGAGGATGAGACAGACATTGAGCAGATGTTTTGTCACTAACTCATCCTGTCTTCCCTTTCAGTTTGGTATCAAAACAATGCTTGAAACTGAGGAGGGGATCCTGTTGCTGGCAAGAGCAGTTGACCCCAAAGTCCCTTCCATGATGATAGATGCCATGAAGCTGCTGTCTGCCCTTTGTATCCTGCCTCAACCCGAGGACATGTATGTGGCTATGGGACTCATTCTACCATTCATCTTTCTTGAGCCTCTGACAATGATTTGGCTTCCTTTGGAGTCTCCCAACTGATGTTACCCTACAAACCTTTTATTTTATTTTGAAATGTCCATACTCCTGGTTTAGAGTGAGGGGCTGCTGATACCTTTTTCTGACTATTGCAGGCATGAGAGGGTTTTGGAGGCACTGACAGAACGAGCAGAAATGGATGAAGTGGAGCGATTCAGACCCTTGCTGGATGGTCTAAAGAGTGGAACTTCAGTGACGTTGAAGGTAATTTGCTATCTCAGACTGTGGGCACTCCTCTGGGCTGGGGGAGAGAGAGAGAGAGGGTTGATTGGTGCCAGCACTTCATCAGCAACTTAGACGGGGGGTAAAAAGCACCCTGTCCAGATTTGCAGATGACACTAAGATGTGGGGAGAAGTGGGCACGCTAGAAGGGAGGAATAGGCTGCAATCAGACCTGGACAGGTTACAGGGGTGGGTAGATGAGAACAGGATGGGTTTCAACACTGACAAGTGCAAGGTACTGCACCTGGGGAGGAAGAACCAGCAGCATACCTACAGGCTGAGGAACTCTGCTGGGCAGAGGCAGAAGAGAATCTTGGAGTCATTACTGATGCCAAAATGAACATGGGCTGACAGTGTGGGGACGTAGTCAGGAAGGCCAACTGTACTTTGTCATGCATCCACAGATGCATCTCAAGCAGGTCCAAGGAGGTGATCCTCACCCTCTATGTGACACTGGTCAGGCCGCATTTAGAGTACTGTGTCCAGTTCTGGGCGCCGCACTTCAGGAGGGATGTGAACAACATGGAGAGGGTCCAGAGGAGCGCCACTCACATGATCAGGGGTCAGAAGGGCAGGCCCTACGAGGAGAAGCTACAGGACCTGAACCTGTTCAGCCTCCACTAGAGAAGGCTGAGGGGGGATCTAGTGGCCATACAAACTAGTCAGGGGGACCAGCAGGCATTGGGAGAGTCCCTGTTCCCCTGAGCACTACCAGGAGTGACTAGAAATAACGGTCACAAGCTGGCAGAGGGTAGATTCAGGCTAGATATCAGGAGGCGCTACTTCACTGTCAGGGCGGCTAGAATCTGGAACCAACTTGCAAGAGAAGTGGTGCTGGCTCCTACCGTGGGGGGTCTTTAAAAGGAGGCTGGATGAACACCTTGCTGAGGTCACTTGACCCCAGTACTCTTTTCTGCCATGGCAAGGTGTCAGACTTGATGATCTGCTCAGGTCCCTTCCAACCCTACCAACTATGAAACTTTGACAGCTGTCTCTACCAAGAAGGGGGTAGAGGGGATATATGCTAGCTGTTTGATATCTCTCCTTGATCATCATAAGATATGAGAGCTAGATGCTATCCACCTGATGTTTCCTTGTGTTTTGCACTATGCTAATAAACCTCTGCTTGATCTGAGTAGTTTTCTGGCACTTTGAGAGCCTGGCCAGGAGTTCTGAGTAAGGAATGGGTCTTATGCAGAAGCTTTCTGGTTTATTTGTTTTTTTAGGTAGCCTGTATGCAGCTGATCAATGCCCTGATCATCCCGGCTGATGAGCTTGACTTCAGAGTACACATTCGCAGTGAGCTGATGCGTTCAGGATTGCAGCACATCCTGAAAGTAAGGAGCAGTTATCCGTCCTGTTGTGCGGCCTTTACGTTCAAAGAAGGGAGCAGCAGCTCCTGTCTCTCCTTTTTTATTCATATTAGAGGTTCTTTGAACCATTCAAAAGCTCTAGGAGTGATAGAGCAATGCTGTTTTTCCCAGCTCTGTGCTGCAGGAATACCATGTGCCACCTTACAACCCTGTTCTTGGGTAGTGGTTTCTTATCCCTTAGTTACTGCTTATGGATACGTACCTCTGGACATGGATTTTTACATTTTCACTTGGATGGTAAACATGGTCCTTTTGCTGGCAGTCTGCAATCATCTCCTCTCCTTGTGAACAAAGACTCACATGCTGAGTGGTAGGCTTCTCCTGTCTGTTGAGAATACATTCTCTTGGGACCTCTAGTAGGCCAGTCTGCATATTAATGTTTGGTGCCCCCCCCCCCCCCCCCAGTGACATTATTGTGTGCTGTAACATGCCTTCTAATTAGGTATGCTTCTGATAGGCACTCTCACATATTGTTGCAGGAACTGCGAATGTTGGAGAATGAGGAGCTGAAGGTGCAGCTTTCAGTATTTGAAGAGCATGGTGAAGAGGATTCAGAAGACCTCAGGAGTCGCCTAGAAGACATTCGCATTGAGATGGAATATCCTTTTTTAGCTTATTGGGTAAACAATAGGCTTGAGGCAGGAGCATTTCTACGGCGTTTCTTAGCTCAAATCCATCTACAGCAAGAATAGATAAAACAATGTGACATATGAACAGATTCAAGCCTTTCATTTGTTGCTAGTGAAACCCAGGAAAGTGTTGGAGAAGGGTGGAATCATTATATTGTCCTGTATCCAGTCTTTACTTGGGGAATACCCAGGCTCAACTCAGCCAGTGCTATCAGATCACCTAGGTTCTGTAGTCTTTTTGGTTCAGAACTGCCCCACTGCTTTCTAGGATGCCTCAGGTCAATTGCGCAAAGTAAACATATTGGCAGACATACTGGTCCTCTACTTGGGATTTGACAGTTGATTAGAAAAAAGAATTAGAACTGATTTTGAATATTTGGGGAGTTTATGGAACACAACTTGTCTGATACTTCCAGAAGCCTCAAGTTCAGATTAGACTTCTATGGACAAAGTTTGTATATAGTTTGAATATAAGGTGTGCAGTATATAAGTTGAGCTGTTTTGAAATTGGCCACCAGAGGGCACGTGAAAGAACTGCTGTTTTGCAAAAGCAGCAGAAATTTTTTCTTCAGTCTGTTCTGGCATGAAAACCTTAATAAAACATCCATTCCCATACTTGAAAATGTTCCCCTTTGTATAAAAGGGATATAAATCTCTTAACTATAGTACATAGTGTCTGTGTGTGTACCATTAGTCCGGAGACTAGCTTTTAAGTCACTCTTGGAGACAAGAGAGCTCAGGAACTACAGTTTAGATGTTAGTGAAAATATAAGGTAGTGGTAGCTGCTGTTGCTGTTCCTACTCCTCTTCCTCCTCACTCTAGATCATCTCTATTAGCAGGATAGCTGGCAAGATCATATATAGACAGGTGGTTGCTCAGGCCCCGTTTATGGGGTGTAAAGGGAGTGAGTAAAGAATCCTACTCCCATACCTTGCCTGACCATTGATTCCTCCTTGGTAATAGGAGACCACAGCTGAAAATTCCCTTGCCTGGAAAGTGGCACATACCTGATCAGCAAATGGAATGACAGCTTCAGGAGGGTTTGTGCAACTCCTTGGGGGTCTCCCCAGACATAAGAGATTGTGTATCTAGGTTTATAGACCCATACTTACTCCTCTGCCCAGTGTGTCATACAGGCAGGTGCAAAAGGGGAATGTGCAAGTGGATTGCATACTTCTTTCAGTACTCCCTGCTTCAAGTTGCACACATTCTGCTGTTTTTTCATGCAGAGTGCTACCCTTTGAGGGAGGAAGGGCAGATACCTCAAACTGGGGATTCTGTGTTACTGTTTTGAGGTCCATAGGAACAGGTACTGAGAAACGAAGTACCTGCTCTCTTGTAAGGTGAGAAAATGAGTATCAACAAACTTAATTTCTCCAGTATGGCGATAGAATGTCAACTAGTGAAGATTGGTTGGGTTTTAAAAAGTCTCAGTGAGAAGAACTCTGCCACCCTTCTTGGCCTGTGATATATGTCTCTTCCCTATGCAAAGGTTTTTTTAATGAGAGAAAATATGCATGGATGACATTGTGGATGACGCTGAAAAAATCAATTCCTGTCTTAGGGAGAGTCGACAGGGCACTTGTGTATCTTTCCAGAGACCTTTTGGTTCCTTAACCCTTTGTTCACTGATTTCAGTGATGTCTTCCAGATACTCCTGAATACAGTAAAAGATTCCAAAGCAGAGCCATTTTTTCTTTCTATCCTGCAGCACCTTCTACTTATCCGCAATGATTATGAAGCCAGGTGAGGAAAGGTCCTTCACTCTAAGCCATCTAGGATGAATGCTGGCAATGTATAGGGATCTTAGTCACTTTATTTGGGGGTGGGGTGATAGTTGCACGGAAGACTGTTTAAAATGTTCTGATAGTCCCAGGGTAGGAGGGACGTATGAGGTCGCTGATGCATCTTGTTAAAAGATGATGCATCACTATGAGACGGGCAGTACTTGGAAAAGGCCTTTTTTCATAAATACTCATGTTCTTGGTTAGGGACACTGCATGAAGATGGCAAGCACCTCCAGTTCAACATTATGATGATCCCTGCCATAAGCTACCTGTAGGGTGAGTGGTCAGCCAATCAACACTGGTCTTAAAGCTACAGGAGTTCAAGGAGGAAGAAGAGAAACTGAAAAAAACCCCACTATAAGCATATACTGGAGGGAGGAAGTTTGAGCACGTCTGTTGTTATAAAGCCTCTCTAAACCATTTTCCATATTTGATGATTTTTTACACGAGTCTTGATTTTGACTCTGCGAACACAAAGTTGCAGAGAATGACAGAAATATGAAAGTCACTGTCCATAGTCCCTTCAAAAGTTTCCAACTGAAAGGCTATGAAAAATAAAGATGAACTTTCCTTAGGCTCATTGTTTTCTTAAGCTTGTATGGCCAAAGAAAATTGTTTCGGCAACAGTGCTGAAGAAAAGATGCCAAAGAATCTGAGGGATATCCAGCATGGATTTGTTACGGGTAGGTCTTGCTTGACCAATCTCATTTCCCTCTATGACCAGGTGATGTATCACCTGGACAAAAGGAAAGAGGTTGATATCATATTTGGATTTTAAAAAAGCCTTTGACCTAGTGTCCCATGATGTCCTCCTGGAAAAGTTGGACAACCGTGGCCTAGACTACTCCACAGTCTGATGGCTGGGGAACTGGCTCCGAGGTCGGACCCAGAGAGTGGTAGTTGACAGAACCAAATCATCGTGGCACTCGGTGACCAGTGGCATCCCCCAAGGCTCCATTCTCGGACCTGTACTCTTTAATGTCTTCATAAATGATCTGGATACTGGTGTCAAAAGTGGACTGGCCAAGTTCACTGATGACACCAAATTCTGGGGAAGAGTGTCCACACTTAAGGATAGGCTGGTAATCCAGGCCGACCTCGATAGGCTTGCAAGGTAAGCGGATGAAAACCTGATGACATTCAAATATGGAGAAATGCAAGGTGCTCCACCTTGGAAATAAAAACCCACATCACACTTATAGGCTTAGCAATGCTGCACTTGCTAGCACCATGACTGAAAGAGACTTGGGGAGTCATGATTGACCACAAAATAAATACGAGCCACCAATGTCATACTGTAGCTGGCAAAGTGAACAAAACTCTGGCTTGCATCTAACGATGCATCTTGAGCAAGACCCAGGATGTGTTATCTTCCCACTGTATTTGCCCTTGGTGAAGCTGCAGCTGGAGTACTGCATCCAATTCTGGGCTCCACAATTTAGGAAGGACATAGAGGACCTTGAAAGAGTCCAGAGGAGAGCCATGCGCATGATCAGAGGGTGAGAGAACAGGCCTTATGAAAAAAGGCTGCAAGCTTTGGGACTCTTCAGCCTGGAGAAGTGCAGGCTCAGGGGTGACATGGTGGCAGCCTATAAGTACATAAGCGGTGTGCATCAGGATCTGGGGGAACACCTGTTCACCAGAGACCCTGAGGGATGACAAGGTCCAACGGTCACAAACTGCTGCAAGAACATTTTAGGCTGGACATAAGGAAAAATTTCTTTACTCTCTGAGCCCCCAAGGCCTGGTCAACAGACTCCCTCTAGAGGTGGTGCAGGCACCTACTCTGGATGCTTTCAGGAAATGTGGATGCTTATCTTGCTGGGATCCTTTGACCCTTGCTGGCTTCCTACCCCTTGGGCAAGGGGCTGGACCTGATGATCATACGAGGTCCCTTTCAGCCCTAATGTCTATGAAATCTTGTCAGTAACACTTGAGTGTCTCATGAAGGGCCAAAACCAAACTGAAATCCCCAGAAAAGCTTCTGAAGGTCATGTTAGTTTTGAAGAGAAGCACTGCCTGGGAACTTAAGTGGATGGTCATAAAACCCAGCCAGGAGGAAGTTACAGGAAAGTGTTGCAGAATTTTTTTTCTCTTTGAAAATCTAAAAACAAATCTTACAAATTCTGTTGGCTTATCATAGATACAGATTTTATTCTTTGTTAATAAGTGTTAAGGGGTTGCTGAGATGCTTTTGTTTCAAATAAGAGGGCTTCAACCTGTCAAGGTTGAGAAACGCCGTTCTATAGCAAGGAAGATGCATTTTATTAAGAGTGGACTTGCATATAACAATTGCAAGAGAGACAGTTATCAAGGCTGTAACCTGGCCAAATATCTCTAGCGCATGTCACTAGGCACAGCAGTATTCATACTTTAGATGTGATGTCACCATGATGTGGTGTTAGCTTTGCTTGTTCCATGTGTGCTAGTTTCGAAACAAACTAGTGTAGCTTGGCTAGTGTGGTATTGCACACCTCAGCAAGTTCTATTTCAAGACAGACTGTTTTGGGTGTGTACATGGCACCACATTAATAT
Organism: Alligator mississippiensis; assembly: GCF_030867095.1. Lineage (NCBI taxonomy): Eukaryota > Metazoa > Chordata > Crocodylia > Alligatoridae > Alligator > Alligator mississippiensis. The sequence goes on from NC_081832.1 coordinate 40,953,594, forward strand.
GGCAACACTGCTTTGTGTTTGGGAGCTGGTACGTGTGGAGCATGTAAGTTGTGTGTCAACACAGAATTGTCTTGTGCTGTGTGAACAGCCCCTTAGAAGTAAACTTGTAATCTGAAGCCAATTTGATACCATATCGTATTGGCAGGCATACTTCAAGAATACCTTGGTTTCTTTTTCATAATGTACTGGTTACAGTTGTTCAGGTACTGAAGGTGGAATGAGGAGCATTATACAAGAGATGCAAGACATGTGCAGCCATCTGAAAGAACCTGGCTGGAGCTTCTAATTTATCATGAGACTATTTATACCCAGAATTTCACTGAACGACACAGAAATAATGACATCTGTAAGCATGGGTGTGTAACTACTATTGCTGAGAGAGACCGGGAAACCATGCTGAGAAGGGCAGGCATCTCTTATGTAGTGAAAAAGAAAATATAAAGAGAAGAGTGATAGAGATAAAAATTGAAGAAAAGGAGGATGCTGTTGAGATGGACATGAACAAGATGGGAATAAGAACAGAAAGGTGCCCCTGATTGGAACAAGTGAAGAAGGAGACCTGAGTAGATGAGCCTGCAAATGAATGAGAATAAAGACTGAATTGAGATAGGAGGAGATTATTTATGCCCAGGAGAAAAATAAACAAATACATCTTGATTGTGACCTATGACATTTGGTATCCTTTAGGAACTCCTTTGTCAAGACTTTTATTCTAAGTATATTTATCATTAGATATGTTTAAAAATCTCAAGTGAGTTTGCCCTCAAAGTTCTTGTTTTCTATACTGTATAGAGGATTTGATATTAAGTGGTTTAATGCAGATAAAAGGCAGGGTAGATATGCATCTTTATAGATTACATAAAATGGATATATATGCACACAGAGAGAGCATAAGTTTTTATGATTACAAGTTCACTTCCTCAAATGCTATGTAGATAAACCATTCTAACTAGTTATTCAGATTTTTCAGTAAACAACTTATCTCCCCTTCAGTATCAGTGGGGAGTCCACCTGCTTTAATCTATTGTAATAAATTGTTTTTAGCCTCTGGTGTAATTGCTTATGTTTTAGGTCATCTATATGGTTTTTGGAAAAAAGTACATTGAGAAAGGGAATTCATGTTAATATATCTATCACACTTGAAGATGATGAATTCTAGATACACTCTTACAAAGTAGAGAGAGGTATAGATTAAAGAGGAGCAGATGAAAACAAACCACAACAATTACCTTGTTAACCAGCTTCATGCCCCAACTAAAAAACAAACAGTTTTTCAAGCTCACTCAGGGTATTGTTTCTTTTTTTGGGGAATAGAAGAAAATTCTGTTGCCAGCTAATGGTGTTAATTTGTCAGGAACAAGAGAGCTCTTAGCCAAGGAGGCAGGAACCTGATGATGATCTGAGGGTAAAAAGACAAAGTAATTTATAGTGTTTCTGTGTAAAGGTGAAAGGGCTAAAGGCCAAAAGTTGTGAGGATGATAGGTAAGATGAATCAAGGAATAGATGCTTGGGGGTGTATCCACAATGCCCTAAATGTGTAGTGTGTTATAGTATAGTATGCTGATCCCTGTTACAGCTTCCAGAAACAAATTACGTTGCATACCAGAATGTGCATTACCTGGAAACTGAATTTTGCATCTGGTATCAAATTTTGCTGTTCAAATGTACTTAATTGCTGAATGCTTTATATATCTCGTTGCAAGGGGCCCTTGTTTGCTTAATTCCTGGTGTTTGCAGAGACATCTTTCATGGAGCAGTGTTAACACTTCGTTTCCTTTTCTTCTCCTGATATAGGCCTCAGTACTACAAGCTGATTGATGAATGTATTTCCCAAATAATTCTACACAAAAATGGTGCTGATCCAGACTTTAAATGTAGGCATCTTGCCATTAACATTGAGGGGCTAATAGGTAAGTCATGTAGCTGTTGATATCACAGTCAGAAACAGCTTGTATTGTTTATAGTTCTGGAATAAACTCTTGTCTTTCATTTTCCTCAGCTGTCTTTTCAGTTGCTGACTCTCGGATCTTCTTGCCTTTCTGTTCTTCTGGTTTTCCTTCCTTGAAAAAGCTTTACCGTTAGATTCTGTTGGTTCCCAACCCTTTTTTTCTTGTGTGTTTCCCCCCACAATGTGCTTTGTGCATTCGGAATCTGGATGTGGGTCATTTTGTTTACATAACTGTTCCTTAGAGCTGGACTTTCACGGTCTCCCCTGTTGTGCCCTGCTGGGGCACCTTCCTGCTAGATTAGAAAACAGATTAAAATTGGACTTCTGAAAGAAGTGGGGGGGTTGTTGGTTTTTTTTGGGGGGGGTAGGGGGTTGTGTTTGGTTTTTTTTGTTTTTTTTTTTTTTTATGAGCCATAGTGAATAGAAAGAATTATCTATCAGCAGCATGGGATTCTATGAGCATTGTATTGCAAGATGGAAAGGGTTACTGGGAAAAAGGGCAAACACTAGCAATGTTCATATACTGCATTGAGGTAAATGGTAATGGGAGTAAGAAAGGTCTACCTGTAGCAGGGACACTAAGGATTCTTACCATATTTGGAAAGGATTATTACCATATTACCACACTTGTTCAGTATTGTGTTCTTAAGTGCGCTTTTTCTTTTTGTAGATAACCTGATTGATCAAACAAAGGTGGAAAAAAGTGAAGCCAAAGCAGTAGAACTGGAGAAAAAGGTGTTTGAGGGGGAAAGGGGATGAAAGGAGAAAGGGGCATCTTGGACCCTGAGCAATGCATTATAATTTGAGATTGGATTGAAAGTGCTAATCAGATTCTTTCCCCTGGCTCTGCACATATGGCTGTTAAACACAGCTCAGACCACATTACACTTGATCTTTATCACTAAGGAGATGCCACATGTTTATTTTTTACATTTAAAAAAGAATATCATTGTTACAGAGAATTAGATTGCATTTGTGGACCATCATGTTTCACACCCACAGTTTATAGTCATGTGTAGGTCCTCTGATTGGGGACAACTGAAGTTATGATTGGGATGTAATTAAAATACTCAGTTTCTGTCACTGCCATGCAGTTATTTTCAGAACGTGCCAAGAGTTTGTAATGCATTTTCCCTTCTATGAAAGGTGCATTACTATTTATCCCATTGCAAATGTGAACTATTTCACTTAGAAGTCCTGTCCTGGGTCCTGTGCCTATCTGACTGGATGGTGGAGACTAGGAGCATTTTTCTCTTCTCTTGGATTGAGTAGTGACATGCATCTTATCCTCCTGCAATATGAAGGGATTTGTGGGGGGTGATTATGGATTTTTGAGAGAGTTGCTGGGGAAGCCAGAAGAATCATGCCATTCCCTGACCTATAATTTCCTCTCAGCTGGACTCAGAGTTGACTGCACGGCAAGAACTGCAGGTTGAAATGAAAAAGAAGGAAAGTGACTTTGAACAGAAACTCCTTGAATTATGTAAAGAGAACAAGACACTAGACATGGAGAAACAGCATATGGCCACCGAGAAGCAGACTCTGGAAAGCAAAGTTTCTGAGCTGAATGAGGAGGTAATGTTCCAGTTGAGATCTGGGTGGGGCCATATGGGCTACACTGCCATATAGTACTTCTGCTGTCTCATGTTTAGGACTTCACACAGTTATCCGAGATGAGGTGCTTCTTTTGAACTACCAGCGAAAGTCCTGGAGAGCTTTATTTTTAAAACACCCTTATTTCTAACTATGTAGTTGACTAGGAAACTAGAAACTGCACTTTTTTCCAGGAATCTTCACTTGGGTTTGTCTGCCTACAAAGCAGCTTTCTAGCTCTGTACCACCTTTTTTCTTAGTAGCTCATTGTTCTGATTGTAGTCAAGCATCCCTATTTGGGGGTCTCAGTGATCCTCCAGACTCAAAGGGTAGAATCTCTGGAGCAAAGCAAAGGTTTGGTGGCCTTTCCCACAGGAACATCTTTCTGAGGTGCAAACAGTATTTTGGGTAGAAAAAATTATTTTCTCATTATTATCCCCTAATTGGACTTAATTCCAGCACAGACTAATTTGAAACTAACACTTTTCAGTTTAAGTCTCCTCTTGCTTAAATTCATGACCACTGTGCAGTTCTTAAGCTCTAGCTGAAGCCCTTTTTGTTCATAATTCCATCACATTTATACAACAATGTAAATCGCAGCAGAGTGGACACATGGTCAGTTATTCTAGGGTAGCTGCTTCTGAGTTGGTACTGTTACAGCATCTTGCCACTAGGTGCAAAAAAGCCAGTAAAAGCCTGTATCCTATACTAGCAAAATTGGCTGCCCTGGGACAAACTGATAGCTCTGGACGCACAACTTATCTTGGTGGTGTAGTTTTACTCCATGTTTCCGTGGTAGTTCTATACTAGTTTCAAGTGCATTACACTGATGTAAGGCTGTGTGTTTTGTGTCTGCACTTTGTTTAAACTGGTGTAAAAGTTGATTACATCAGTGTAAGTGTGTTTTGTCCTAGCCTTTTGTACTATTTTACTATTGACAATTGTTGTTACAAGTTACTATAACATTGTATGATCTTTCACTCACTTTCCAGCATTTAAGTGTACAAATGGAACAGACCACAATTATCACAACAGAGTTCAGGACTATCATTGAGCTTTGTTTTAGCGGTGGAGCTTTTTATTTTTCTGGTATTTAATATGGCTTGCATTGTGCGCTGTAGCCAGCAAGAACCTTCTTAAAAGGCACTAGGGTCACAAGAGCATCACTTTTTCCTGTTTCCATTTGGTCATAGGACTTACCATATTTACCTGAATTCAAGATGACTTTGAATTTAAGATGACCCCTCCATAATTAGATTCTACACGTGAACAATGTACAAATGTTATAATTTTCCATGTATAGAATTTAATTATTTGGGGTCATCTTAAATTTGTCCCACCCCCACCCCCCACTCTGCTGCAGGGGGGCAGGCAACAGGGTAGGTGGGGAGGGGAGTCAAGCAGCCTGACTTGCCTTCTGTGGCTGGTTACCTTCCAGCTCTGCCTCTGCTCTAGCCTGGGTCACAGAGCACGTGGTTGATCCAGCCCCCACCCTGGCATGCAGCAGTGTTTGCTGCAGCAGTGCAGGGCCCAGATCCAAGACTGGAGCTGCCATCACTACCGCTACCACCCCCACCACTACTGCTGCCTGGCTGGGCAGGGGCCAGAACAAACGTGCTCAGTGCTCCAGGCTTGGAGTAGGGCAGGGGCCAGAGCCAGAGAGTGAGCAACAGTGGGGGGCAGAGGTTGGGGGGGAATAGGCAGCAGGAGCAGAGGTGGTAGTAGGGGTCAGCAGCTGTGGCTCTGAGACTAGCTCCAACCTGGGCTCTGAGTCAGAGTCCAAGCTACAGTAGCCACTCCCCCACAAACAAGGGGCGTTTTTCCACATGTTAAGTGGGATGGGTGGGGGAGGGGTGTAACAGGTCACCCTCCCCAGCCATCTTACGGGTCATCCATGCCTTAAGTGGGGCACCCTTGGAGTCCTCTTGGACTTCTGCTGTCCTGCTCTAATCTCATCTGCCACGTCTTGATGGAATTAGTATGCAAGTAGGAGACTGCCGATTATATTGGGTATGTTGGGGTCTCTCCTATGATGGTCTGACCCCCTTTTTCTCTAGCTAGGCCTCTCTATCCAAACCCACCAAACAGGGTTGGACTCCAAGGCTCTAGCTCTTCCTTCCAGTGCCTGGAGGCTCTCAGCCCCCTTTTCTGCTCCTTTCTGGGGCACAGCACCCCCTGGCCCAAAGGCACACGCACCGGTCCCCCAGCCAAAGGGGTCACAAGTTCAAAACCCAGGTGTGACCCCACCTGTCCAAACAGTAGAAAAATATACACTTGCACCCCCTGCCAGGTGCTCCAGGCCTCCCTGGCCTTCTTAAGATCATCCCAAAACGGTGCCCTTACTTGCATTCGTACTCTCCACAGCTCTGTCTCTCTCTGTGCCTCACTGGTGCCGGGGTCTGTGCCCCTAAAAAGCTACGCCCTCACTAGCATTGGGGATCCCACTCTGGAGTGGGTCCCCAAATTGAGGCCTCCTCCAACCCCTAATAGCCTCACCCAAACCACAGGTCTTATTCCATCATTAAAAGAAAACAAATAAACAGTCCTGTTTGTGGGCAGTATCTGCCACCCCAAAAATGGGAATAAGGGAAGTGTTATGTCAGCTTACAGTTGCAGGTTTGTTTCAGCTCCCCACCATCAGCTCCAGTCCTTGCTGCAGTGCGGCTGTCATCTCTCCAGGGCTTCTATAGTTCTCCTCTTCCTGGCTTTGGACTTCCCACCAAGCTTCTCCCTGGAGCTCAGAGATGTGCTGCTGGCTCCCTGGCTGCTGACCTTTACTGTCATTCAACCCAGGGTTTTTATAGTCCTGCCTCTTCCTGTCAGCTGACTATTCATCCCAGTTCAGTAGTTAACCCCTTCTTCCCCATCCCTCTGTGCCCAGAAGGTTCTGGCCTTGTAGGGGCACACCTTCTTCCTTGTGACAGGGGGACAGGATCTTGTCTTGGATTTGAGTAAATATGGTATATCCACTGTCTTGCTTAAGGAAATGGAAAAAAATAAGGGAGCAGCATGTAGCAGGGCTCCTGTTATACTCCTTCACTTTGAAGGCACTGCTAGTATCCTCTTGGAGGAGGGGGCAAGAAATTACTATTTCCACAAATTGATACTTTTGAGACCAGTTGGTTTGAGACCAGTATCCTTTCTGCCCTCCTGGACTGGGAGTGAAATGGATACTCCAGTGTAATGCTGAGTAATGTTTGTGTTTTTTGCTTGTCTTCTACAGATGTCTAAGTTGTCAAAGGAGCTTGAGGATACTAAGAAGGAAATGGCTTCCCTCTCTTCTATATCTGCTTTACCTGCTCCTCTACTCCCTGGTTCAGCTGCTGTACCCCCTTCCCCACTTCTTCCTAGTGCAAGTGGGATCCCACCTCCCCCTCCACTCCCTGGTGCTCTTGGCATCCCGCCTCCCCCTCCACTCCCTGGCGTCCCGCCTCCCCCTCCACTCCCTGGCGTCCCGCCTCCCCCCCCGCTCCCTGGCGCTCCTGGCGTCCCGCCTCCCCCCCCGCTCCCTGGCGCTCCTGGCGTCCCGCCTCCCCCCCCGCTCCCTGGCGTCCCGCCTCCCCCCCCGCTCCCTGGCGCTCCTGGCGTCCCGCCTCCCCCCCCGCTCCCTGGCGCTCCTGGCGTCCCGCCTCCCCCCCCGCTCCCTGGCGCCCCACCTCCCCCTCCGCTCCCTGGCGCTCCTGGCCTCCCGCCTCCCCCTCCACTCCCTGGTGCTCCTGGTATTCCACCACCTCCACCAGGGATGGGTGTCCCTCCTCCACCTCCTGGGCTTGGGGGATGGGGAGCCCCTGGAGTTCCAATTCTTCCATATGGAATGACTCCTAAAAAGGCTTATAAACCAGAGGTACAGCTGCGAAGACCTAACTGGTCCAAGGTAAGACCTTTCTCTCATCCAGAGCCTGCTGCCCATTGTATTCTTTTCCAAGGCATCCCATCTCAACTTCCAACTTCAATTGCCTTATCTCTCCTTCCATTTTCCCCCAGTCTTTTGAAGGGTCTAGTTTCACTGCCCTTCTTCTGCAGGGTGTGGAGAGTGAAACACCTTTGGAACTGAAGTGTCCAGTGCCTGAGGGTCACAAGAACCTCTCAGTAGCTCAGGCTTCCCCTGTAGCGTGTTGCTGTCCCCACACAGTTGTGGAGATACAGAGAAGCAAACTCTTTCCTAGTTGGCCTGTAACCATTGGTTATTGGAGTGTTTTGTGTTTAATTTCACTGGTATTATTTATTTAATATTTTTATGCCCTCTACCTTGTAGGAAGCATTTTGAAGGCAGCATTGTGGGGATACCAATTTAATAATCGCAACCTTTCTGAAATACACAAGTAGCAGATAATTATGCTGCTCTAGAAAGCATAGGCTGTTTTACCATTCACATTTCATTTCCCCCCTGCTCTTTTTTTAAACTAGGACATTGCTAACAAGTGTGTATGTGAACAGAATAGCTGCCCTAAAACTGTGTGACAATCAGCCAGCAATGGGCTTAGCATGGTCATGCTGGAACAAGAGAGCTTTTAGTAAATTCAGAGGCGGGCATCATTTTCTTGTGCATGCTTCCTTGGTTTAGTAGCACAGAGATGTTGCATTTAATGGGTTAATGTTCTGGCCCTCCACCTTTGAAAGTGTGGAGCCCCAGCTGTGGACCTCTTCTGAACAGACAAGGCCAACTGTCCTGAATTATAGTTTTATAGTTTCATAGTTGGTAGGGTTGGAAGGGACCTGAGCAGATCATCAAGTCCGACCCCCTGCCATGGCAGGAAAGAATGCTGGGGTCAAACGACCCTGGCAAGGTGTTTGTCTAACCTTCTCTTAAAGACCCCCAGGGTAGGAGCCAGCACCACTTTGCTTGGAAGGTGGTTCCAGATGCTAGCCACCCTGACTGTGAAGTAGCGACTTCTGATGTCTAGTTTAAATCTACCTTCTGTCAGCTTGTGACTGTTATTCTAGTCACTCCTGGTAGTGCTCGGGGGAACAGGGACTCCCCCAATGCCTGCTGGTCCCCTCTGACTAGTTTGTAACAGGCCACTAGATCCCTCCTCAGCCTTCTCTTGTGGAGGCTAAACAGGTTCAGGTCCCTTAGCTTCTCCTCATAGGGCCTGCTTTGCTGCCTCCAATCATGCGAGTGGCCCTCCTCTGGACCCTCTCAATGCTGTCCACATCCCTCCTGAAGTGCGGCGCCCAGAACTGGACGCAGTACTTCAGCTATGGCCTGACCAGTGTCGTGTAGAGGGGGAGAATCACCTCCTTGGACCTGCTTGAGACGCATCTGTGGATGCATGACAAAGTATGGTTGGCCTTCCTGACCGCGTCCCCACGCTGTTGCCTATGTTCATTTTGGCATCAATAATGACTCCAAGATCCTTTTCTGCCTCTGCACTGACAAGAAGGGAGTTCCCCAGCCTGTAGGTATGCTGCTGGTTCTTCCTCCCCAGGTGCAGTACCTTGCACTTTTCAGTGTTGAAACCCATCATGTTCTCATCCGCCCACCCCTGTAACCTAAGTCCGATTGCAGCCTATTCCTCCCTTCTAGCGTGCCCGCTTCCCCCCACATCTTAGTGTTGTCTGCAAATTTGAACAGGGTGCTTTTTACCCCCTCGTCCAAGTCGCTGATGAAGATGTTGAACAGTGCAGGACCGAGGCCTGAGGAACCCCACTGCCCACATCCCTCCAGGTCAAATAAGACCCATCCACCACCACTCTCTGGGTGCAGCCCTCCAGCCAGTTAGTGACCCAATTGACTGTGTAGGTGTCGATGCCACAGTCCCCTAGTTTTTTAATGAGAATGGGGTGAGCGACAGTGTCGAAGGCCTTCCTAAAGTCCAGAAATACTATGTCCACTGCTACCCCTGCGTCTAAGGATTTTGTGACCTTGTCATAGAAAGCCACCAGGTTGGTCTGACAGGACCTGCCTCTAATGAACCCGGGTTCGTTGCCCCTAAGCATAATCTCCCCTGCTGACCCCTCGCGGACATGCACCAGGATAATTCTCTCAAAAAGCTTATCCAGGATCAAGGTAAGACTAACTGGCCTATAGTTCCCTGGGTCCTCCTTCCTCCCATTTCTGAAAATGGGAACCACATTGGCCCTTTTCCAGTCATTTGGCGCCACACCAGAGCTCCACGAGTGCTCGTAAAGCTGTGCCAGGGATCCTGCAATGACCTCTGCTAATTCCCTCAGCACTCTTGGGTGGAGCTCATTAGGACCAGCTAATTTAAATACATCCAGTTCCTCCAGAAGTTCTCTGACTAGATCCTCACTGACCTTAGGCCTGGGTGCGCCTCCCCCGGGTCCTGAGGGGGTCCCGGCAGAAGGGCTGATCTGGTCCCTGCTCAGGAAAATGGAGGCAAAGAAGTCGTTTAAATAGGTTAGCCTTGTCGACAACCAGATTTCCTAGCGTGTCTTGCAGAGGCCCCACGTTACCCGGTACCTTCTTTTTGCCCCCTGTGTATTTAAAAAAGGACTTCTTGTCCTTGATCCAGGTAGCTGGTCCCAGTTCTATCTCCACCTTGGCCTTCCTGCCCGCCCCCCTGCAGCCCCGAGCAACTGAGGTATAGTCCTCCCTGGTGATAGCCCCTCCCTTCCATTGGGTGTACGCCTCCCTTTTAGCTAGGAGACGTTCCCAGATGCTTTTGGTGAGCCATGGGGGCTTTTGCGCCCTCTTGCCCCCTTTGATCCTTGTTGGGATTACCTCCCTTTGGGCAGGTTCAGATTCTCCTCCATCCAAACTTTAGTTGAGTTTGACAGTATCAGTTATCTCTACATCACAGAACCTTATCTCTACATCACATCACAGATCTCTACATCATAGTTCAGGAGAGTTGGCCTTGTCTGTTTTTCAGTTTTTATTAATTATCATCTCCACATTCCTGGACTGCCACCTGCACTTCATCCTGACTGTTATCTCTGTTTACTCCAAATATCGTATCAGTCTGTCTAATACCTGCTGCAATTATCCAGCTATCAATCACACACCCAAAACACACACATTTCCTTATTGCTTCTTTTTTTACAAAATGGAAGTACATTTTAAAATAGCAGCTTAGCATAAGTATACCATAGTACAGGCATAATATATTCTAACAGGTGAATTGACAGAACTGTTTTTGGATGGGAATGTCCTGAGGGGAGGGGACAGCAAACTAGGTGGAGAATTTTTGCATCAGTCTGATTAACAATAAAGTCAATCAAATGTGGAACCTGTGTTCCTTATTCACAATGCAGAAATGTTGGGGTCTTTTTCAGCTTTATACTCTGCAGTACTAGGCTTAAAAGAACAGTCAGAGGTACTGGTAGAAACAGGTTTTCTGACAGTGGTGGGTGTTGGGTGTAATTGTCATAAGAACTGCTTGTGTTTTCAGGGTGCTCACATGGTTCCAGGTGCTGTCCCACATAAGGTGACAGTCTGACCATAAGGGCTTACAGTACAAGAAACCAAGCAACCTAAAATGAGCAGGGGAAAGTGGCTAACATATTACATTAGTATGTCCTGTATACTATCTCTACGTGCCTCTTGGCATAACAATATTTAACTTCATGTAAAAAGACTAGAAGTGAAACAGTCTCTTCAGTTACATTTTGTACAGGTTGGAGAGGTGTAGTATAGGAGCCAAAGAAAAGGAAATTTCAGTCACCAAGACGGGAGATGATGGTGTTTGGGAGATAAGTTATTAGCTGCATTATCAGAAAAGAACTTTTGGATCTTCAAAGCTTATGGAGAAGTACAGGGCAAAAAATGGACAGTGCAGTTTGAGTGGGAGAGGAATGAAAGATGATCCCAAAATTATGGTTCTCAGTGACAGGAGTGTGGTGGCAGTAAGAGCAGGACTAGTGAGGGCTTTGGAGGAAAAGCAAGGAGTTGAGATTTAGCTATGATTGTTTTCAGTTTGGTGCAGCTTGAGGTGGGAGAAGAGGTTGGTTAGAAAAGGTGGGATGGACAGATTTGTTTTTGAGTCACTGGTTTAAAGGTACTTGTTGGAGCTGTGTAAGTAGACAAAGTCTCTGAGAGACTGTAAAAGGAGAACAGGAGGGGTCAAAAAGATAATCCGGTGGGATACTTGCTCCTCCTTGTTCTCTCTTGGTCAGTGTAGTTCTCTCTGTATGAGCACTCCGGGTCTTCTCTGTGCTGCCACAGCCAGTGTGTTCTCTTGGGGACCTTAGTGTTATACAAAGACAGACCACTGCTTGGTCTGGTGGCAAAGGCTCAACAAGATTTATTATCTACACAGCACCTACTCACTCACACACCTGTCCAGAGGGTTGCAAGATGTAAACCCTTGATGCTGTTGGTTAGACACCAGGACAACTCACAAATAGGATCCCCTAGGCCTAATACTCATTCCAAAGACTTCCAGTACTTCTCTTATGCACCAAGCCAAACAGTTCTGTTTACATCACTCATTTACATAGCATATGGAAACATCAATTTCTTCACCAAATTATCCTAATCCTCAGACCTGCTGTCATTATCAGGTGTGTTCTAGACTATGGCACCACATTTATCAATCAACTTTAAAAATTAATTTTAACATTGTTGTCTGTTGAACCTACTCTCACAAGGCAGTGTGAGGTCAGCCTTTGGTGAAGCCTACTTTGGTCTATACTTTAGCAAAGCCTTTATATGAATTGTATATGCATCAATCATTGCTTATATTAATCAATACTCCAATGACGCCTACAAGAGGTATAAGGCTATTTTTTATTTATTAAATTTACTGTATTTACTTAAACCAAAAACGACTCTGAATTTAAGGTGACCCCCCAATAATTAGGTTGTATACATGGGAAATTTATACATTTATTATAATTTCCCATGTCTAGTATCTGAATTATTGGTGAGTTGTCTTAAATTTATCCCCCCCACTGCTGCAGCAGGGGAAGGCAATGGGGGAACAGGCAGTAACCCCCTGCTGCTTGCACACCCCAACATCTACCCCCTACCTGTCTCCTCCCACCTATCCTCATTGCCTCTGCCCCCTCTTTCTTCTGCTTACCTTCTGGCTCCAGTAGTGCTCCATCCCTGCTCCAGTCCCAGTCTGGTTACAGCAGCAGCTCCAGTGACACCCCAGATCTGGAGCCCAGGCCAGACCTGCTGCTGCCACTGTTAATAAGTTGGGCTGGGGTAAGAACAGTTACATGCTCCCTGCCCCAGGATGGAGCAGGGACAACCCTGCCAGAGCCAGAGGGTAAGCAGTGGTGGGTTGGTGGAGGGTGGGCAGAAGTTGAGTCTCTGACCCTGATCCAAAGCCAGAGTTGGAATTTCAGAATCCGCCCCCCCCCAAAATATAAGATGAAAGGCTTCCCCCTGCCGCCCCCTCTCCCCCCTCCCCCCCCCCCCCGGGTAAATGTGGGGGGTGAAACTTGTATTCAAGCAAATACAGTATATGTCCTCCTTCCCAGAAAAGGCTCAGGGCAACTTACAATAAAGATAAAAAATAGAAACCAGTTCAAATGAGGAAATACAACCAAACACCCCCCGCCCCAAACCCTGACATTCAAAAGCAGTTCATCCCAACCACTCCTGCTGCCCTGACAAGAGCATCCCCTCTCACCTGCCGAAGCCAACCTTGCTTTTCAACCAACATTCAGTGTCTCCATAAAAGAAAGCAACAATTCCTTCTCCCCTGCCCATATTCCTTCCTATCCCTACCCATTTCTGTTCTCCTGCCTCATGTGCAGGGGTATCCCCGCACCCCCTCGCTGTCCATTGCAGGTCATACTCCTCCTCTCAAAGGGAGATTGCCTGTCTCCAAAACCCCTGAGGGAAGGGGATAACGTTCAGTTCAAAACAAAAAACACCCTTTTCCTTATGTCTATCCCTGCTGAAGGGCTATGACAAAGGGCTAGGGCAAGAGTCCACTGAAAGGTACTGAAAAACCAGGGAGTTGTGAGATTGTGTATGATGTTGGATGCATAGAGTGGGGTCTTATTCTGCTTCTGACCATATATTGTTGCCTTGCCTCCACTACAGATTATAGTTGAAGACCTCTCCCAGGACTGTTTCTGGACCAAAGCCAAGGAAGAGCGATTTGAGAATGAAAACCTCTTTGCTAGGCTGACAGTGATGTTTTCTGCTCAAACTAAGCGTGAGTGCTATACTCAGTGCCCCTCTCCCCCTGTTTCCTTAGCCAATTCAGATGAGTAAGAAGGAAGTGGGAATACTTTGGGAGGATACCAAACTGCCTTTAGAAGGGGTGCTATTGGTGCTAGTTACCGGGAAGCTATTTACCTTGTAGTGGTAAGTAAGGTGGGCGCAGAAGGGCGAGGGTATGTAATATACAGCGGATTCTGCACTTTCATAGATCTGCTTCTTCATGGTGACATTGAGCTCTTTTCCTATGGATCCTAAGCATTGTGCTGGGCCTGAGACTGTGGGGATAGTGGGGGCAAGATTTGGTCATTTAATGTTACAATATTGTTTGTTCATTTTGAATTTCCTTTCCCTTTTGCATCCTGACCTCATTCCTGCTTTCTCTTCTGTGGATTTCTCTGACCACTACCTGCAGCCTCGAAGGGTGAGTAGCATCAGTCTTTCTGAGACTGCTCAAGGCAGCTTCTAGCATTTGAAAAGCATTTTTTCTGAGGAGTGAAAGTAATTGCTATTCTATAAAAAAGGAATTTCAGGCAAGCATGACTAGGTTTAGAGAAGGGGATCTCTGGGGAGTATCCTAGAGGTGGTTAAGTCTCATTAATAAGCCTGTTTCCTGTTGCTGTTTCATGAGTGTTTGATTTACCGGTTGAATGCAGCTGAATTCACCTACTTAAATATGTTAGGCCCTTCCATGAGCCCCAAGCTTCTTTCCTTTGTGTTCCTTTGTTTTAGAGCAGTTGAGAATAGGATATGCAAATTTTGCTCATCACTGTTCATAGGTGATTCTCTAAAGTGTTGTAGCACTTACCCCATCATATTATATGGGTGCAGCAGTTCCTACAGCATTATTTTATTTCTCTTTTAGATGTTGTGTTTATCTCTGCCCAGGTTTTCCCTTTCTGTACTGAGTTATTGTTCCCTCAGCTCCAGCTCTTGGTCTGTTCTGAATCTTTACTTCCTTTTATACTTCCCCAGGTAACACTTTGTCTTAGGGGGGTACAATTTGTACTCCCAAATGCATACAGGTACAAAGGTTCCTTCTCTGTCAGGGAAACCTTACCATTCTTCTTCCTATTTTGGGCCTTCTGTCTTGGCTGGCATGTCAATTTTACAATAAAATTGTGAGATGAAGATAGGGGTATCTAGCTGTGTCCTAGTAGATGAAGGCCCCTGCTTGTAATCTGACATGGTGGATTGGAAGTGCTCATCACATTGCAGACTGTGATTTGTAATCTGTCTCCTCAGCTTTGTTTTATTTAGGTGTTCATCTCAACCCCTTATAAGTGAAACTAGTTACAGTTCAGATTCAAACCCCTCATCCTTCTTGTCTACACCAGAATTAGCATATTTATAGATAGTATAATTTTTCCTCTTTAGTTGATCGTTTTCTCTTGAGCTGCACTTTAATTTGTTTCAGTAAGAAGCTTGACAGGCTGCCAGGTGCCTCTGGCATCTTTCTGGAAGTGACTCGCACATTAGCATAACAGGAATGTTCTTACAGTGCTGCAGTGAAGCCCTCTCCAACCTCCCTCACTGTTTGCAGATGATCTGGCCAGGTTTAGAACTCTATTTACTGCTGAGATACCACTGTTGGTCCCCAAACCCAGTGGTGCCTCAACAGCTTTCACAGCTGCTCTTGGGAGGGCAGCTAGGTAACCATGTTTGCTGATGGGTGACATTGCACTGATTTGGAGTAAATACCTACTAAGAAAAAATAAGAGTTCTATTAGGTGTCCTGGTCAGATTGATGGCATAGATAAAGGAATTATCTTTTCTATCACTTAAGCATTTCCAATGCCCTTGGGCAGGATATGGCTCACCTAGTTAGATAATGTATAAACCTTCCAATCCTTTTGGATATCATTTCATCATAATTTTAAGGAAGTATGGGCTGGATTAAGGAAGTATGGGCTGGATGAATGGACTGTACAGTGGATAGAAAACTGGCTGGAGCATTGGGTTCAGTGAGTAGTAATCAAAGGCTCGATGTCTAGTTGGCAGCCAGTATCAAGTGGAGTGCCCCAGAGATCAGTTGTGGGGCTGGTTTTGTTCAGTGTCTTCATCAGTGACCTGGAAGATGGCATAGAGTGCACCCTCAGCAACTTTGCAGATGACACCAAACAGGGGATTAGTAGATACACTGGAAGGTAGGGCTAGGATTCAGAGTGACTTAGACAAATTGGAGTATTGGGCCAAAAGGCACCTCATGAGGCTCAGCAAGGACAAGTGTAAAGTCCTGCACTTAGGACGGAACAATCTCATGCACCAGTACGGGCTGGGGGCTGACTAGCTGCAGAAAAGGACCTGGAGGGTTACAGTGGACAATATGCTGGATATGAGTCAGCAGTGTGCCCTAGTTGCCAAGAAGACTAATGATATACTGGGCTGCATTGGTAGGTGTGTTGCCAGTAGGTCAATGGAAGTGATTTTTCCCCTCTATTCAGCACTGTGGTAAGGCCACTTCTGGAGTACTGTGTTCAGTTTGGGGCCCCCACTACAAAAAGGATGTGGACAAATTGGAGAGAGTCAAGCAGAGGGTGACAAAAATGGTGAGGAGGCTGGGGGACATGACTTACGAGGAAAGATTGCAGGAGCTGGGCTTATTTAGTCTAGAGAAGAGGAGACTTAATAGCGGTCTTCAACTACCTGACGCGGGGTTTGAAAGAGGATGGAGCTAGGCTATTCTTAGTAGTGGCAGATACCAGAACAAGGAGCAACAGTCTCAAGTTGCAGCAAGGGGAGTTTAGGTTAGATATTAGGAAGAATTGTCTCACTAGGAGGGTAGTAAAACACTGGAACAGGTTACCCGGAGAGGTGGTGGAAACTGCATCCTTGGGAGTTTTCAGAACGCGGCTAGACAAAGCTTTGCCTGGGATGATCTATTTGGGGCTGGTCCTGCTCAGAGCAGGGGGTTGGACTAGATGATTTCCTGAGGTCCTTTCCAATCCTAACTTTCTATGATTGTCAGAGGAAGGGGTGTTACCACTATGTGGGGATAATAGCAGGGGGTTGTATAGAGCAGTGGTTCTCAACCTTTTTTGTACCATGACCCATTTGCAAACACCGATGGCCAGTCAGGATTTTCCCTGGGATATGTTAGACTAATTAGCCTATAGTTGCCCAGGTCCTCTCTTCTCCCTTTCTTGAAGTTGGGCACAACACTGGCCCTCTTCCAGTCTTCAGGAACCTCCCTCGAGCTCCATGAGCTTTGAAAGGGTTTCGCCAGAGGTCCCACGATGACTTTGGCCAGCTCCTTCAGCACTCTCAGATGAAGTTCATCCAGTCCTGCTGACTTATAAATGTCTAACTTTTCTAATTGATCATATACCAGCTCAATATCAACAGTAGGAAGGCGGTCATTCCCACCATGCCCATTTTGAACCTTTTCTAGTATGATTTTCCCCTTAGTCTGGTGAAATACCAAATCAGAGTAGTCATTCAGGAGTTCAGTTTTCTCCTGACTGTCAGTAACAAGCTGTCCTGAGTTAAGCAGTGTCCCCATGCTTCCATTTGTTTACCTTCTGTTCCCTATATGCCTAAAGAAGGACTTCTTATTGTCCTTGATTTCTGTTGCTAGTTTAAACTCTTGAACTTGGACAGTGTTGTATGTGCAGTGGTTACAGAAAGGGCAGGCTGTATAGTAATAATGGAAAGCCTGAGTAGGGCCGAGCTGCCTTTCATTAATATGACAGGGGTTGAAAATGATTCAGGCTCAAATGCATGCTACTTAGCAATGGTTTAAAGTGGTGAAAAGAGGTTTGAAGGCTTGGATTCCCTGTCCAAGGCATTTAGCACTCGAGGATTTCTCCTGTCTTTTGGAAGGGTAGGGAACTAGATAAATAGCTCTCTAAGTTGGTTGTTTCCAATGTTGGTGGTGGTCCTTGTATCACTCTGGGCTATGCACAGATCTATGGTCTTTACAATTAGAAGTTTGATCCATGTAGGTCTATAAGAAATGCTGAGGGTTAACAGTGATCCATTGGTACAAAAGTTCCTGGGAAACCACAGGTCTATGTGATATCCTTTGCTGCTTGTAAAGTTGGGGAGCTTGTTCTCTGGGGATTGGGAAACAAGCTGGCTGAGGTTGATATTTTTAGTAAACTATACATGGAGAAGTTATTACTTTCCATTGTTCTTGTTGAAGCGAATCAATTCTGTAGTATCTCTCTTGAGCGTTAAAACTTCCTGAAGAAATACCTCAAATGCTCAGTTCCAACTTGGTATAACTAGGGCAGCCTTTAATTTTTAACTGGCTTTCAATTAAAATTACACAGCTGTACTTAGGTGTGTTTAATGGATTTGGCTGTGCGTTGAGCCCTGCTTTCAGAAAGATGCAAGCTGCACTTGGCCATCTCCTGCCCTCACCACACTCTTGTCTGTGAAATATTTAAATTCACACCTTTTTAGTTGCTGCTCTTTTCTTTCAAAGCTTAATCATTTTTATCCCAAGGGTAAAGAAGAATCCCTTCTCTGTCTGAGAAATGAGACTTGGAATGCGATGTCAGCAGAGTGGCTCTGCCGTTCTTTCCCCTTTGTTCACTTTTTTTCATGCTTCAATGATGATTTTTCTTTCAACTAGTCAAGTAGCCAATGACAGTTCAGTTATTTATATGTTGAGGGTCTGGTTTTATGCCTCTCTGAAAAGTGAGTGGCTTAGTAGTAAGAGCAATGTCTGAGAGAAGCAACCAAAGCACTTGTACCTATTTACACTTGCCCTCCTTTTCCAGAGTCTCTGTTGGAATATCAACATACTATTAATAAAAAAGAAGTGTATTGCAGTCAAAAGCAGGATTTGAACCTAGTGCAGTTAAGGATTGACACAACACCTTGTTTGATTAATGACAGAAAGGCTTTAATAATTATGCCACAAACAAGCTAGAAAACTAAATGACAGAAAGACTCCTTCCCAATATTCAGTAAATGAGCTATCACAAAAGTCCTAGTATATGTTAGCTGCAATAGTGTCGCTCACCAGAGCAGGAAGAAAGCAGTTTCTGTCTTTGCTGCCTTCTCTGGCATGGATCCTTCCTGGAGAGTGATCAGCTGGACTCAGGTTACAATGTTGCAGTGATTTCTTGCTCTCCTGGAGTGCATCTTGCCAGCAACTCTATTTCATTCTTATACTCTTCAGCTGTATAGCTACAAAGCATTCCTCCTTCATAGTTGGTCAGTTTAAAGTCTGAACAAAGCAAGTAGGGAGGGACCATCATCTTATAATAGCTAACTGTTTGGATCCTGTTTTCGGTTTTCCAGTTGTGAAACTTGTTTTTGCAAGCTTTAGATCAGTCCAGAGCTTATACTTCAATCAAATGGGATGACTCTTGATTTGAATGCCTGTTCCAAGAAATATGACTCAAGCAAGGGAGGATGTGTCAACAAGGAGGATAGTCACCTAGGGATATGCAGTTATTTATTACTGGTTTAGCATAATAAGACATTAGCTACATTTGCAGCCAGCACAGGAGATTAAATCAATTGGGATTGCTTCATTTCGCAAGGGTCCCAGTCATGATCTTGCACTGTTATTTTAATTTGGTCATTTAAATTTCATGTGTAGGCCCAGCCAACCTTTCATGGTCATCAAAGTGATTATATTTTGAGTATCCATGGGCTGCCATCTAAGTACTTGGGCTGTGAACTTCCCGATCCACTTACTAAATCCATTCTTTATTTCTGCAATTTCCCTGTTTTGTTTGGCAGAACGTGTTGCACTTGTGCTTGGTACACCTAAGATCAGAGAAGTTTGCTGAGAAGTTAGCATGGTATATAGTATGTCTGCTCATACTATTAATTGCCTGTGAGCTGCATCTCCCCTCATCTTTTTTTGTACTATAGCAGGCCATTGTTGGTACTGTCTTCTCAATCTTGCTGAGTGTACTATGCAAAGTGTCTGTCTGATTACTATGTAATATTTATGGAGCTAAAAGCAAATAGAAGGCAAGGAAGGGATTCTGTGCCCATACAAAAGCAAGTTCAACTTATTGGGGATTCCCAGCCTGTGAAAATGTAATGAACTTGAAATATGAGCTTAGTCACAAAAGATCAGTTGCTCGCTGAGCTGATTCCAAAATTAATTGAAACCCAACTGGATGTCGCGTACAGCAATATAGACTCTAGAGTATGTTTCACACGTCCCTTTGCACGCTCAGCTTTTTAGGGGTTGTGTGCTTTAACAAAAGAAGTGGTTTAGATCCAGGTAGCAATAGTGTTGCAGAGATTGTTTTTCTGTGTCCCTTACTTGTCCAGGAGCTCCACTTCCTTTGTAATGCACAGGATTTGTCTGTGTTCTGTAGAGAGGGTTTGCACACGCATTCCTACCTAATAGCAATTGCTGCAACATTCAGATCCAGGTGATTACACAAATAGGATGCAACTGGCTTACCTTAGCAAGAGGATTAATATCCATCTAGGAGACTCCCCAGGACTTAATGGGGAACTTAATGCTGAGTCCTGTGTAAAATGTTACTTTTTTATTTCTTTAAAACAGTGCAAATAATAGATTTACAATAATCCTTAAAGAAGTCATGAGAAGACATAACAGCTAATGGCCTTTTTTTCCTTTGTGTATAAATGTGATGTAAAACTCAGTGAGAAATTTTGAAGAGGAGGAGCTTAATTTTATGCTGACTGTGTTGGGATCAGTGGTGCCAGGAGTTGTCCAAGCAGCTTATGTTAAGACTATTTCTCAGAGTCCTGCCTATATTTCCTTGTCCTACTGCCTGCTGAAGAACCTTGTTTTTCTGCAGGTAAGTACAGAATAAAGTATCCTGGAAGTCCATTTCCTCCCAGATCAGAGTCTCTGTGTGGTACAAGTTGTTTTGCTTCTCCAAAGCTGCTGCTTCTGTATCCAACTCTAGGCATAGTTTGTGTTGAACAGGAACCTGGCATTGAGGAATTCTCTCTCAACATGGCACAGTAATCAAGGGGCTAACCATACTGGGATGTAATAATAGGAGTGCTGTATGTCAGTCACAGGAAGTGTGTTTTTTTTTTTTCATTCTAGCCAGCACTGGTGTGAAGCCTCACCTGGAGTACTGGCTCCAGTTTTGAAGCACTAACCTTAAAAATGAAATGGAAAAATTGAATAGAATCCAGAAAAAAGCAAAATTACTAGAGATTTAGAAAGTATGATATACAAAAAAAGGTTGGAAGAAGTAGGATTATTTAGTTTGGAGAAGAGAAGATTTTGTTTAAAGACTACTAGCTGGACAAGAAGCAGCCTAAGATATTATGAAGAATTATATAGCTATGAAGGTGGTGAAGCACTGGAACATATTCTCAAAGAAAAGTTGTGGAATCTATCACTGGAAGTTTGGGTTTTTTTAAGTGCAAGTTAGACAAAACATTTGTTTGGAATGGTTTAGACATGGATGATCCTACGGGGGGAGGGGGGCACTAAATGCGCATCTGAAGTCCCCTGTTTTTCCAAAATTCTTTATGAGCAGCAGCAATTCCAATTCCTAAACAGCAGTTCTTGAGTGTGGTACTCATGTGTCAGAGCTCTGCTGCTCACAAGCCCTTTCAGGTGGGACTTTTTTTTTTCTTCTTAGCAGTGGTCTGTGTTTGATTCCTGGCCCTAGTTATTCTGGTGCTATGCGCTATTATAAACCAATGGAACTCCAGAGGAATAGGAAGGGAACCTTTGGATTTTAGGTATTTATGTACTGTATGCTTTCCCCTCCTAATGTAAGGTATTTCCCACTCTCACCCTCTCCACCCAGCAGAGGACTGGGATTCCCAAAATGAGGTGCTGCCTGTACTGCTGTAGTAAAAGCCCCGTCAGTCCTACTGACAAGGTTGGTAATTGAAAACATATGTAAGCACAATCCATCTTTGTGAAATGTCAGTTTTTTTGGCAGGTTGTTTGGGGAATGCTGGTTCCAGCTTTTTCGGAACACAGGAACTGTGGACTCATGTTTCAGTGCCAACTGTGTAGCTAAGTTCCTTCACAGTAGGTTAGGGCAGAGAGAGAGCTTTTGGTCCTCGTGTTGGATCTCATTCTTTACCTGATCAAGTGTCATGTCCTGGCCACAACCTCAAAGGGAAGGATTGTAATCCCTCTGGCAGAGAATTAATCTGCTATTTCCATTAGCAGAGGTCTTAGGTTGGATTGGACACCTGTGACGCAGATCACATCTCTTAAGTGTATTTTGAAGGGATCTTTTTTGATCCCTTCTGAGTTGAATGTAAATTACACTCTACTGCTCTGTTGATAGTGCTGGAGGACATTCCATTATCCGTTTCATTCCTATTTCATTTTTGAAAGTGAAGCCAGGAGTATTTTACAGCAGAATATAAATTGCCGTCTCTTTCCAAAACCGGGACCATTTTGGACAATATTGTTGGTAGCTTTATAACCAACATGTGGCTTATATAAAACAAACTTTGTGTGAAGTAGCTCCTTTGGTTTTGCCTCTTCTACTCTGCAGGCCCTTGCTTTGTGACTCAGGTATTTTCCTTAGTTCCCCTTTTCTTCTCACTCCTTTCCCAATCTTTCCTCCTTTTAGAAAATGCCTATCTTTAATTTTCTGGATTTTACATTCTTTGATAAGGTCTCTGCTGTCTCTGCTGATAAGGTCTCTTGTCCCTTCTCAGTGTGATCTTTCTTCTTTGCTTGTTCTCTCTCTCTTCTGGGCCCTGCTGGGATTGGGGAGGGAGAATTCTGTGAGTCCCATTAGGATCATGTTGGTTGCTGCGAGTTGGAGCACATGCCTGTGAAGCACTGCAGAGTTTTGTGGGGGAAGTGCGTTTGTTTCACACAGCTTGAATGTGCATAAACACTGTCAGCACTGTCTCTGTGTGTTGTCTGGACAGCAGGGTTTCCTCAGCTTCTTTATTTATTTTGCTGTTGTCAAAGACATCCTCTGCCCTCCCCCACTCCCCCCAGCCATACAACACACTTGCCATTACATTCCCATGTCCTTAAACAGCTCTAGTTTGTATTACCTGAGAAGGTTTTGCTTCCACAAAGGTCATGGGACAGGAGATCTATCCTTCTATCATTTCCTGCTTTAATTCCACCCTGAAGAGCTTCATTTTGATTCTGCATCTCTTTAGAGCTTCCAGAAAGCCATCTTCACCTGAGGAATTCACAGTGAGGATTCTTCAAACAAATGAGAAGTGGTTGCTGAAGCTATTTACTGATGTGTTTTTTGTTTTTTTTGTTTTTCCTTGATTGTGCTGATTTTTCCTTATAAATCACTGTTTCTCTAAAAGAGGGACTGCTACCCAAATCAGTACTGAATGACCATCTTGGCAGGGCATTGTGTGGGGAAAGGTGTGTTTTTAACCCAGTTAAGTCCCCTCACCCACTCCCTGCCTCAGGGGAAAAATGGATATTTTCTCCCCTCCCTACTGCACACACACGTCCTATCCCTTCTTCCAGGAGGGAGTCAGTCATTCAGGAACTCTCCCATCCCCAACCTCACAAACCTCTCTTTATTTTAGGGGTGGAGAACCCAAAGACACCAGGGAGGAAAATGGTGGTTTGACCCCAGCCGGTGCATAAGAGGCACAGATCTTTTTAGCATAACTCTTTTTCTCAGTTTTTCACAGGTCCTCTTTTTTTCTAGCAAAGTACCTGAAAAACAACACAAATTGCTGCTTTGAAAGAGCCACTGCATCCCATGTAGATGATGAGGAGAAGGTGCACTTAGGAAATCTTTAGAAATAGAAAAGTACCTTTCCTATTTAGTCAGTAAAGACTAGAAGAGAAAGGGATTTGTCTCTTGTTATCTAACATTCTCTTATTCCAGGCACTTTATTTCCTACTGGAAAATGTTACTTCCCTACAACTGTTCTTAAAAACAAATTCTGCTGAAATGAACTGTAAAATGAAGGAGCCAAACTATTAGGCTGGACATTAGTTGATGCAGGGACTTTGTGTGGACAGCACTGAGCCTGCTATCAGCTCTCAACAAACATGTATGGACATCCCAAAAATATGGGAATTGCATTATTAAGCACTTAGACACTGAGAGATGCCAAAGGCAGTGTCACCCATGGTATGTTACTGGTCCCCTATACTTGAGAACAGTACAGGGTTTTTTTTATTGACCAAGGCAAGGTTAAGTTAGATAGTAGGACAGACTTTCTTACTAGGAGGGTAGTAAAACACTGGAACAGGTTACCCAGAATGGCGGTAGAATCTCCATCCTTGGAGGTTTTTTAAGACCTGGCTAAATGAAGCCTGGGCTGGGATGATGTACTTGGCGATGGTCCTGCTTTGAGCAAGGGTTTGGCCTAGATGTCCTCCTGAGGTCCCTTGCATTCCTAATTTTCTATGATTCTGTCAGGATAAAACAGCTTATACTGTGGTTTCCTGTTGTGTGTGTGCCTGGTAGGTCATGAGTGAGTTGTTCATATTTCAATTTGTAAAATAAGGCCAAGGATTTGGCAAAGTCTTTTTACTACATACCATACAAGATCCATTTTGTATGAAGTGCTGTATATTACACTAGGTCAGCAGTGAAGACTGTTCATAGATTCATGGATGTTAGGGTCGGAAGGGACCTCAATAGATCATCGAGTCCGATCCCCTGCATAAGCAGGAAAGAGTGCTGGGTCTAGATGACCCCAGCTAGATACTCATCTAATCTCCTCTTGAAGACCCCCAGGGTAGGGGAGAGCACCACCTCCCTTGGGAGCCTGTTCCAGACCTTGGCCACTCTAACCGTGAAGAAGTTCTTCCTAATGTCCAATCTAAATCTGCTCTCTGCTAGCTTGTGGCCATTGTTTCTTGTAACCCCTGGGGGCGCCTTGGTGAATAAAACCTCACCAATTCCCTTCTGTGCCCCCGTGATGAACTTATAGGCAGCCACAAGGTTGCCTCTCAACCGTCTCTTGCGGAGGCTGAAAAGGTCCAGTTTCTCTAGTCTCTCCTCGTAGGGCTTGGTCTGCAGGCCCTTAACCATGCTAGTGGCCCTTCTCTGGACCCTCTCCAGGTTATCCGCATCCCTCTTGAAGTGTGGTGCCCAGAATTGCACGCAGTACTCCAACTGCGGTCTGACCAGCGCCCGATAGAGGGGAAGTATCACCTCCTTGGACCTATTCGTCATGCATCTGCTAATGCACGACAAAGTGCCATTGGCTTTTTTGATGGCTTCGTCACACTGCCGACTCATGTTCATCTTGGAGTCCACTAGGACTCCAAGATCCCTTTCCACCTCTGTGCCACCCAGCAGGTCATTTCCTAGGCTGTAGGTGTGCTGGACATTTTTCCTCCCTAGGTGCAGCACTTTGCATTTCTCCTTGTTGAACTGCATTCTGTTGTTTTCTGCCCACTTGTCCAACCTGTCCAGGTCTGCCTGCAGCTGTTCCCTGCCCTCCGGCGTGTCCACATCTCCCCATAGCTTTGTCATCTGCAAACTTGGACAGAGTACACTTCAGTCCCTCGTCCAAGTCACTGATGAATACATTAAAGAGTATCGGTCCTAGGACTGAGCCCTGCGGGACCCCACTGCCCACACCCTTCCAGGTCAAAACCGACCCATCTACCACGACTCTCTGGGTGCGACCCTCCAGCCAATTCGCCACCCACCGGACTGTGTAGTCATCCAAGTCACAGCCTCTTAACTTGTTCACCAGTATGGGGTGGGATACCATATCGAAGGCCTTCCTGAAGTCTAAGTATATGACATCCACCCCTCCTCCTGTGTCCAGGCGTTTTGTAACCTGGTCATAAAAAGAGACTAGATTGGTCAGGCATGATCTGCCTGCCACGAACCCGTGCTGATTTCCCCTCAGCATAATTTGTCCTGCCGGGCTCTCACAAACGTGAGCCTTGATAATTTTTTCAAAGACTTTGCCAAGGATGGAGGTGAGACTGACTGGCCTATAGTTGCCCGGGTCCTCCTTCCTCCCCTTTTTGAAAATGGGGACCACGTTGGCCCTTTTCCAGTCCTCCAGGACTTGGCCCGTGCGCCACGAGCGTTCAAATATTCCCGCCAGTGGCTCTGCAATGATGTCGGCCAGTGCCTTCAGCACCCTCAGATGGAGCTCATCCGGGCCTGCCGACGTAAAGGCATCCAGTTCTTCCAAGTGACTCTGCACCATCTCAGGGTCTACGCGTGGAAGTCTGGCGCCTTGCTGCTGCCCCTCTACAACCCCAGTGAGAGACTTGTCATGTCCCTCGCTTAGGAACACTGAGGCAAAGAACTCGTTGAGGAGTTCAGCCTTGTCCCCCCTCTCCGTCACCAATTGTTTCTGCCCATTTAGCAGGGCCTTATTCCTCCCTGTGTCTTCCTTTTACTCCCTATATATCTAAAAAACAATTTCTTGTTGTCTTTTACTTGGGTTGCCATCCTCAGCTCCATGGTAGCTTTGGCCCGTCTAACTGCCTCCCTACAAGCACGAGCAGAGGAGGTATATTCATCTTTGGTGATCTCTCCCTGTTTCCACTTTTTATGTGCTCCCCTTTTGTCCCTTAGGCTGCCCTGGATTTCTGTGGTCAGCCAGGGAAGCCTCCTGGCCCCTTTCCCTCTTTTGCCTCGCTCGGGGATTGTCTTGCTTTGTGCCCGAAGGATCGTTTCCTTAAGGCACAGCCACCCTTCTTGGGCTCCCATCCCTTCAAAACTCCTACTCTGCAGTGCGTCCTTGACTAATCGCCTGAGTGCATTGAGATCAGCTTTCCTAAAGTCTAGCACTTTCACCCTACTAGTTACCTTACCCACTCGACGTCTTATGGTGAATTCTATTATTAGGTGATCACTGTCCCCCAGATGGCTACCGATCTGGAGGTCCGCTACCATGTCGTCCCCCGTTGCCAATACCAGATCCAGTATGGCATTCCCCCTAGTGGGACCGTGTACCTTCTGTGTCAGGTGGAGGTCCTGTACACAGGTTAGAAACCTTCTTGAGCGGTGGGACTTTGCTGACTGTGACTCCCAGCAGATGTCCGGGTAGTTTAGGTCCCCCATGACTACCGCCTCTTTAGCTTTTATGGTCTCCGAGAGTTGCCTCAGGAGCCCCGAATCTCTTTCTTCCCCTTGATGTGGGGGTCTGTAGCAGACCCCTACCACCAAATCCCTTTCTCCTTGCCCCCCGTGTAGCCTAACCCACAATCCTTCTACTTCCTCATCCTTGGATTCTGTCTTGATGAGGGTTGATGTATATTGCTCACTGACATAGAGCGCAACCCCTCCCCCTTTCTTCCCCACCCTGTCCTTTCTGTACAATCTATAGCCCTCAATATGTACTGCCCAGTCGTGGGATGAATCCCACCAGGTTTCTGTTAGCACTACTAAGTCATAGGTGTTTAGTGCAAGCAGGAGCGCTAGTTCACCCTGCTTGTTTCCCATGCTCCTAGCATTAGTATATAGGCACTTGAGCCCTGTGACTGGTGCCTTTGCTGCCCCCCCGCTCCGAGTCCCAAGGGGCCCATTGTTTCTTACCTTCTCGTTTCTTACTTGTGCTGTAATGCTGGCCTCCCCATGGCTTTCAGGTTCCCAATGCTCTCTTTCTTCAGGCTGGGCTGTCCTTGTGGGTGCCACATGGTTTGGTGGTCCACAGCTTCCCCCGCCCTCATCTTCCCCTCCCCCCGATGAGCCTAGTTTAAAGCCTGCCGGAGGAGATCTGCCAACCTAGAAGAAAACGCACACTTACCTTTGGGGGACAGGTGAAGCCCATCCCAGCTGAGCATGTCCCTCGTCGTAATGTGCGGGTCGTTGTAGGACTGTTGTAGGACTTGAGCTTCCTTCACTTTGCAAGGAATACTGTATAAGGTTCAAAAGAAGGAAAGAATGAATGGACAAACCTGAAATAATATTTAACTTGTTAAATGTATGTCTGCATAACTGTTCACATAGCTGTAAATGATAGCTCAGGCATCTGACAGGACTGTCCAATTTCTGAGTGGCTGGGGGCTCATGGGCTGCATGGCCAGTGAAGCCCCTCTACCGTGTCGGAAGTATGACCCCCACCCCCCAAACACACACACCTGCCACTTCCATGCAGACAGCATGAGTCCCTCCATGTGGGCAGGCATCAGACTCACCAGGCTCCCTCCTGCCATGCTGCCCTGCCCCAGAGACCCTGGTTGCCACAACAGCAGAAGAAATGAAGGAACTAGGTGAGAGCCCAGGAGCTGCATGTTAACCACTTGCAGGCTGCCAATTGGACAGCCCTCTCATGAGATTTCTCACTAATCCTTCAAGACTTTCCACTAATAAATAAAATTTAGTTCTCTTCAGCCTTTCACGCTGATATACCCAAAGGTTTTTAAGTTATTACCTGTTCATGATATATCAATTTCATCAGTGTGTAGATGATGATGTATAGGTAGAAGGTGAAGTTTCTCACTCAGTAGCTCTTGCGTAATACATAAGCGTTTAGCCACACGGCTGTCATACTACTCATTATTCATAAAGGAGGGTCACTGCCATTTTTGGAAGGTCAGAGGCATGGGGCCAAGTGAGATGTTGAGAGGAGCTAATGACTCATCAGTAAGGGCTTCAGTCTAGAACAGCATCTCTTTAAGATGATTACCCAGAGATCACAACTACCAGAAGCTTTGATACTAATACTTTTGCCTCCTTTAGTTTTCCTTTCATAAACCAAAAGACGCAACAAGGGGCAGGTTATCTCTGTGGAGGGAGCTTTGCTGAAATCTGAGGCCCTGTCTGGGGAATTCCTCTCACGGAGCAGACTACCCTCTGCAAGGTGGCACTTGAAATCATGGGTTGTACAGACCCAGCTTTTGCAGTGAACAGTGGACATTTCACATATGGAATTCTATGAAATTTCTTCTTGTTTAGCAAGAGTAACTCAGCCGTGAGGCACAGCGTGATGTCAGCAGAGTACAAGGCATTGCCCTGCCATTGCAGAGGAGGGAGACAGGTGGCATTTGTTTAGCCTGTATATTGATAAAGTATGGTTGACTGGGCATGGCAAACTTCAGCTGTCTGCCATCACTATTAGCTGAACTACATTTAAAAAAAAATCTTTTACTGAGAAGCAGGAGCCTTGCCTGTAGCTAGAACCATTACAGATAGGCACAAATTGCCTCTTGCCATTCATTAGTCCTATTGCAGGCTAAAATTCCCTAAGACACTGCATTCTGTGTCCACAAGGTGGCACCCTTGACTTGGAAATGGAACTGGAATTGGCCTGCTGGTTCTGGTAGTGGGCTCTCCTGTTGGCTCTCATATCCATTTAAATGGGAGAGACTTTTTATGTCTTATTGAAATACACACCGCAAATTATTTAATCACAGAAGGGGAGAGAGTTTACTTGCTTGAGATTCATTTCGTAGCAAGATTTAATTTAAAGCAGAATCTGTAGAAGAGAGGCCCCGTGTGCATGCGAGTGTGCGTGTGTGCATGCACACATGTAACTAATGGAGGTTAGAGCAGGAGGGAAATGCTGCTTTTCATAGGACAGCCCAGTACATGAATCAGAAAGGCAGGGTGTAGTACAGGGGCAACCTCTAGACCAGGGGTGGGCAAAATGCATCTCGCAGGCTGGATCTGACCCACCAGGCCATTATTGTGTTTGGCCTGCAGGACCCCTCTAAAATTTAGGCAATTATTACCTGCCGGTTGCTGGCTGTCTGAAAGCTGATGAGGCACTGGTGGCAGGAGCTATTGGCCGCAGCAACAAGCAGTTCAGGCTCTGGTTGTGCCTACCCAGCCCCACCCCACCCCTAGCCCCCAGAAGCTTCTGTGTAGCAGATGTTTCTGCCGTGGCAACCCTGTGGCTGTTCCCCAGCCCTCCCTCTGTCAGAGAGTGGAAATTCAGAACTCAGGCTCTGTGCCTCCATGTGCCACTCCCAGCTAGAGTGCCAGGAGCACCATGTGAAAGCATGGAGCCAGCTCAACCTGATGGTGAGGGACTTCCCATGGCTTCTGGCACTCTAGCCTGCAGGCTGGCTCCATGCTGCACCCTGTGGGTCCCGGCCATACAGCCAGGAACTGTGTGGAGCCGGGCCAGATCAGCTCCTGCTGTGCCGTGTGGGGCCCAGCCATACAGCCGGGATCCTCATGCTGCCAGACCAGGCTAGGCTGGCTCCATGCTGCACCCTGTGGTCCCAGCCATGCAGCCAGGAACCGGATGCTGCCAGAGCTGTCCCGGCCTGGCAGCACACAGTTTCCAGCTGCATGGCCAAGACCTGCATGATGAAGCAGGAGCCAGTCAGGAACTGTGTGCTGCCAGGCTGAGCTGAGCTGGCTCCATCCTCTCTCCTGCAGTCCCAGCCATGCAGCCAGGAACTGAATGCTGCTGGAGCTGGCCTGGCCCGGTAACACACAATTCTCAGCTGCATGGTCGGGACCTGCACAGTGTAGCAGAAGCCACCTGGGAACTGTGTGCTGCAAGGGCTGGGCCGGGCTGGCTCCGTGCCGTGCCCTGCAGGTCCTGGCCATGCAGTCGGGAACTGTGCAGTGCAGCATAGAGCTGGCCCCGGTCTGGCCCGGCCCCGGTCTGGCCCAGCCCCTCCTGGCAGCACACAGTTCCCAGCTTCAAGGCCGGGACTCACATGGCGTAGCACAGAGCCAGCCCAGCCCTGGCAGCACATGGTTCCTCACTGCATGGCCAGGACCCACACGGTGTGGCACAAAGCCAGCACGGCACGGCACGGACCTGACCTGGCCCCTCTGTGCTGTGCTGCATGGGTATCAGCCATGCAGCGGGTAGCTGCATGCTGCTGGGAGGGGACAGAACAAGACTCAGTCTCTTTCAGAAATGCCCATGTAGGCAAAACTCAAGTATAACCATTGGCCTGTATTCATTGGCCTTTGCAAAGGGTGAAAGGTTCTCACCTAGGGAGGAGCATGGTCTAGCTGTGGGACTAAGAACTTCTGGATTCTATTTCTGGCTTTGCCACAGATTCCATCTGTGAACCTGGGCAGATCATTTCAAATGTGCCCATTTCTTATGTTTGATAAGTAAGCTGTCTCTCCCTCAAACCCTGGGAAGTTGCCTGTCTCTTTGTTTTGGTGTTTTTTTAATTGTGTCATTGGTGATGATGATTAAGAGGGCTTAATTACTTTGCATAGGAGCTGAAATCTACCTCTGTTTTTGCAATTGTTGCCATTTGATCTGCAAACCTTCAGGTTTTTGCTTGAAATCCAGACTGTTCTCCTTGATGCACAGCTATAGAATCTT
This sequence comes from Alligator mississippiensis, assembly GCF_030867095.1. Classification (NCBI taxonomy): domain Eukaryota; kingdom Metazoa; phylum Chordata; order Crocodylia; family Alligatoridae; genus Alligator; species Alligator mississippiensis. Next base: position 40,984,319 of record NC_081832.1, read on the forward strand.
ACTGCAGCCTGCTGCTGTTTCCTCATCGAAGTGAACACAGAGGCCTACCTTATGCAGAAAAAGCACTAAGGGTTTGCAGCAGTGACCTGTTTGGGACAAGAAGGTAAAACTAGGGCCTTTCTGTTTCAGAAAATCACATTAGACCACATATGTGTATCAGGGTCTCAGCAAGATTGAGGCTGCTGCACAGAAAAAGTTGTGGCGTGGACATTACCAGCTGCCTGTTAGTGTGAATAAACCTGTAGGTCGAGTACGCATCTGAGCTCCCACAGAGACTGAACTCATTGCTTTCTTCACCATTTCCACCTCTGTCTGGTTCAGTAGCATGTGTGGCCTCATGAATTGTACATTAGGAGTCAGAAATGTCTGGAATCTAGTCCTGACTGTGCCACAGACCTTCTGTATAACCTGGGCAAGTCATAGGCTTTTTTTGCTTCCATACTTTTTCTTCCTACTTGCAGCACTGCTGCAAACCAGCAATGTTTCTCCTGCCTAAGGTGGGTCTGTATCTTCTAAAAGGAAACAGCAGCAAAACAAATACTGACCAAACACCAAGGAAGGTTTAAAAGGTTACTTGGAGCAGCGGTAGGCAACCTTTTCCAACTGCAGGCCAAATTGACTTACCCTGGTTTGGAGAAAAGTGAGAGCTAGGAACCTACCACTGCCACTTCTGTCCCCAGCCACACAGGGAAAGCACCCACTGCTGGCATTTCTCCCTGTGGCAGCATGGAGAGAGTGCCCATAGCTAGTGTTCATCTCTGTGCAGCTGAAGCCCATGTCTGTAGGATGGATCAAATGTTTCCATGAGCCGGATCTGGCCCATAGCAGACTGTAGATTACTGACCCCTACCCTACGGTGCTTCTGCTCTGAGCCCAGGAGTGCTGTCAGGCAGCAACCTCTGCCCACTTGCTCTTGCACTGAGTTGTGTGCACAGTTCTCTTACTTGTGTTTTTTGTCTAGTAGCATAACATATTAAAGGAAGTAAACATTCAGGCTAAATCCAAGTTGCTTTAATTGCATTCTGTTCTTCCTAGTTCATAGATTTCATAGACATTTGGGCTGGAAGGGACCCCAGAGGATCATTGAGTCCTGAGTCCCCCAGGGGCAGGAAGTCAGCAGGGATCATAGGATCCCAGCAAGATAAACATCCAAATGTCTCTTGAAGGCGTTCAAAGTGGGTGCTTGAACTGCCTCCGAAGACAGTCTATTCCAAACGTGGGGGGCTCGGACAGTGAAGAAGTTCTTTCTTATGTCCTGCCTGAATCGATCATGGCGGAGTTTCTGACTGTTCGATCTTGTCATCCCTTGGGGCGCTCTGGTGAACAGACGTTCCCCCAGATCCTGATGAGCACCCCTGGGAAACTTATAGGTGGCCACCAGATCATCCCTGAGCTTTTCCAGCCTGAAGAGTCCCATGGCTCTCAGCCTTTCATCATGAGGTCTGTTTTCCTGACCTCTGATCATGCGCGTGGCCCTTCTCTGCACTCTTTCAAGCTTCTCCACATCCTTTTTGAATTGCGGAGCCCGAAACTGGATGCAGTACTCCAGCTGCGGCCTCACCAAGGCCGAGTACAATGGGAGAATGATGTCCCGGGATTTGCTTGAGAAGCATCTGCGGATGCAAGCCTTCCTCGCCTTCCTTTGACTTTACATCTTTCAGATGCTCACAGGCAGACACCATGCTTTCCTTACTAAGCCTAGAAGCATATATAGACTATAAAGGAAGCAGAATGGAAATTTCCCATCACAGGAACAGCACAAGGCCAATACAGATTGTGCTGACGCTGCTATATGGGTGTTGGGATAAATCGAGGACCGGAGAGGGTATGGCTGAAGGAGTTTGCACTGGCTATTCTTGTGAGCAGAGCAGCCTGCAATACCACACTGCCATAAATTAGACCAGTCCTTAGTGCAGGGGCGGGCAATTATTTCAGGCAGAAGGCTGCTTACCCAGTTATGGCAGGCTGTTGAGGGCTACATGGGCAGCCCCGCCCCTTGATGGGTGCCCTGCCCCCTGGTCACCATCTTGAGACCAATGTCCCGATGACTTTGGTCCCAAGACATTGGGACATTAGTCCCATGTCCCAGGGCCAGCACCTGTGGGGCTCAATGCGGGGCATAGGCTGGCAAGGAGAAGCTGGCCTGGCTCCATGGAACCCCTGCCAGCTGGGACCCCGCGCTCCTGCCACCCTGCTCCGGGCCCTGCCGGCACTGGCCCTGGGACACCGGTGCAGGCTCTGTGCTCCCGCTGGCTCCCTGCCCACTCATTCCCAGTGCCCCCCAGCCCCACAGTACAGGCAGGGGGCAGTGCGCAGGCAGGGGCTGTCCTGAGCAGGCACAGGCAGCCCTAGGCAGGCTGCGAGCAGCTACAATGCGGGGTGCCAGCCCCGGGGTGAGTGAGGGGCCGCTTTTCCCTGTGCTCAGCACCAGCTTGTAACCCGCCTCTGCTGCCAGCCTGGGCTCTGTGCCAGCTCTGGGCTCGCCCATTGGGGCTGTATGCGGCAGCAGCAGCTGCTGCGGCCCCCCCGTGTGCCGTGCTGGGCAGTGTTGCCTGCTGCTGCCTGCCCAGAGCACATGCTGGGCAGCCCACAGGCAGTGGTGGCAAACACTGCCTGGCGCGGCAAGTGGGAATGCTGCAGCTGCTGTCGCCACACGCAGCCCCGACGGGAGAGCTCGGAGCTGCGCAGGGCCCAGGCTGGTAGTGGGGCTGGGTTACAAGGTGGTGCTGAGCGTGGGGGTGGGAAAAACGGCCCCTCGCCCGCCCCATGGCCAGCGCCGCTCGCAGCCCACCTGGGGCTGCCTGTGCCTGCTCCGGACAGCCCCGTGCAGGCTGCGCGCGGCTGCAGCAGGGAGCACCAGCCACAGTGCGGTGAAGGGCCACTTTCCTCTGTGCCAGGAAGGAGCCTGGGGAAAAGCTGCTTGCAGGGGGTGGAAAAGCGGAACCAAGGGCAGAGAAATATTAATTTTCTAAATTTTTTTAGGGGCCTCGCAGTCCGGATAGAATGGCTTCGGCCTGCGGGCTGTATTTTGCTCACCCCTACCTTAGTGCTTCTCTAACTTTTGCTGGAATTTTGTGCCAGATCCAGAGCATCCTGGAGATACAAAAGGACTTTGAAACTGCCTTTGCATGCTTCTCAACTTCTTATTTGTGTTGAGAGGTATACCACAGAATCTGGCTCCATGTTACCAACTTCCCCCTGGAACAGTAGTTCTCAGCCTTTTTCAGGGTCAGGGCACCCCCTCACCACTTTTTTGAATGTAGCAGCACCCCTGGTTGAGAACCACTATTGGTGCTGCCTCAACTTACCTTAATGCTTTTCAACTAGTTTCTGCTGTCTCCAGGTAAAAGTGCCCCATGCCTGATGCACAGCCAGCCTGGGAAGGGCTATGACTTGCACATGATACTGCTACATTAGGGCTCTGATCAGCCTAAAGCAGGTAAGGGCAGCTTTGTCTTGTAGACCTTCCTGACTGCCCTCCCCTACACTCCTCCCAGAAAAAGGCAAACAGATAGAACTGTTGTTTTCAGGAGGTGAGCTGGAGGCTGGACCAGCTATACAGGACTAACCAGCTGTTGTCTATTTTAGGCTGATCAGAGCCATAGGGCTAGAGGAGTGTGTGGGGCAATTTTACCTGGTTGCTGTCACCACTGTGGTAGCACCTGCATTTTGGCACCCTGGTTGAAAAACCATTGTACTATAGAATTTGCATAGCTGGGCTCTGTGTATGTTTAGCTGTATTAATCTCTCCTTGTAAATTAATCCCTGCTGGTGGAATTTAGTTGTCTTTGAATTTCCCCCATCAGTTTATAAAGATCTTTTTGGCAATCTGATGGCCTGAATTAAACCTGGGTGCAGTTATATTAGAACTCTATACTGATTCTTTTCCTCCATGCTGTGTTATCTTTGCATAGGTAACTCAGAATTACGCTACAGATAACTTTTTTATATTGCTCTATAGCATTAGAAACTCCAGAGCCAATTCTTGAATGTCTGCTTTCCATGTTTCTCCCTCCCATGCAGTCTGTGGCCTGAGGATTGTTTTTCCCGAGTTGTATTGATTGGCATTTGTCTTGGTTATAGTCATGGTATTGAATATCAAAGAGTAGACCCTGTTACAGAAGGATATGGATGAGTGGTGAAGCAAGGAGGCAGTGTCATAAGGGGGACCGATGTGATGAGTGTTGAGGTAAAACATGCAGGTGCTTGGTTAAGTTCTGGTCCTTTGATATCCCTTTGACTGTAGATGCTTTGTGCGTGACGCCAAATCGGGATGAGAGAGTGGCCAGTTTGCTACTGTACAGGGTACAGCAACAGTTAGCGTACAGCCACAGTTAGAGTAAATTACTATAGTGAGATTTTTGTTAATCTTACATTTTCTTTTAAGTCATCATCAGGATGAAGTGCAGTTTTTCCTTTGAACACCAGGTGGCACATGGCTCCTTTTTGCTTCTGCTTTTGGGTTCATCTCAGGGGTTGGGCTTTGGTTAATGCTACAATTCAGAGACCTTCAGGACCAATTTTCCCCAAGTTCTGAACTATTGTCTGCATGCCCCATGGTGGAGTCCTGGGGGTGGAGTTAAGATTAATAGTTGAGTTGGCAACACAGGGATGCATCTACTTTTCCTCTCACAGCAGCCTTTAGAAACACTGTTAACTGAGTTTAGGGGAAATAGGTCTTGCCTACTGTTGTTATTCCAGTATTCCTGTGTGAGATTCTGTATAGGCCCAGCAGGTGTTACTATCCAAGTAGCAGGTACTGCCAGCCATGCTTTCTACTCCTTGTACACAATTTCTCTGTGCTGATGGCCTGTATTGATAAGCTTGGTTATATAGGTTGTATTGTTCTTGACCATGATATTCCAAATGTAAACAGTGGTTCTCATTCACCTTACATTACCCTTCATTGACAATCTGTAGCATCAGCCTTATGGGGACAAGGTGCCCTTTATTATTATTCACTCCCAGATAAATTCACTGTTTACTCCTATACATCATGGATACTGTAGCCTTTATCAGATAATACTAATTACACAGACAGCACTTACTATAAACTCTTGCACTCTCGACTAATCCACCCAACACGATACTTGGCCTGTGGGCAAAGATTTCCTACTTGTCATTCTCAGGCAGGGGTAAGTCAGACACAGCAGATAAAAGAGAGGCCTTATCTCACTGGAAGTCAATGGTTCCTTAGTGGTAAAGTCTGTCCTATGTAGGGCCCAGACCATTTTAGGGTCTTACCAGGTGCGAGAGAGGATCCAGGAGTGCCCCAAGGTTGCAAACCTTGAGTGACAAGAAGAGGCTGAATCTCACCAACAATCGGTGTCCCAAATCCCTTTAAGTCGCATGGTCTGCCCACCACTATCACTTTTCTTGTCTGGATTCAGTTTTAGTTGGTTCACCTGCATCCAATCCCCAACTACAGCCCACCACTGTGAAAGAACTGAAACTGAAGAGCCTAGGTCAGATGAGAAAGAGGTAGAGCTGGGTGTCATCAGCAGGGATCCTGGTTTTCCCTGATTAAAAAACTGCATGTTCTCTGATAAACCCCCCCAAATCTGCAATTAAAATGAAATGCCACTGTGTGTGTGTGTGTGGGGGGGGGGGGGGACAATGTTTTATTGTTATATTTACAATTTTAAAGCAATTCGGAAGCCTACCAGTGCCTCAGTCACTGTAGTAAAATAAATACTAAGTAACTATACATTTTGGTATTTAGTTTTTTACCATGGAATATCAGAGCTCCCCCTGCCCCCTTAGCTTACCAGGATGCAACCCTGCCGGAGGGGGCCCCCATCTGTCAGGCCTACTGAGCCAGGTTCCCAGATCCATAGCCCCCTACCCCCCCCCACAGCAGCAGCACCCAAGCCCCAACTGCTGCCTGCAGGAGGCGATGGCCGCTGTGGCCCCAGCGTGGAGCTTGGCTCCCCCTGTCCTGTGGGTGACATGGCTGGAGTGGAGCCCATGGGAGCAGGGAGGGGGGCAGCGGGCTTGGGCGGCAGTGAACTGACTCCCTACCACTGCATGTATTTCTGAGGGGGTATGGGGGCACATGCCCTCCCAGATCTATGTGTGGGGTGGGAGCGAGGGCAGATGCAGGCTGCCTGCTGCAGGGTTGGGCTCCTCGCCCTGCTGCACTCCTCCCCTGGGGCACCTGTCACCCAGTGGGTGGGACCTGGCATGGCAGAGAAGAGTGGGGCCATGCAGAGAAGCTCCTTGCCACTGCAGGTCCTGTGCTGCCTGAGTGACACATCCCCTCCCCATCCCGCAGCAGCAAGAGGCACAACCCTGCACTGCCATCCCTGCTGCTGCCAGGTGGACAGGGGGCACATTGCCAGGGCAGCATGGGGCTTACAGTGGCAAGGACCTTCTGTGCACAGCCCTTTGCCCTGCCATGCTGGGTCCCACCCACTGGGCTGTGGAGGCCCCAGGGAGAGGCAGCAGGGCAGGAAGCCCTAGCTCTCAGCAGGCAGCCAGCACCTGTTCCCACCCCACTCACAGATCTGGGGGGCATGTGCCCCCCTGCCCCTCCAGGAGTGTGTGCAGCAGCGGGGAGCCAGCCCCACTCCTGAGCCTTCCACAGCCCTATCCTGCTCCCCACTGGGGCCCTGCAGCCATGCATTGTAGCCCTCAGCTCCAAGCCCCATGCACCACCCAGCTGGGCAGCAGCCCCAGCCCTGCCCAACACCCTCCCTTCCTCCCCTGTGGGGGCTCAATCCCCACCACCCCTGCCAGACTTACCAACCCAAGCTTCTTTCCAGGGTGCCTGGAGGCCATGTGCATCCAGATGCACATGGCGCCCCCCTGCCTGACTGCCCTTCTACTCCCTCTCAGCCCCTTGCAGGCTGTAACTAGCCTGCAGAGAGCTCGCTGCAAAAGAGCAAAATCCATGGGTTTCTCTGTTAAAATGAAAAATCCTATTTTTTCTTGGGTAAAGGGGAAAATTTGCAGTTTTTTCCATTTTTCTGTGAGAAACAAAAAACTTGGATCCCTGGTCATCAGCATACTGATGTCACCTCACTCCAGATCTCTCCACAGTCTTGCTCAGCGACTTCATATGCACGTTTGGATAGGAAGGGCAAAAAGATGGAGCTCTGGGTGACCCCATGGGCATGGTCCTGAAGGGATGATGAGTACTTGCCCTCTGGTACACCACTCTCTGGGACCTCCCAGGTAGGAAAGAGTGGAACCAATTTAGTAGTCCTCTGATTGATCAGGTAATGTAAACACTTTATTAACACTTCATGATAAGCCATCAAAGGCTACTAAAAGGTCTAGCAAGATGATCAGGGCACAATTACCACTGTCAATCTCAAGACAAAGATCATTGACCAAGGCCACAGGTACAGTCTCTGTGTTATATTCAGGATGAAAGCCAGACTGACAAGGGTGCAGATATCTGATGGCATCCAGATGCACCTGGAATTTATGGGCAACCACCCATTCAATGACCTTCCTTCAAAAGGGGAGGTTGGCAACCAGGGTAAAAACTGGGAGTCAACATCAAACAATTTAGGTCTGGCATCCTGCCCTCCCAAAGGATAGTGTTGACAACCCCTGCCAGCAGTGGTCCCAGACTCCTCTGGCTGGCTTTTTACAAATCAGGACAGACACGGGCCCAGTTCAGAACTGGTTGGCCTTACCCTCCACCTCCCCAAAGCACATCCTCTGCATCAGTGGATCAATAGAGACAGTACTGGAAATCTCAGCAGTTCTTACATCATGTTGTCTAACCCTCTTTTAAACCAAGTTAGAACACACAATGGTATAAATACACAACTTTATAAAGTGTCATTCATCGTTATCACCATTGGAAAATCACAGGTTCATTTTCTAGGGAAGACCGCCAAATAGGGACTCTTCTATGTGGAAGGATTTTTTTTTTTTTCTAGACACACGTGTTTAGAAACTGTTTTTAAATTGCAAGCTTAATTTCTGCAGAATTTGTGATCCAGAACCTTTCTCCTCTTGCCCTCTCATGCTGTGAGAAAAGATTCCTAATGCACCTTTAAGTGCAATCACTGGAGGTTCAAAATGCCCTTCATCACAAGGACACTGCTGAGACGTATTATTTGTTGAAAAGCAACTTTGAGGTTCAGGAGACTGCGGTTTTATAGTGAGGATCACAAACCTTGCCGAAGTACAGCGCAGTCCATAGAGACTCCAAACAGAGCTCAGTAGTTATTGCTTCCCATGGTACTATTCGTGAATAGGATGCAATAGACAATGTTTGCCTAATGTGACCAGTGGCAAAACTGGTGCTGCCTAATGTGACCAGTGGCAAAACTCATGCTATCACTGTGTAATGTTTTCATGTTCACCCAATGGCCTTAGAGAGCTGTCCATGTGCACCTTTCATGTACAGTCTAGATATGGCACAGCACCCGAGGCTCACCAAGCAGGGACCACCCTTTACCTACACTCACAGCAATAACCTGGGGTTTACAAAAAAATCCAGATGCAGACACTAGTGTGGCAGTCCCACAGCTGCTAATATTTTAAGTGGGGCTGGCTTCTCTGGGAAGGGACAATGGGAATAGGCAGGAAGGAAGTGGGGACAGAAATGGTCCACAACCTCAAAAAGCTGAAATATCACTCTCTACTTGGCTGATCCTCATAATAGCAGCAGTGTAGACCTACAGATCCTATGGTCTGCAGCATTCTGCAGAATTTTGTGAGAACAAGGGTTGACAAATGCATCTGACTCTTCCCCTTATTGTTGCCCTTCATAAATCCCAGGTACAACATTGATGTCAATTCCCTTCCATAATGTGCAAAACTTTCTGCGTTATTTGCATGTCATTGGCAGGTGTGGGATGCTCAGTCAAGGGAGTTGGTACTTATGTTCCAGCTCTAGCACTGTAAAACCCAGAGTGATGACTCCAGGACTAGCAAAAGCTTCTTAGTATCAAGGTTAGTTAGTGGTTTTTTATGGAAATAGTTTAGTTTGGGGCTTTAGAGGGATCCTGACTGAACTCCTTGCGAAGGTTTTGCACTGCAAAAGGATTCCTTGGCCCTGTGCCTTTCGGGGGAAAATCCTTGGACCCTTTTGGCTGAGAAATCTATTCTTTGTCTTAGGATAAGTGTATGTTTCCCTTTAGTTTTTTGTTATTTTGCTTAAGTCAACTGCACTGCTTCTTACAGCCACGAGACGTGCGCAGTTGAGCCACTTTGGCTCAGGTTACTAGCAGTGATGTCAGAGGAATCCAATTGGAGGAGGAAATCAGATGATATCCTGTAACCCAGAAGATGATGCAGCCTTTTCCCTCCCCCCCCCCCCCCCCGCTTCCCCCCCCTTCCTCCTTGTTTCCTTCTTGGAGACAAAGAAGGGAAATACAGAGCTTATGTACAGACAAAGCCTTTGTGGAGCTGGTGAGCATTCTTACCTTCACCAGCTGTCTCTCATGCTAAAGCTGCTTAGCCTGGATGTGGAAAGAGCAAGTCGATTCACATTTCAGGGGCCTTTTGTCTCTCCTTTGAGCCTAGCACAAGAGATTTGTCTCCTTTTTCTGTGTGACCTATGGTTATATTAAGGAGGTTTGTCTGTCTGCTGCTGGGCTGAGTCAGTGAGGGGGGAACATTACCTACACACATACATAAAAGTAGCTTCTGTACCCTAACCCCCAGCACATGCCTTTTGAGCATTTTTTTTGTTATGCATTTTGAGGGGAGAGAGTGATAGATTTTTGCACTGTTGAATAAAACTGAATTGTCAAAGATGCAGGAAATGCAGACAAGCACTGTGATTTCTGAGATTAATGCACTTTGATTTTGTCCTGTAACACCCCTGCCTCAGTCCTACGGTTACCCATTTTTTGAGGTACATTTTCCAGTGTACCTCATTCTTGCCTGCAGCCCCTGGCTCTGCTGGCCATAGGGCTCCTCTCCATAGCTCTGCAGCTGTACCTTATTTCTAATCTGAATCTCCTACCACCAAATAATGTTTCTGGTTACCTAATCTACGCTACCAGTGCCCATCCCTCCTGCCATTCAGTCCTGGGTTTGTGCATAGTTCTGCCAAGGTACTTTGTTTTTGCCCTGAAGCACTCTCTTCTTTTTTAACCTTGGGCCCACTTATATCTGTTGCTTGTACTTTCCCAGCACTCCCTTTGTTGAGTCATATAAGGAGTGCTGGGAATAATGTTATATTGTATGTTAATTGAGCAACATAAAACTACAGAATACAATGAGAAACTGATATTCTGCATTCTTGCATATTTCTCTATTCTGGATAGTAATTCTGTAGCATATTCTACTATACCAGAGACAGACTTGCACATTGTGCACTTTCTATGTAGTATATGTTCCCATGATATGGCAACTAGTGTAGTCAGTTGAATGACTGAGAGTAAATACCACTTTCATGTCTCCTTCCACAGTTAACTCTGTGTATATGCAAGTGGGATATACAGAGTTATGGTGGTTGTGTGCGAGTCATTTACATTGCCCCTTGATATGTTTGGCCACATTGAGACCACTGCTACTGGATGAACTGCTTCTTGCTGCATTTATTTGTTCTTTGGTTTATCGCTCAGTTGCCACGAGTTATAACAATGGTTATGTGTATGTATTGGGGCTGTGTGAAATGGCACTGTTCCGTTTTGATAAAACAGTGATGCTGTTTAAATGCTGTTTGGAGTTTTGCCCATAGGCTATAATGGGGAAGCTCGAAACAGCCTCTTTCATCTCATCTGGGAGGCAGATCGGGGCCCACAACCCTGGGAAGGCTGCAGGAGCTGTGCCAGTCCTGCCGGGGTTGCGGACCTCAATCTGCCTGCCAGATGAGGGAGGGAAGCTGGGTGCTGCTGCCTGGGACTGGCGCCAGCATGCTGCTGATCCCAGGCAGCAGCACCCGGCTTCTCTCATCCGTCAGGCAGATTGGGGCCGCAACCCCGGGAGGGCTGCTGGGGTTGTGTGATGAGGCTCAGTTCCCTTCCCCAGCGGCTGGGGAAGGGAACTGAGCCTCATCGCTCAGTTCCTCTCCCCAGCACTGCGATCCATTGGGCTGGGGAAGGGAACTCAGCTCAGCTGGACTGAGTTCCCTTCCCCAGCCTGATCCTAGTGCTGGGGAGGGGAACTCAGCCGGGCTGCTTCGACACTCAAAACATTTCAAAACTTTCGAAATGTTTTGACTGCCCCATTTTGTTTCAAGGCTGTTTCAAAGCCCTTTGTTTTGTTTTGATTTCTCTGTTTCAAGCTCAGAATGAGTCGAAACAGTGTCAAATTGAAACGGCCAATGAAATTTCGCACAGCCCTAGTATGTATCCTTAAAATCTCTCTCTCATTGCATGTTGATGTGTTTATAATAGGAAACCAAACACTTTATATGACTGGTTCTCTGAATGATTAATACTGTTCCTGCTATAACTGTGTAAGTCCCTGTCATCTTCTGTGGAGCTGATTCTAAAGCAAATTGAGGAAACTGTAGGCAGGGCCCAAAAGGTTTGAAATTCAGGAGAGTTTAGCTCTAGCTTGCCTCCTTCCGGTCTTGAGAACTAGAGGGGCAAGGAATGGCTGCTGGCTTATACTGCTGTATCAGTTTTCCATTTACCCATTGGCCTGGCTAACAGGTGTTCTCCACTGTGTGCGCAAACCCAGGATAGATCAAAACTAAGATTATTTGGTTCCAGTTTTATTTCCAGTTCCATATCTACCCAGTAACATAATTTGAGGTGGGGAGCAACTGGGGCAGCAGCTTCAAGTGCTCCTTTTCTGGTGAGGGGGGTGGTTGAGCATAAAAGCAGCTGGTGCTGCCCTGGTGCCTTGTGTGCTGTATCTGCCCTGGGTGTGGAGCTGCCCCTCTACACCTCTGTACCTTCCTCTTACCTGGAAATGCAAACCCTAGCCTCATCTCCCCCAGCAGAAGCTGTGTTTGTGTAGGAAGCAGCCCTCAGGTTCTAGCATAGCAAGATTCCTTGGCACAATAAAAGTAGGCAGTATTTATAGTGTTTCACAAATGCTGGGGTATTTAGAGATGTGAATGGGATCAGTGCTAAGATTATTCTGATTTTATGCACTTTCTTAAATGTGCTGGACCTTTTACTGAATGAAATATTAACCTGGCCTTGCTATGAAATGAGAACAAAAGCTGTGGTACAGGAGATGGAAGATAAAGTGAGCTTACGTTAGTTAGGAGCCATAGTTAAGTTATATGGAGGGTGGTTAGTTGGACTGTATTTGTGATTTTTAAATGTTTTTATGAATAATGTTTAGCATCTCTTTTTCTTGTCTAAAAAATTTGTTCTTCAAAATAGCATCTTACCCTCTCTGCTATATTGGCATTGAACTGCCATGGGTTAGTGTTTTCCTGGTTTCTTCTTTTATAGCAGCAGAGGGTGCACTTGCACCATAACATAGCTTTCTTTCCTCCCCCCTCCTCTGCTTTCAGCCATTTTAGGCAGGGTGTTTTCCTTCTTCACAGTGTCCATTTTATGTGTATGACGCAGGGGGAAAAAAGTTGAGCAAGGGAGGAGTCTGCAGGGTGAGTGGGACGAGCCGAGACAGAGCTGCTGCTGGAGCTCTCAGACTGCTACTCTGCTGCTAGTGATTGTGCACAGTTCAGGTGCCAGGAAAGCCACAGGTCTGAGTACCAGAGCAGGAGGCTGTTCCCAGTCAGGGTGACACTGTGAGGAAAGTGGGAGCCCTGTGTACAGGGAGCCCAAAGTGAGGAATCTCTCAGCTGTCCAATGTCTGAAGTGAGAATAGCCTGAATTGAGTAGGACTGTCCCTGGCAGCCAGAAATGCTCTTTCCTGCACCCTGCTCAGTATAGCTGCTATAGAGGGTTGCCACAGCTGTACTGGTGGAAAGGCTTTTAACAGCTGAAGAAAGATACTGGCTTCTCTCAGGAGGGAATAGGAAGGTTTATACTTTCGTAGTATGAAGCTGGTGGGAAGTAGTTTAACATTTCCCATCCCCCTTCTCCCCACACATACACAGGGTGTGCACAGGATGCACAGGCAGGTTAAGCTTCCCCTCCATCTGCTGAGTTTTCCCTGTACTGGGTATTACCTTGTTCCAGGTGTTTGGGGTACAATGTTTTATTTTCTCTTTTTGCATGTGTTGGGGGTGTTGATGGGTAGTTGGGTGGCTTATTGTCCCAGGTAAAATGAAGGGTGTTTTCAGTGGTGATACCTTTCTGCAGTTGCAGTGGGAGCTTTGGCAGAGGTACTTTTATATTTAATTAACCCGTTATTGTATACTTTAGTGCTCTATTTGTTTTTAACTTTTATTTTATTTCTTGAACACTGCTCTGCCCATCACAGTGTCTCAGAGGTTATGTAGGGTGGGCATTCTCTGCCTATGAGCAGGCACTAGTTGGTGAGCCAAAGTTTTGGAGATTTTCTGTTCCCCTTTGTAGAAGGAGATCCCTCAAACACTCCAAAGTGGTTATTTTCTCTTAAGCCCCTTTCCCCCCAGATCATACACAACAGTGGGGGACACTGCAAATGTGGGGACTGTCTCTATTGTTAGTGGCTTTGTGCTTGTAGTTAAGTTTGGAGCTGAATTGTGAACCTGTGAACTCAAGTTAAGTGGAGGTTTTTGGAGAGCTGGAACCTACAAAAGAAAACCAGGAGGGGAAGAGGCATTTCTCTTGAGATGGGGGCTGTTTGTTCTACCCTAGTGGCACCATAGGAGGGAAATGTTTTAGCCTGAGGGGGACTAAGAGAAGGAGTATGATCCTGTTGGCTACAAATGTCCAACTCCAGGATCCTTAAAATTCTGGTTTATTAGGCGGATTGAAACACTGTAATGAAGTCAAATCATAAACCTTGGGGCTGGTCCACACACACACACACACACACACACACACACACACACACACACACACACACACACACACACACACACACACACACACACACACACACACACACAGAGTAGCGAGCTACAAGAGTCAGGTATACCTATCCCACAGGCGCTGGAGTCTGCCGTCGATGACCAGTCAAGGCTTCTTCCAGCGTGGTGTTATCCTCCAGAAGGGGGTCGCTGGCTGGTCCTTCTGGTTGGACAGGTCAGGTGCTGGTCAAGTTGGAGATCAAGAGGGCGCTGCTGAGGATCACTTTTCACTGCTTTTTATCTGTCCTTGGCAGACTTTGGTGACTCCCCAGTTTTCAGGTTTGCCAATCCAGGGGTCTTTGATCCTCGTGGGACTTCCCCCTTGGTGGCTACTGGATGGCATCTGTCAGCCCCAGGGGTCGTCTGCATGTATGTGCAGGTTTGGGAGTCCGTTGATGAATTTTGAATAAGGCTCTGGGAGCGGTCGATCTGGAGATATTCAGCCCAGAAGTTGGTCCCCGGCCTTGATTAACTCAGACAAGGGCTTCTAGCCCTTGAACAGTGAAGTTTAGAGAATTCCCGGTTGCTACATTGTCTCCTATTGATTTCTTCCCTTGGTTGATCTGCGGTTTCCCTAGGTGTTAATTGCTGCCTGCTATTGTGTTACGCATTCAATCACTGATTCACTCCCTTTTTCAGGGGTCCGCCTGATTCAGGGAAGCGGCAGTTTGATTCCTGCCCTTGTTAACATTGTTACAATGTATAACTTCTGAAACTAAACACATTTAGTTAAAAGGTGAGGAGTATAAAATATAAGCTACAAGAGTAATGCCATGGCACACAAATAGATAAAAGTGCCAAAATACAAGGGGAGATACAAAATACACACATACAAACTTTAAAACACAATTCTTTATCTTATACTGAAAGAAAGAGGAAGGAAGAAAAGGTAGAAGAAGAGAAACATATCCAAAGAGGGGAGAGCAAATGCAGGCAAGAGGAAAAAGGGGCTTTCTGCTACAATCCATATACCTTAGGTGTCTACATAGCCCTTTTCTCCATGATGGCTGAGTTCTACACAAGAGCCCCAAATGCTGTCCATAGAAATGTAATGTGGTTTTTGGAGAATGCTTTATATTTTATTAGGGTTGGTTAGGTTTCTTCTGAGAGAGAATCTTTCAGAGAAGGGTCTTCTCCACAGTCATGCTGTTATGGGGACCTGAGCTTCTCCAGTTACATAGTTGTGAAGAATTGTGAAGGTGAGAGAATCTCTGAGGCAGCCAAATCCTGGCCTGTCACGTGCCCTGGGGTTTAAGGGACTAGGACTTTGAATTCTGCTGTGGAGCAAATGGGCAGCCAGGAGGTTCATGACATGTTTGCCTGGACTTTTGTCATTAACAAAGCATGTAGCTTGTCTTTTTGTAGCACTTACATCTTACCCTAGATTTGAATTATGTTAATTCAAACAGTGGATGATAAGCAGGGGTCTTCTGAGTGTGACTGAAACTTGCTGACTTTCAGGGAGGTGTTGCTATGCTTCCTCTCATCAGGGAACTTAGCGATCATCAGTGGGCTCTGTCAGCCATTGAAGAAGAGGGGAATTTTTCAGGGTTAGCTCAAAGCTTACAGGGCTTCTGATTGGGTCATTGGTTCAAACTCCACCAGGGCAGAAGAGGTGCAGCTGTTTCAGTTTCCGGGATCATTTTATGTGTCTCTGTATGATCCTATCTGATTTTGGCTAATTTTGTCTTTGAAGCAGGAGGGAAAGCTCTTTGCTTTGGGCTGAAATCTGGATGTATGCGAGTTGTGGGTCATTTGATTCTCTTAAGTTCTACTGGTGTGAATGTGCTGACACAATTCCAGGAAAGAAAGATTGTTCCTAAAATGTTTTATGGCTGTATATGTTTATACTAGTTTAACTTTTTAATGTACTGTGAGTGAATTGGGCTTGTGCCATAGGTGCTCCAGTCTCCCTTTTATCTCCCATCCATAGTACATTAAGGAACCATTACACATTGTGTGAGAGTTGTGAAGGAAAGAGGTGTAGTAGGGCTGCGGTATCTTTCCCAGTGGCTTTGAAAAGGGTTTCAGATAGGTTTGGATCTAGGAATAGTGTTAGGTCCTGGGCCACAGGCTATTAAGAGTACTGAAGGAATTGGCCGGTGTCAGCAGAACCACTGGCATGGCTGTTTGAGTGCTCGTGGCACTTGAGTCATGTCCTGGCAGACTGGAAAAGGGCCAATGTGGTCATTATTTTCAAGAAGGGGAGGAAAGAGGATCTGAGTAATTTATAGGCCAGTCACTCTCACCTCCATCCTTGGAAAGGTCTTTGAAAAGATTATGAAGGATAATATTTGTGGGAATCCAGCAGGAAAAATAATGCAGGAGGGAAACCAGTGTGGATTCGAAGCAGGTAGATCATGCCTGACCAGTCTGGTTTTGTTTTATGACAGGGTCACAAAACGCTTAGACGCAGGAGTAGAGGTGGATGTCATTTTCTTGGATTTAAGCAAGGTCTTTGATACAGTATCTCATCCCATTCTAGAAATAAAGAGGCTGTGACAGAAGTTTACATGGTTTGGTGGGTGGCAAATTGGCTTGGGGGTCACACTCAGAGTGGTAGTAGACAGGTCGGTATCTACCTAGAAGGATGTGGGTAGCAGGGTCCCACAGGGTTCGGTCCTTGGACCTGTACTCTTCAATATCTTCATAAGTGACTTGGATGTGGGTGTGACGTGTACTCTGTCCAAGTTTAAGGACAATACTAAATTGTGGGTTGAAGCACACACTCCGGAGGGTAGGGAACAATCGCAGGCAGACCTGGACAGGGTAGAAAAGTGGGCAGTACACAATAGGATTCAGTACAACAAGGACAAATGCAGAGTGCTGCACCTAGGATGCAAAAATATCTAGCACACTTACTGGCTGGGAAGTGACCCTCTCAGCAGCACAGAAGTGGAAAGGGATCTGAGTTATAGTGGACTCCAAGATGAACATGAGTTGTCAGTGTGACGAAATCATCAGCAAAGCTAACCGCACTTTATCATGCCTCAGCAGATGCATGACAAATAGAACCAAGGAGGTGATACTTTCCCTCTATGCAGCATTGGGTACTATGTCCAGTTTTGGGTGCCGTACTTCAAGAAGGATGTTGATAGACTCGAGAAGGTCCAGAGGAGGGCCACTCGTATGGTATGGGGCTTACAGGACAAGCCGTATGAGAAGAGACTGAGGGACCTGGACCTCTTCAGCCTCTGCAAGAGAAGGCTGAGAGGATCTTGTGGCTGCCTACAAATTCATTAGGGGAACGCAGCAAGGGATCGGAGATGCGCTGTTCAACAAGGTGCCTCTTGGGGTAACAAGGAACAATGTTCACAGACTGACAGAGAGCAGATTTAGGTTAGATATCAGGAAAAACTTCTTTGTGGTAAGGGTGGCCAAAATTTGGAATGGGCTTCCAAGGGAGGTGGTACTCTCCCCTACCTTGGGGGTCTTTAAGAGAAGGTTGAATAGGCATTGGGCTAGGCTCATCTGACCCCAGCACTCTTTCCTGCCCAGGCAGGGGGGCGGACTTGATCTGTTGAGGCCCCTTCTGACCGTAGCATCTATGAATCTATTATTGTATGACGATGAGTTTAGCTGTTAGTAAGAAATGCATTCATATAGGTCCTTAGGAGCCGTTCACTTTTTCAGAAATGAAGAAAGTGGCTTGAGAGTCCTTGATCTACGTAGCATCCATCACTGAGATATCAGGGTGTATGTGTGTGGTTAATGCAGTGATTGCAGTTGTGTAGTTCTAGCTAAGCTAATTTTGACTGGCACTAATATTGCTAGTAGTGAAGTTGCAGCTGCAGAGGGCACTTTTACACATGCTCTGGGGGTGGGGTGGGGGAGCAGCTAGAGCCACTCTAATTAAAGCACTGCCACATCTCGTGTATCAGCATCCCCACACTTAAAAATGGTGGTGGGGGCACCTGAAGTAAAACTCTTTCAACAAGCTTTAGATAAAGTGCCCTTGCCACCATTTTTAAGTGCAGGGACATTGCATGAGACAGAGGAGGCTGCTGGAGCGCAGCAATTGCTACACTCCAGCAGACTTGATTTAATCAAGTCTGCTCTGATGTCCTGTAATTCCAGCATGTTGGAGCAGCCTCCACACTTGTGTATAGGCACCCATAGAGTCCAACTTATGCTGCCAAGTTTGGTGAATACTTGGGTCATTAGACAAATCTATTCGAAACCACTGGGAATTGGGTAAATACAATAGTTTAAAGATAGCTTGAGTTTTAAGCAGCTACATGAGTTGAGGACACTGAAATGACAGATGTAGATCTGCCTGCTGTGTGTGTCTGTCTGTTTAGACCAGTTGTTCTCAACCTATTTAGATTCAAAGAAAATGACCCTTCAGAAAATGCTAGCTCTTAATTTTCATTCATTTTTGACTACAGAAAAATAGATTAAATTTCCTGCTGCAAGGAACTCGAAAGACAACAATGTTTTTAACACTATGAATTCCTATATGAAATCTCTGGGTTTATCTTTAGTGTTATGTTTGCACATCTAACAGAGCTAACAGTGTGTGGCACCCCGTGGCACCTTTGAAAGGATTTCAAGGCACCCCATGGTGCTGAACACCCTGGTTCAGAATCATTTATCTAGACTAATTGGCCCCACTTTTTAATGAAAATTGGTGCCTGCTTGTGGAATTATACATCTTTCACACAGAGGCCAGGCCTAATTGTGACCCCATAGGTTTCTCCCAGTTTTTATTTCTGCCACCCCCAACTTCAAGGTTGTTTATTCTCAGTTTATTTGTTTCTGTCCTTATCCTAAAGTCCCAACCAATGAATTTGGTGATTCTGATTCCTGCCCCTTTCCTAAGGACCTTGTTTCATGCAATACATCTGAAGTTTTACCTTTCCAATTCATGTTTTCTTTGCCTTTCCTCCTCCCTCTTCCCCAGTCCTTCAGGTGGGACCTTTTCAGCTCCCCATTCTGAGTTTTTACATGTGAAGAGGTCCTAGGATTTATGGAGGTGGCTGTGGCTATAACGGTTGCTTTCCTTTGAAATCTGTCTAAGCTGCAGTGTCCTTCATTTGCACACTTGTTCATGTGCACACACAGAAATTAGGTCAGTGACTCTCTTCAGCAGCTGTACTCTATAGCCTGAGGTGTGAGCACGTGTCAGATGGAGGGGGAGGCCAGTGGGTAGCACAGCCATGTGCTAGCTCTGCAGGGAAGGTTGTAACTCCTTCCCCACCACTTTACTAGGCAGTGTGCGTTCTACATTGATGAAAGGGAGGTCTCTACGGTTATTGGAGCTAGGCCTGACAGAACATGATTGGCAGTTATTTAGTGTCTCTTCTGTCAAATTGATTGACATTAGTATTTCAGTGCACTCCGCAGGGGGCAGGAATTTCACTTTCTCTATATAGTTGCAAATACTAAGAAAGTTCCATAGCCATGTTTCTCCTCTCTGGTTGGACCATTAACGCCACATGAATCCCATGCCTTCACTCCTGCTCACCACTTTTCCTGCAGTATTGAATAGCTCCTTTGCTTTTGTTCCTTGGGCAATCATGTGATCAGTGGAGGTGCAGTAAGATTCTTTCAAACTAGACATCATTTCCAGCAAATGGAATGAATTTTGAGGTCTCTGGGCAGCCTTCTATCTCGAGTCCTCTCTCCCTTTTCTTAATGATGCTAGCGCCATGTGTCTGAGAGGGTAAGGATGGTAAAGGGAGATGGGATCTTGTTCATAGCTAAGATTTGTATTCAGAGCTATTGGAATTAGAGATGCTAGTCACTGGGTTTTGACTGGTACGTCTTCCATGCTGCACAAGAATTAAACCTTTTTCCAGGATGTGAGAGATATAGCTATGCATTGAGGAAAGAAGTCAGTTGTCAAGCTTCTTGAAGGAATGCAAGAACCGCTTGTGCAGCTGAAGGGACTCAAAACTATATTCAGATACCATGGGCATACATCTCCAGAAACACCACCCATCCTGCACTGCACCTGTTTCCTTTCACTCAATCCCTGGAAATTATCAAGAGCAGATTGGACGGGCATTTGGCTCGGATGGGTTAGTCAGGGATGATCCTGTGCAGTGGGCTGGACTAGCCAGCCTTACTTTCCTTTGTAAACATATACAATCCTACGTTTCATACCTGGTGGAGTGACAGAAACCCAACCCTGAAATCCTTTTTTGTTGTTAAATACATAATGCAGCAAATGTCTTGTCACTAAGAGATCTTAACTTTATGGAAGTGCCAAAGCTGTTTCTGTATCAGGCCAATGCAAGCTTCCCTGGTCTCTCTCCATCCTCTGTAAATGTCTCTGCTGTGGTTTGCAGCATGTGGAGTAGATAGAGCTCTGTGTACCTGAACAGTAGGGCAGCTGTTTGGAAGTTATGTGGAGAAGCTCCATGCCAACGGAGAGGGTACTCTTCAGGTCCCTGCTTACCCTAATTTCTTTGCACCTACAGCAAAGAAAGACCAGGAAGGTGGAGAGGAAAAGAAGAGTGGCCAGAAGAAAAAGGTCAGAGAGCTCAAAGTGTTGGATTCAAAAACTGCCCAGAACCTTTGTAAGTACGATACACAGGGATCCTGGTTTTCTCTGTTTAAAAATTTAAAATTCTTTGATTAAAAAGAAAAAACGCCGATTCTCTGATTAAACCCCCCCCCCCCAATCTACATATCTGCATTTCTCTGCAATTAAAATGAAACGCCACCACACACACACACACACACACACACACACACACACACACACACACACACACACACACTTCAATTGCACACAATGCTTTATTGATATATTTACAATTTTAAAGCAGTTTTGAAGCCTGCCAGTGCCTCATTCATTATAACAACATAAATTCTAAATACCTAAATATTTTGGCGTTCAATTTTGGTTTTTCATCATGGAAAATCAGGTGCAGCTGTCCTTCCTCCCAATGCCACTCTGTGGTTCTAAACAGCCTTGATATGCCCATGCCTTACCCCTGGCACTACCCCTCACTCCCAAGCCACAGCCCCTCCAGCTCTGCCAGTGCCCCTCACTCCTGACCCACAGCCCCCTGGCACTTCTGGTGCCCCTCACTTTTGACCTGCCGCCCCTGGGCCCTGCTTATAGATTCATAGATGTTAGGGTCGGAAGGGACCTCAATAGATCATCGAGTCTGACCCCCTGCATAAGCAGGAAAGAGTGCTGGGTCTAGATGACCCCAGCTAGATACTCATCTAACCTCCTCTTACAGACCCCCAGGGTAGGGGAGAGCACCACCTCCCTTGGGAGCCCGTTCCAGACCCTGGCCACTCGAACTATGAAGAAGTTCTTCCTAATGTCCAATCTAAATCTGCTCTCTGCTAGCTTGTGGCCATTATTTCTTGTAACCCCCGGGGGTGCCTTGGTGAATAAATACTCACCAATTCCCTTCTGTGCCCCCGTGATGAACTTATAGGCAGCCACAAGGTCGCCTCTCAACCTTCTCTTGCGGAGGCTGAAAAGATCCAGTTTCTCTAGTCTCTCCTCGTAGGGCTTGGTCTGTAGGCCCTTAACCATACGAGTGGCCCTTCTCTGGACTCTCTCCAGGTTATCCGCATCCCACTTGAATTGCGGCGCCCAGAATTGCACGCAGTACTCCAACTGCAGTCTGACCAGCGCCCGATAGAGGGGAAGTATCACCTCCTTGGACCTATTCGTCATGCATCTGCTGATGCACGATAAAGTGCCATTGGCTTTTTTGATGGCTTCGTCACACTGCCAACTAATGTTCATCTTGGAGTCCACTAGGACTCCAAGATCCCTTTCCACTTCCGTGCTACCCAGCAGGTCATTCCCTAGGCTGTAGGTGTGCTGGACATTCTTCCTCCCTAGGTGCAGCACTTTGCATTTCTCCTTGTTGAACTGCATTCTGTTGTTTTCTGCCCACTTGTCCAGGTCTGCTTGCAGCTGTTCCCTGCCCTCCGGCGTGTCCACATCTCCCCATAGCTTTGTGTCATCTGCAAACTTGGACAGAGTACATTTGACTCCCTCGTCCAAGTCACTGATGAAGACATTAAAGAGTATCGGTCCAAGGACCGAGCCCTGCGGGACCCCACTGCCCACACCCTTCCAGGTCGAAGGGTGCTGGTGCTCATCACTCCCAATCCAGAACCCCCTGACCCTGCCAGTGCCCCTCACTCCTGACCATGTGCCCTCTGCCCCAGCCCCCCAGTGTATGAGGAAGAGGGTGGGTGGGGAAGGGGGGATGTGGGCATAGGCACAGTTGATGCAGGGGGGGCATGTGCCCCCCAGATTTCTGTGCCCACAGTGGGGCACAGGGCTACAGCACAACTGGACCAACTCTGGGCAGAAGCCTCTTCAATGTCCAAGTGGGCAGGACTCAGTGAAGGAGGAAATGCCATGCTGCCATAGTCGCCAAGGCAAGGCCCCCCGCTAGCCACCCGGCAGCAGTGGGGGCACAACTCCATGCTGCTTGCCATCCTCACCTTGGTGGTCATGGTGACATGGCACTCCCTGCTGTACTAGATCTTGCCCACTGGGCAGCAGAGGTAGCTTCTGTCTGGAGCTGGTTCAGCTTGGCTGCAGCCCTGTGCCTCACTGTGTGCACAGAAATCTGGGGGTAGGTATGTGCCCCCCTGCCTCTTCCACGCATCTCCTGTGCCCTCCCTGCTGCATCACTTTTGGCCCTCCCACTCTCCTAGGCTTACCGGGAGAGTGCTGCGGGAGCTGCTCTCCACTGATGACTGACTGCCATGTGCATGTGCGCACATGCATGTAGTGCCCTCTGTCTCCTGCTCCTCCCAGCCCCAGGCAGCCGTTTGGAAGCTGGAACTCTGCCAGCCTGCAAGGGGAAACTCGTTGTTTCCTGGGGTTTTCTTCTTTAAAGGAGAAAATCCCCTTTAAAGGGTTTTTTTAGAAGTTTTTCTCCTATAAAGGAAAATCCATTTTTTTTCTCCTTTAGAAGAGGAAATCCACGTTTTTCCTCAGCAAACGGAAAACCCAGATCCCTGATGATGAGGTTAGGTCCTCTCTTCCAATATCTATCAGGACAGTTGGTCCCAAGGATTTACTTGTGCTTCTTTTTGGATCCTGGCAGCAATATTCCTTGGCTCCTTCCGTATGCCTTATGAGGAGATCAAGAATGTGATCCTGGAAGTGAATGAGGCTGTATTGACTGAGTCCATGGTGCAGGTGAGTGACCCCTGTGGTAGGTATTGCTGAATAATTATCTCCTGTATCTGCTGGATTGAGGTCTTTATGGAGAAATTAGCTGATATAATAGATATCTTTCCTAAGAACATTGGCTCTTTCTTAGCATCATCACTTGGGTAGGAAAACCCCCCACCTCATTTCCATGGATTTTAGAAGTTTCAGTGCCCAGATACTGGCCTCCCGAGTTGAAACACTGGATGTATGGCTGAGAGAGCTGCCTTTGCTCCAAGTCACAAATGACTCTGATTTAAATGACTGCTTCATTGACTCTCCTGTTTCTCCCTCAGAACCTGATTAAGCAGATGCCAGAGGCTGAGCAGTTGAAGATGCTGTCAGAGCTAAAGGACGAGTACAGTGACCTGGCTGAATCTGAGCAGTTTGGTGTTGTGGTGAGTGCCTTGCCATTTCAGTAAGGGAGCGCATCACTGTCTCTCTTCTGAAAGGATATCGTTTTACAGCTGTTGCTATGTACAGTATCGGATGTCTCCCCATCAGCCCTGCAGTGTGTGATGTTTAGTCCCGTTCCCTTCTGATCAGGTCTTTCTCCTACCAGACATGTCCTGTTTTCATAGTGTTACTTTTGCGTATCTCCTGTCTAGGAGCTGTGTATTGTACCCATTGCCTGAAACAACGTTGGGACAGTTAATCACTGGAGGTTTGGCACATGCTGATCCTCACATTCCTCCTAACATGCAGAGTGGGTCAAACTTGTTACCTCTGCTACTCTGTGGTTTTTCAGGCAGTGATTTTGGTTTCCCCAGATTCCTGCTTCATTTGCAATTGGTTAGTGTTAACTTTTTTTCAGAAAGTTTGGTACTTTTTTGCTGTTTAAAATATCCTTTGGCATCCCCAAGACCTCCTGGATCACCAGCCAGAGATTAATTTAAATTGGGTATCTCATGCCAAAATTAATGTGCCATTATTACCAGCTTGGCTGAAAGGCACTCTTTTTGGACTGCTTTGCCTATGGTGGCTTTATTCTCTTGGTTTGAGATGAGCTGAAAGTCACCCTGTTGAAGGAAACTGTCATTTTAATCCATAGTATGGAAGAACCTGGAACTAAGTTTCTGACTCAGCAGCCTTAAAGGCTATAAAAAAAACCAAAACACCTCATTTCCATGGATTTTAGAGGTTTCAATGCCCAGATACTGGCCTCCTGAGTTCAAACAATGGCAGCTCTCTGAGAGTTATTGAGAGAGAGTCTTCACTTCAGGGGACCGATATATAAATTTATTCTTTTTAAGGTGATTTAAGGATGCCAAGATTGCTGTTTCCTTTCCAGGATATTCTCAAATTTCCTATAGGCATAATCTTGTTCTGCACCCTGGAATTTGGTGCAGTTTTTGTCTCTTTTGTAGGATTGTGCTCCAGAGTCTGTTCTTTCCCTTAAAAAAAGTTTATAGCCCTTAGGTAGAAAAGCTTCAGTAGTACAAATAGAATCTAAACTGATGAGGTGTCATCTGTTTATGTTTGCAAAGAGTCAAAAAGTAGTACTTAAAAGAGTTGACCTACCTCATGTCGGGGCACTGACATCTGCACAATTTCTCAGCTTTGTAATTTGATCCATTCCCAGGATATCCTGAAATTTACTATATTGATGCCCAGGCATTTTCTTTTCCATCAAAACCCTGTCTTGCTGGGAGACTAGCACAAGGAGAACTGTACTAGATGACGGTGCATTTTACTTAAAGGATCCAGGCAGGTAGGAAGACTTGGGAAACCAAAGAGTAGGGGTCTGAAGAGCAAATGAAGATATGCATGTAAGCTGGAGAACATCACCTGAGGCATGGGGAATTGGGAAGAGAAGCTGATGAAACCATCAAGAAGCTCCCTTTTTTGAGGCATTTCTGGAGAAGATGAGATTTTAAATTGGATTATACTGGATGGTGTCAAATGTGCCAAGTTGAGGTGCCAAGAGTACAATAGTGGAAAAAAAAAAAGAAGAAGAAATAAAAAAGTGAACACATTTTACATGAATTTGTGTTCAAAACACTGGGCCATAGCTGAATATTTTGAGGGGTAGGAAAATGGGAACTTTTCTTGTAAGGTTATTTTTTGCCCATAGTACCTAAGGCCCCTGCCACACTTTACACTTAAGATATGATTAACCAGTTAATCGCGTCTTAAGTCACAACCTACCACACATTAAAGCAATTAATGGTATCATAAAACAAGGAATAAGCAACAAAGTTATTCAACAAAAAACGTGTAATAACTTAGTAGCTGGTTCCTAACATGCCATTAATTGAACATGTTGCTAGGTGTACCCCATAGGGTAACCCCATCAGCTGCAGGCTCCCAGCCTCAGGAGCAGCTGGTGCACCCTCACAACTGGGAATGCAAATCAGCAAGCTGCTGATGGGGCTTCCAGCCACAGGAGCTTGCTACTTGTTGGTGCAGGGTAGCCCAGGATCATGAACCTGGACACCCCATGCACCGGCAATATGGCATGATGGGATCTGATGCTCAATCCCACAGTCATGCCTTCTGCCATGCACGTGGAGGAAGCACGATTGTGTGGATTGTGCATCAGATCCCATCTTACCTTTACCTGCACATCTGACAGGGGCCTCGCATAACTAAGAAGTCTTAATTTATTACAGGGAATATGTGCATGATGTGTTTTCCTCTTGTCATGGTTAATCTACTACAAGATCGTTTCAGGCTGGACATAAGGAAGAATTTCTTTACTGTCCGAGCCCCCAAGGTCTGGAACAGCCTGCCACCGGAGGTTGTTCAAGCGCCTTCATTGAACACCTTCAAGATGAAACTGGATGCTTATCTTGCTGGGATCCTATGACCCCAGCTGACATCCTGCCCTTTGGGCGGGGGGCTGGACTCGATCTTCCGAGGTCCCTTCCAGCCCTAATGTCTATGAAATCTATGAAATCTTGATTTGTTAAATCTGGGTCAAGAAGGGATTTCTCTCAACATCAGATTGGTTTGCACTGGTAGTGATGGGGTTGGTGGTCCCATGGGGTATGGTCCATGCCTTAGGATCATCTGGGTATATTTTACCTAACCAGTTCCTTACAGTTGCAGGATCCCAAGACCCTAGTGGTGCCCTTGTCTGTTTCTCACTTCCTGTGGCACACTGTAGGTTCTTTTTTAACCCAGGGGCTTAGTGGCAGTGATGTGTAAGAATGGATGTTTCTGTGGAGCTTTTTGAACAAATCATTGCCTACAAACATGGGCAGGACTCAGTAGTCCAGGTAGCTCTTTTAGTCTTGCATTCCTAAATGAATGTTGCCTTTGAAGTGAAAGGTTGCCACTGCAACTTTTGGTCCCATTGTGCTGCAAAATGCACAAAGTCCTGCCGATAGATGAAAGGTCTAATATCCCAGTAGTTACCATTCAGTCTGAGTCAGAGTTCCAGCTCAGACAACCTAGTTAATAGTTTTAAGGAGATCATCACAAGGGGTACAGGGTCCACTGTCAGACAGTTTCTTCAGGTAAATCTTAGCGCAAGGGTTAAAATAATGAAACACCTATGAGAAACCGAGAGCAGTAAATGATTCCTCCCCTTCCTTGTTTCAAAGCCAGGTCATTGGCTTGACTGTTACTGAATCTGGCTTCTGTGCAAGGGCAGGCTATTGCAGTTCTCAGGGACATGGTTGCAGTTTCCCTTACTGTCCCTTTTCTCTTGTCTTGCTTTTTCTGTATGATACAGAGCAACAAGAACTAGATTACATAATTCTAATAATTATTTTAGGGGCCCATTCCATGTGGTATATTTGGACATTCTTGCACTGCTGAAAGACCCGCCTAAACTCTGACCAAAACCTTCAGAAGGAAACTGGATATTGCATTCTGACTTAAGTGCATTGGAACTTTAGAAAATATTCAGCCATGGGAGGGACATTACATTCGTAACAAGAAATAGTGCTGCAAAAAAGTGAGTGTACCCCTGTTCAAATGGTGTGTTGTAGAAAAAACACAGTGGTCCCATGTCAAGATGTTAACTCTTTTCAACAGAAAAATGTTAACAGCTTCTTAACAGTGCAGTAATTTGTAGCATCACACGTAACACCTGCAGTTACACGTAGTGCCACAGGTTGTAGTTCAGCCCTCCAGCATTCCAGGAGACTGTTCTTTGTCCCCTTCATCCTAGTTCCAAGGAGCAAGTCTAACACCAAACTCTACTGCCCCTGGAAGGTAGAGCTTGGCTTTGTCCTATCTTGCTCAGTCCTGTCTTTCTTTATGAACAGGATAAAATCCTTCCTGCTCAAAAAAACATGGCAAGAATATACCTCCCAAATCCTCCTGCCGCACCAAAAGTATCTGTTCCTGGGGAGTCAGTATCTCTGGCATTATCCACCACCCAAGGAAGAGCACGGAGCAGGAACTTGTGGGTGGTTGAGTTCATGTCCAGGCCCTTCAAAAAAAAGTTGGCTCTTAACTTTTACAAGTGGTAAATGGTATGGCCAGAGCAAAGGGTAGACTTTTCAGCACTTCTCCTGAAATGGAGGGAGTGTCAGAGCCCTGCTGGGTGGTGTGACCAGGAAGTCCCTGTGTTCTTAGTGCAGTGACTTGATGCTGTCATTTGGAAAGGCCATGGCTGAGATGAAAGGGAGACTACAGTTCCCTCCTGAAGCAGAGCCAGCATCAGAATTTTCCCCCTTTGCTGACCTCCCATGATATGATGAAGTGGGTGAATCATGGTGCCAGCACCTACTGGATAATCGGAGATACTTTCTGCATTGCTTCGCCCACCAGGGACCTGCCTATACCAAACTTGTAGGCAAACCAAAGACTGCATGGCAAGGGCCTTGGTTGTGTTTGCACAGATGTACATAGCACTGTGCACCAACATGTGCAGAAGCTGAAGAGACTTTCTGAAAAAACAGTGGCAGGCCTTGTTTCTGTGCCAGGAGGAGTATGGCATGCACTAGATCTGGCAGCATTGCTGGATTGTGACCCACACAGTGTGCCAGCAGCAGGGATCTGTTGGTGGCTAGAAATGAAATTGATGAGCCTTTGTCAGTGGAAACTGACTGCATGTACTGTGGCTCTGTATTGCTAGCTTTGTGGGGCGGGGGGAATCCCTGGTGGATGTGGTTACCTAGGCAGCCAGTTCTTGGCTGCCCATGGGAACCTCTGCAGATGGGGGCAAGAGGCCGCAAAGCACAATGGGAACACTGCATGCTCGCTCCATGGCTGTGGAACATTAACAGTAAAAGCTTTTGCCATGCCCTGCAGTGCTCTGGACAACTAGACATGTGAATGGCTGTACATCTATTTCATACTGTGTTTTAGTGACACTGCAAATTTGCTGGAAATTATTAGCATTTCAAATGTGTCTGCCTGCAAATTCAGGGCACTTGACTCAATGTCTGGGGAGACCCCTTCTAGTCCTATATTCCTAGGAGTGTGGTGTCTCAGGTGTGACCTATTCCTGCCATTTTAGAGAGTTTATTTTTTTGGTGAAATCTGAGTATTATTCTTTTAATTGCTAAGGTACATATAGTGCCTATAATACACATTCATCGATTCATAGAAGTAGGGTCAGAAGGGACCTTGTAGATCATCAAGTCCAACCCCCTGCCTTGGGCAGGAGAGAAAACCGGGCTCAAATGACCCCAGCCAGGTAGACATCAAGCCTCCTCTTAAAGACCCCCAGGGTAGAAACCATCACCACTTCCCTTGGAAGTTGGTTCCAGATCCTAGCTGCCCTGACTGTGAAGTAGTGCCTTCGGATGTCTAGTCTAAACCTACTCTCTAACAATTTGTGGCCGTTATTCCTTGTTACCCTGGGGGGCGCTAGGGGGAACAGGGTCTCTCCCAAACCCTGCTGGTCCCCCCTGGTGAGTTTATAGATGGCCACCAGGTCCCCCCTCAGCCTTCTCTTATGAAGACTGAACAGGTTCAGGTCCCGTAGCCTCTCTTCGTAGGGTCTGCCCTGCTGTCCTCGGATCATGCGGGTAGCCCTCCTCTGGACCCTCTCAATGCTGTCCACATCCCTCCTGAAGTGCGGTGCCCAGAACTAAACACAGTACTCCAGCTGCAGCCTGACCAGTGTCGCAAGGGGGAGGATCACCTCCTTGGCCCTGCTTGAGATGCATCTGTGGATGCACAACAAGGTACGGTTAGCCCTACTGACCGTGACCTCGCATTGTCGGCCCATGTTCATCTTGGAGTCAGTAATGACTCCAAGATCTCTTTCTGCCACCGTGCTCTCAAGAAGGGAGTTTCTCAGCTTATAAGTGTGCTGCTGGTTCCCACTGCCGAAGTGCAGCACCCTGCACTTGTCAGTATTGAAACCCATCCTATTTTTGTTAGCCCACCCCTGTAACCTGTCCAGGTCCTGCTGTAATCTGTCCTTCCCTACTAGTGTGCCCACCTCACCCCAAATCTTGGTATCATCAGCAAATTTAAACAGGCTGCTTTTTACCCCATCGTCCAAGTCACTAATAACGAAATTTAACAGTGCAGGCCCAAGGACCAAGCCCTGGGGGACTCCACTGCCCACGTCCCTCCAGGTCAAAAAAAGTCCCGTCTACCGCTACCTTCTGAATACGACTCTTCAGCCAATTTGCAGTCCATCTGACTGTGTAGCCATCAATGCCACAGTCACCTAGTTTTTTGGTGAGAATGGGGTGGGAGACAGTGTCAAAGGCCTTGCTGAAGTCCAAAAAGACTATATCCACTGCGACACCTGCATCCAGTGTTTTTGTGACCTGATTGTAGAAGGCAATCAGGTTGGTCTGGCAAGACCTGCCCCTAATGAAACAGTGCTGGTTGCCCTTGAGCATCATCTCTGCTGCTGGCCCATCACAGATGTGCTCCTTGATGATCTTCTCAAAGAGTTTCCCCAAGATTGAAGTAAGACTAATGGGCCTATAGTTGCCCGGGTCCTCCCTCTTCCCTTTTTTGAAGATGGGGACCACATTGGCTTTCTTCCAGTCAGCTGGCACCTGGCCAGAGCACCACGAGCCATGCCAGGGGCCCCGCAATAACCCCTGCCAATTCCCTGAACACCCTGGGGTAGAGAGCATCTGGACCTGCTGATTTGAACATGTCCAGCCCCTCCAGAAGCTCTCTAACCCGGTCCTCAGTGGATGTCTCACAGTGGATGGTAATTGTGTTAGTACTTGCCCTTTGGTGAAGCTGTATCTTAAAAGTTTTTTATCTTTATACCAGAAGTCTCTGTGTATAGAACTTAGTGGTTGAGGTTTGAACTTTAACCTTCCCAAGTATGTGGATGATCTGTTGACTCAATTCATGACCAAGATAGTGAGTTTCTTTCCTGGTAAATTCAGTGTTCTCAATCCAGATTTCATGTCCGTGATGGGAGGCAGGCCTTTCTATCTGTCTATTTAAACACTTCTGAGTTATTCTTCTGCACATTTCTGTTGCTTTTAATATTTTGGACCCTAATTCAGAAAAGAAAGTCCTCAAATGTGCATTTAATTTGCTTGAGATCTTTGAGGCTACAGAAAGAAGTTGCTTTAGTGTTTTCTTTAAATGGAAGTTTTCAGTGGAAAATCCATGAAATACCATATTATTACAAGTATAAGTTGATCTTTTTCCGTCCAAAAGAACCATAAAAATTATATTTGACATACACGCTGGGTCAACCTATAATTGTATTCCCAACAATGTTGACTTCTCATCTTGCAGTATTTTTGTGTATGCAATAAAAATACCAAGTCAAAATTTCTTCTCAGCGCAGTTTTTATTTTGGTATTTTCAGCGCATTTAATTTTGTGTCCATTCCTTGGGGGGGTTTTTTGCTTCTCCCTTGATTTTGAAACGGCAATAATAGCAGTTCAAGAATATTATCTGTAGTTATTAAATTATATTTGGGGAAAACTTGATGTGTTTTTCCCCTTAAAATTGAACCTGAAAGTATGGGTTTAACACATGTTGGATCAATTTGTAATTGGAATATGGTAGTCTGTTTGCCAGTAGTGGAAGTTCTCTACATCTGTCCTCTCTTCAGGTTTTTACTTGATTTGTCTATCTTTCTTCCTACTTTTGCAGGTTTTGGATTTAACTTGTACTTCTATGGTTTTGGATTAGATCAGGGATGCTCAACCTCCAGCCCACTGGCCAAATGCAGGCCACAGAACCATGGTATCTGGCCTTTGGAGCTCCCCATGGGTAGGGAAATTTGGCATTGGGATGGGGGCAGCGGCAGTTAATATGACCCCACTCCCCCACTGCCAAATACCCAAACCCTGCAGTGGGTTGAAACCAGGTCATGCCCCTTTCCCCCCCTGACCCATGGGGCT
This sequence comes from Alligator mississippiensis, assembly GCF_030867095.1. Lineage (NCBI taxonomy): Eukaryota > Metazoa > Chordata > Crocodylia > Alligatoridae > Alligator > Alligator mississippiensis. The sequence continues at coordinate 41,015,553 of NC_081832.1, forward strand.
GGGTCATGCCCCTTCTCCCACAGGGACAGGCTACCCCCAATCCTCCTCCAGGCAGCCAGATAGGGCCCAGTGCGTTCACCCCAGGCACTGGATCGGGACCATCAACAAGATCTGGCCCGCAGACAGCAGATCTGGCCCACTGTTCATCCGGCCTGCTGAGGAAAAAGGTTGAGTACCGCTGGATTAAATAATTGGATATGCAGAATGGAACTGGGCATGTTCCCAGCTTCACTTTACAACAGTCAGATGGGGTCACCAGCTTCAGTTACAACAGTTAGATGTTATCTAATGTTTGACTGTATGTATGTATGTGTGCATTCAGTGGTTAACTGCTCTTAAATGATTCTGGGACTTGGAAGGTGATACTGCAAAGGGCTATGATCAGTGATAAGTAGTCCTCCTACCTGCCTCCCTATTTTCTCAGATCATCTTGGTTTCCTTTCCCCTTGTGTATGACACTGTTCCTGTCCCTTTCCCTTCTCAGATTAGCTCAGTTTCCTGCCTGCGGCCCCGCCTCAATGCCATCCTCTTCAAGCTGCAATTTAATGAACAGGTGGAGAACATCAAACCTGAGATTGTCTCAGTAACAGCAGCCTGTGAGGAAGTACGCAAGAGCCAGAGCTTCTCCCAGCTGCTGGAGCTCATCCTACTGTTGGGCAACTACATGAATGCAGGCTCTAGGAATGGTGGTGCTTTTGGCTTCAACATTAGTTTCCTCTGCAAGGTGAGTGCCTTCCATGGGCAGGATAAGGAATTGCTCCTTCTGTCTATTCCCAGTGAAGCCTTCATTCACTTTCATGTGGAACTGCAAACCACTGTTGGCTAGTCTGAAGTGCTCTCTGTTACCCTATTCCTATGGTCAGTTTTCTCATTTCCAGCTACGAGACACAAAGTCCAGTGATCAGAAGTTGACACTGCTGCACTTCCTGGCTGAGCAGTGTGAGCAGTTGTATTCTGAAGTGCTGAAGTTTACTGATGATTTCATCCATGTGGAGAAAGCCAGTAGAGGTATCTTTCACTAGAGCGTGCACACATGTGTTGGGGGTGGGGAGAGGAGGGGTGGGAGCAGAGCGAGGTCATAGAAGGTGTGGTCCTTAGTTAGATGGAAAGGTGGATGGGTACATAAGAGTCCTAGTCTCATTATTTTGTCTAGTGAAGGGTGGCTGGTGGATGTGGCTGAAAGTGATAAACTGGATCTGGATCATTTTAAACAAAGACAGTTTAGTTTGTTCCTTGGCAAGGGGACTTCTGGCTGAGAGACTGTTGCTGAATCTGAAACTAGTTCATAGCAGTTGGCAGTTCTATAATGTATGGTGGGAGAAAAGCCCCTCTCCATGTGGAGAGAATGCTAGGCCGAAACTAGGTCATGCTAAATAATATAAATGACAGCTGGAAGGAAGCACCACTGTTGTTTTGTCATGTTATGGAAGGCTGCTTATATTGAGTCACTGTCCAGGGAGAGGGGAAAGAGAAGAAACAGCAGGATGTGGACTGCAGATGTATCCTTCCTGAAAAGAGCAGGAATGAAAGCTTTCAACAGAGTGCCTGAAGTCCTGTCCCCCTCCCAATTCTGCACTCCTTATCCTGCCTCCCAGCTTCTCCTTCCTTGGTTCTGATCATGTTTCCTCTCAACCCTCAAACTCTCTTCTGAAACAATAGATTTTTACAAGAAGCATATGTCCTTAATTTGAAATGTTACTGGGGAGCCGTATGCTATCTTGGCAAGTCTCCAGCTGCTTCAGCTTTGGGATTGCTCTAAATTGTATCAAATTATCATTTTCCCATAGGGACCATTCTGACCACCAGAGATTACTGGTGTACAGAGGCTGTCTGGTCAACTACCCCATACCACAGGCTGCAGAGGAAGAGCTGATTCTGTGATCTTGGAGTTTCCTCATATGATGGAGGGAGTTGTGTAACCTGATCTTGGCTCCTCTGCTTCATAGGAGTGATGCAGAGTCACCACAATGGGGCCAAAAATCTGACTTATCTTCCCTTTCTTCTGCCTAGCTGGAGAGGAAAAGGAATGATTCATATGTGGAATCCTGGAGACCTCTTCTGTCAATTGAATGTAGAAGATGAGTCAAGTTTTCATAGATTTTTAGGGTTGAAGGGACCTCAGTAGATCATTGAGTGATCATTGAGTGCCCCTGCCCTGGGCAGAAAAGAGTGCTGGGGTCAGATAACCCAGCCAGGTGCTTGTCCAGTCTCCTCTTAAAGACCTTCAAGGTAGGGGAGAGCACCACCTCCCTTGGGAACCCATTCCAGATTCTGGTCACCCTTACTGTAAAAAAGTTGTTCTTGATGTCTAATCTAAATCTGCTCTCTGTCAGTTGGTGGCTGTTTTTGCTAGTTACCCCAAGGGGCGCTCTGGTAAACAGTATCTCCTATTCCTTTCTGCCCCCAACACCTGCGGGGGCCCCCCCCCGATGAATTTATAGACGGCCACAAGATCATCTCTCAGCCTTCTGTTGTGGTGGCTGAAGATGTCTAGGTCCCTCAATTTCTTGTAGGGACCTTACCTGCAGGCCTTTAACCATACGAGTGGCCCTCTTCTGGATCCTCTCAAGGCTATCCACATTCCTTTTGAAGTGCGGCACCTAAAACTGGATGCAGTATTCCAGCTGCTGCCTCACCAATCAATGCTGCAAAGTGGGGAATCTGCTTGTGATTCACTTGCTAATACATGACAGTGCAGTTGGCTTAACCTATCACTTTGTCACATTGACAACTCACATTCATCTTGGAGTCGACTATGATTTTGAGATCCCTTTCTGCTGCTGTGCTGCTTAGAAAGTCATCCCCCAGTCTAAGTGTGTTGATGATTCTTTCTCTCTAGGTGCAGCACTTGACACTTGTCTTTGTTAACTTGCATCTTATTCTTTTCTGCCCACTTTTCCAACCTGTCCAAATCCTCCTGAATCCGTTCCCTGCCCCCCAGCGTGTTTACTTTGCCCCATAATTTGGTGTCGTCCGTGAATTTGGACAGAATGCTCTCCACGCCCTTATCCAAGTCACTGATGAAGATATTGAACAGCACCTGTCCAAGGACCAAACCTTGGGGGGACTCCACCACCCACAACTTTCCAGGTTGATACTGACCTGTCCACCACTTTCTGGGTGCGTCCCAAAAGCCAATTTGCCACCCACCTGACCGTGTAATCATCTATGACTGCTTAGTTTATTTATAAGAATGGGATGAGACACCGGCCTATAGTTACCTGGATCCTCCTTCCTCTCTTTCTTGAAACTAGGGACCACATTGGCCCTTTTCTAGTCCTCTGGGATCTGTCCTGAGCACCATGAGTGCTCAAACAGTCATGCCAGTGGTTCACCTATGACACTGGCCAATTCCTTCAGCGCCCTTGGATGAAGATCATCTGGACCTGCTGATTTGAACACGTCCAGCCCTCCAAGTGCCCCTTCACTAGGTTGGCACTAACTGTTGCGGGGCTGATATTCTTGTGCCTGTCTGTAGTCCAAATGGGGGAGATGTCCTTATCCGTGTTCAGGAATACACAAAAAAAACTCATTGAAGAGCTTAGCTTTATTCCTCCTCTCACCAATTGCCCTAGTCTGTCCTGTGGGTGTCCTATGTTGCCATGCACCTTCTTTTTCTTTTCCTATATACCTTAAAGAAGGACTATATGTTGTCGTCAATTTTTGTTGCCAGCCTGAGTTCCATTGTTGCAATGGCCTTTCTAACTGACTCCCTGCAAGTACAAGCCTAGTAGGTATATTCCTCTTTGGCTACCCTCTGCTTCCAGAGTTTGTATGCATCTTTTTTTGCCCCTAGGCTTTCCTGGATTTCCCTGTTCATCCAAGAGGGTTTCTTGGCCCCTTTACCGCCCCCCCTCTTGATGTGCAGTGGGATAGTCCTCTTCTGTGCCCTAATGATCGTTCCCTTAAGAAACGACCACCCTTCCTGTACTCCCAACTCACCAATGCTCTTGTTCCTCAGTACCTCACTTACTGACCTGCACTCATTGAAATTGGTCTTTCTGAAATCTTGTACTTTTGCCCTACCAGTTATCTTTCCCACCTTTTGCCAGATAGTGAATTCTAACAGTTGGTGGTCACTATCCCCTAGGTTACCCTCTATCTGCAGATCTCCCTCCAGCTCATCCCCTGTGGCAAATACCAAGTCCAGTAAGGTGTCTCCCCTAGTGGGCCTATATACCTCCTGTGTTAGATGAATGAAGGTCCTGTATGCAGATTAAGAAGCTATATGAACAGTCAGCTCTAGCTGATTGCTCCTCCTAGCAGATGTCAGGGTAGTTTAGGTCACCTGTGGCAACCATAACCCTTGAGCATACTGCCTGTGAGAGTTGCCTTGAGAATTCCAGGTCTATCTCTTCCTCCTGGTGCAGCAGTCTATAATAGACTGCCGCTACCAAGTCTCTTTCTCCCCGACCCCCTTGTATTTTGACCTGCAGTACTTCAGTTTGTCCCCTTTCTGATCCCATCTTGATTATAGGAGACTTGCTCTCTACGTTAAGGAGCAATACAACACCCCCCACCCCCCCCCGGTCTTTTCCCCACTCTATCTCATCTGTACAGCTTAGCCCTCGATGCCTACTGCCCAGTCATGGGTAGGGTCCCACCAGGTTTCAGTTAATCCAACCAGGTCGAAGTCTTTGTTTGCAAGCAGGAATGTGAGTTCCTCTTGCTTGTTCCCCATGCTCCTAACATTAGTATAGAGACACTTTAACCCCCCGATAGGTGCCCTTGGAACCCCCCTGTCCTGATGTCTATTGGGCCTCTTAGTACTTACATGGACTGTCCCAGTGCATGGTTCATAGTACACTTTGCCTGTGTTCTCTCTGTCTTCTGCATCCCCGTCCTCTGAAGAACCTAGTTTAAAGTTTCCTTCTGCCTGAATATATATGCCCTCCAGAAACAGAAAATTCAGCCAAGGGTCCCAGGACCAGCCTTTGTCAGCAATAGTGAAAAATCTTTGTACTAGTATAAATTGCCTTAGTTTGAAACTAGGTTAGGCTGAACCAGTGTAAATGGTGCCAGCACTTAGATGTTGAATAAGTGCTGCTACAGCCCTGATTAAAACCCAGTGCATACATTGAGAGCTGCTAGCCCTATTTTTTGTCTGTGTCTTCTTTTTTTCAGTCTCTGCTGAGAATTTACAGAAAAATTTGGATCAGATGAGGAAACAGATTTCAGATGTGCAGCGTGATGTTGAGAACTTCCCTGCTGCCACAGATGAGAAGGACAAATTTGTGGAAAAAATGACTATATCCTTTTCTTTTTTTTAAGAAAAGAGAATTTGTACATAGGCATGTGTGATGGCAGTGTGCTGCAAAGCTGTAGAGTTAATATATGGCTAGGTCCTGTGGACAAAGTATCTCTGACCTTGAATTGGGACAAATGTTTGTGTATGGCCAAGAAGAACTGGTGTGCACTTAAATACCCTTTTCCATAGGGAATCTGGGAATCTTTCAGGTATTTGGGCTGCTTGCAAAAAAAAATAAGTGCTTTACGGGAAGCAGCAGCGCATTACTTCAACCTGGCTCTGTAGCATATGTATAGATTGGACGCTTCAGCAGGGTTTTTTGGCACTTTTAGCTAAAGCTGATTCAATCAGCTGTTCAGCGAAAGCACACGAAAGCCCCACTGAAGCACCTGATCTTTACAGGTGTCGGGCAGACCAGGTCCAACTAAGATGTTTCCTCTTCTGGGCATGCACAGAGCTTAGTGTGGGAAAGTACAGAGTTGAAAATAAAGCACTGGGTTTTGGGGGGGGGGATTAATGTCTGCAAGCAGCCTTAGATGCTATGGACAGAGGAGGTACCAATGTGTTTAGGCCTGGAATTTGACAATATGCCACAGATGGTTGTTTTTTTGCAGTTTCTGTAGAAGTTGGTATGCAGACACATGCCATAGACAATAGGATTCCTTTTGTACCATACACAGTGACAAAAGATGAAGTTTGCTTCTGAGATAGTATGCTACCAGGTCTGAGGGAGCTAATGTCAGAGGCAGTGGAATCTCAGTGCATTGTAATCTGATGAAACTTTAATACTTGGTATGTGCTTGAGCAGAGATACCCATAAGGCTTCAGGGGAACAGAATTGAGATATGAATGCACTGAAATGCAGTGTATCTATATGTAATCAAAGAGACCCCTTGGCACAGTACAGGGTGTTGGGCAGGTTTACAGGTAACCAGACAGGTTCTCATGGAGCTGTGTGAACACTGAGATGCAGGTGTGTTGACTCTGACTGCATTGTAATGGCTTGGGCCATAGGGAAGGAGGAGTGCTGAGGTACTGTAGAGCCTTATTTTGTAAGAAGATGCCCCTCAGGTATGTGCCATGGAATAATTTAATATGTGAAGTAGGTTATTAGAAGCATGCTAATTTCTAACATGGGTCTTAACCTGTACTGAACATTCCCACATAATCCGTGCCCTTAATAAAGGGGTTGAACTTTTGTGCCAGTCTTCACAGAGAATGCAGAGGTGAATCTAATTGAACATGTGGATGACTACTGCTGGTGGAGATGGGGATTTCCCTGTGCTGTTATAGAAATCAGATAAACTGGGAAAGAGTGCACTGGTGAAACAGATATTTCTGGTGCTTACAGGGACTCTCCCTCATCCCTGGTGTTTCCATGAAGCAGCTGACTTGTCCTTGACTCTCAGGTCTCACAATTTTGTTAAGGAAGCCCAGGAGCAGTATGACAAGCTGCGAATGATGCATTCAAACATGGAAAACCTCTTTAAGGAACTGGGCCAGTACTTCCTGTTTGACCCCAAGAAAATATCCATTGAGGAGTTCTTTCTGGATTTGCACAACTTCAGGAACATGTTTCTGGTGAGTATGTTACTCTTTCCTCATTCTCCTTCTTGGCTCAGACTGTTCCTCCAGTGCACCCAGCCTTGGCACTGTCCTTTCTTACCTTATTCCACAAGGAAAGTAACTTCCTTTGTAAATATCCCCACATAGCCCTTTACTTCGTTAGCCACTTCTCAGTTCACTCTGCTATTTGCAGCAAGCCATGAAGGAGAATCAGAAACGGCGTGAGACAGAAGAAAAGATGCGTCGAGCTAAGCTGGCCAAGGAGAAGGCTGAGAAGGAACGACTGGAAAAGCAGCAGAAGAGGGAGCAACTGATAGACATGAATGCAGGTACTAGAGGGCAAACTGATGATAGTAAAGGATTTCTGGTTTGTGTGTGGAACAGTAACAGTAGCAGGAATCCTAATATACAACTCTTGATAATGCTAGGCTGGGTTCTTGATGGAGACAGATAAAGATTGCAGCACCCAGAGAAGTTGTCTGAGCAGAACAAGAAAGAATGGTTTCATCCAAATGAACTCCTGGGCTTGCAGCAGCAGCTCTGGAATATGTGCACAGAATATTAGATCATGATGATGTACTTATTTTGATAGGCAGAATAACTTACTTTACAGTAAGAGGGTGATCCTGATCTGAGGAGTTTTCATCTTAGTGAAATATGGTAAATTTTATGACATGATATCAGTAGTGGGGAAAGGCATTCCTGTCTTTTGCTCTGCCTCTTCACTCTCCCTCTTGGGATATCTAGGAGGTAATTGCATAAGAGTCTGAATTTCATCTCTTGCTTTCTCTCCCTTTCTAGAGAGATACTTTGATCTTACTCTAATTACATGCAGCAAAAGATTATCTCTCTTCTCCTAGACTCCTAGTCTCCAAACAGTGTCGACTTAAGATCTCCATCATTTCCTTTCAGCTATGAACCTCCTGATTTCTGGGCCTTCTCTAGAACTGTTGTGCACATGAAATAAATACCCCAAACTGGAACTAGAACTGCAGGTAGAGCCTCAGAAAGACTGCGGTGATGCTTTGTAATAAGAACAAGAGCAATAAGTGCCAAGACCATTGCTTATTACTACCCAGCATGCTTGGTTCTCTGAAAATGTTAGTCTTTCAAGCAGCAGAAAGGGCTTACTGGGCCATGACTTGAGGATCACTGCTTTGGGAATATATTTTAATGTCTGATGTCTCTTTTGACACAGTCAAGAATGCATTTGACATCCTTTGCTACAAATGTATTAATACGCTAATGTGAATCTCAAATCCCTTTGATTGTTGTTCCCATCTTCCAGTTTCTTGCCTAGCTGTGTAATACAGTAGTTAGGCTAGTATCTTTTAGATCGAAATCTGTCACTTAAAAATGTAATTAGCCATTTCTTTAACCCTTCACTACATTATCCATTACTCAAAAGTATTAATAGTGATAGAATCATAACATCATATGAGACCTCAAGGTTCATCTAGTTGGACCCCTTGTACAGATGCAAGATACACTATTCCTGGACTATCCCAGACAAATGCTTATCTAGCCTTTTCTTGAAACCTCCAATGCAGGAGATTCCATAGCTTTCCTGGGCAGCTTGTTCCACTGTCCTATTGTTCTGATAGTTAAGAAGTTCCGAGGTTTAATCTAAATCTGCTTTGCTGCAGTTTAACCGATTGCTTTTATGTGTTACCCAGTGAAGCAAGGGATGGTAGCCTTTCAAATATATGACAGCTGCTATCATGTCTAATGACTGGACCCCTCGTGTATATACTGTCACTCCAGGTATGGAACTGAAAAGCTCACCACAAGCCCAAGGCACACATCAATGACTTTGCAGTTATTTGCTATTTACAGCAACCTTATGGTTTTCTCACTTTTAACAAATTTGCTATTCAATCTGGAGACTTTTATTCTGTGCCCAAAGTTGTTAGTCTGCAAAATGAGAGGCTCATGTGAGGCTTTTGTTTGGTGCTGCAGCTGGAAATGCATCTCTTCTCTAGGAGTACACTGTGCTGTACCCATAGCAGGAGATTCGTCATTTGTAAGCACAATCTGGTCTCTGCTACCAGGCACATTCCTTTGTTACAACATATGGACTAAATTACTGACTCTCTCTGTTGATTTCCTGTCTCTCTTTTCATTTCCTGAAACTTATCCCCTTCTGCTAGCTGTTTGAATATGTATGCAGTGAAATGCCCCACAGGCTCTTGCATTCTTTCCTTTCCTTTGGCTCGCGAAGAAAGACAATGCTGTTGTAGAGCTTATGTTGAAGTGACTCCAAACTCTCATTGCAGTCCCAGTGAGGACATGAGCTTGTGGGCCTGGAGGTTTCAAGGTGGCCTTCCCAAGAGAAATCTACCATTTTTTCTAAATGCATATTCAGGGACTACCTAGATTAATTGTGTCCCCACTCCTCTTCTGAAAGCGAGACCCCCTACTCCAGTGTCTTCCCTGGCTTAGTATTTCATCTGTTTTTAGCCAATTGCTGTATCTATAAAAATATCATTTTCTCTCTCTTTCCTTTTCCTAGTATGCCCATCTCTGAGATTCTGGGCTGCTTGAGCCTATGAATGTGAGGGGATGCAGTTAGGAGCATCAGGCTGCTCTGTTTTTCTCAAGATACTTTTGGTTCTTTTCCTGGCCATTTACTTGTGCAGGCCCAGAGAAGCTCTATGTACTGTTTCCTTATAAGCACAGAGGGTACTCCCTTTTGGTTAGTCCCTTAGTTCCCATCTGCTACCTTTGCTCCGGAGTTGCAGCACTGCCTGTATGCTGTCCTGGGCAGGGGGAAAGAATTGTAGTACCTGAATGATTGAATTCATCACAGTTGGAGCTCCTTTGAGAGATGGGGGGTAGAGGAAATACAATAAGCAAACATATACAAGTTCATAATTTTCATCTCTTCCCTAGGCATATTCCAGTTTGTAGAAGGAGGCTTGTCCAGCAGATTGTGCCAGCAATCACAGTCAGTACTCAACAGGAACATGTTTTTCACAGGAGCATGTTCTTTTGAATGTGCTTCAGCCATGGCCCCTTTGGATTCTCTTGACTCTTGCATCTGCCAGTGTTTTCTAGGGCTGCTGCTTTTGCTACTCTTTGCCATCTCCTTCCTTTTCCCCTCCTAGCACTGGAAATTATGACAGGAGGCAAGGAGGGCAGTGCTCAGGGCTTACCTTACTGCTTTCTTCCTGGATAGCAAGAGGCATTTGTATGCGCTTTTTTCTTGAGAATGCAGTGGTTCAGCAAATCCTACAAAAAGGACAAGAATTCTAGTACATGTGCTTATGACTCTAGAATTGGAGAACAAGTTAATATCAGAGCTAAATAGTTTGAGTGCCCAACTCAGTGGCCGGGCATGATGTCAGTGTGCTTCTGGAATAGATCCTATAAACACGAATAACTTCCATAATAATTCTAGAGGGCAGAAGTTCCCATGCTCATTGGTATGTATCCAAGCCACTCAGTCTAGATATAGTAGGACCCGATAATCAGTCCATACCCTAAGGAGAGATCTGGAGAGTCCAGAGAGTTTGTATGGTACATATCCCTAGAAATTGTTTTGGCTGTACACATTACTGCTGCCTTTTATTCACAGCTGCTGGCTCAGACCCCATCACCTTAGACAAGTTGCAGAGCATCAGACACTATCACCTTAAACAGACAAGCTGTAGAGCATCACCTAATATGCTCCATCCTACATGGGGTCTCAAGAAGGAGGAAATTGCAGAAGTAGGGACCCTTTACCAAGAATATCCTGTTGTCTAGCCCAAAATGTTTGGCCTTGGGAGTGGTGTATAAAGGAAGGGCAAAGGTTGGGTGTTAGAGCAGCTGGGCCAATGTGAAGCTGTTAGTTCCTCAGGATGCTTCTCTTACCCAGTTTTATTGTTGCCCTGTCTGGCTTGAGCTTGAACAGGGCAACATTCATCCAGCACCCTATCTTATCACCTTGGGGTTCAGTAAATAGCAGTACTATAGTTTGTCAGTCATCCTGAGTGTCTCATCCTGTTTCTACCTGATAAAGGCACTGCACACCAACATAGTTTCCATGCCATACCTATGCCATGCCTAGAAGCACCTTGGTAGGGAACTGGAAAAGTAGAATCTAGCTGTAGCTGATAGTAGAAAGATGTTCCCATCACTACATTCTTGGAATGTAAAGGTTCAAGGCAAGATTCGCTTTGACTGAAGGCCTCTGAGAAGAGAGCTCAGCATCTGGCCCTCATGGGGTGATGCATGGGTAATGGACCTCAGCTACCCTGACAGGCTGCAATTGTGTGGCTGAGTCGTAGTGATCAGGGCTGTTCTTTTCCTAGGATGCACCCAACCCCTGGTGTCTAACGCTATGTGTTTCTGTGCTCCTATCTCCCTCCTGCCCACACATCCTAGAGTCTCACAGTCACTTTTCCACCAGGTTTTAGAGACTAGGTGACCATGTATTTGAACCTCTACATAAGTGATTCACCTTTTTTTATTTGTAACTTAGTATAGGATTGTCTATGTTTTCTGGAACCTGAATACTATCAGACCCTGACTGTTGTACTGAGAATTTAGGTCAGGCGTATTGAGTTGTTTCTGCCAGCAGGTGGCACTGTGTGCAGACAGTCTGAAGCATGGGAAAATGCTGGCAGATGTCCAGATGTGATTTTTATAGATTTAGGTTTCATCAGGAACTGTTGCTATGGAAACTGGTTTGCAGTCTGCATTGAGTGTTCATTCAGTATGTTAACTCCTTCTGTGCCTTGCTGATTGCAGGGGAGGCTACATAGAAATTGCTCAAGCTCCTTTTCCCCCTCCTGCTATGCAAAGCTGTAAGGTAGGTTAGTATAAGGGCATCTGTCTGTGGGGATCCTATACTTAAACATATTCCTACAGGGTCATTGGGCCCTGGAGTGAAGTGAGTTACAGGACCTAGTCAGATTCCCAGTTCACTCAGCAGGCTGATGCAGGGAAGAGCTCTGTTTCACTCTTTATTGGGAGGAAGGGGGGAAGGTAACTCTCCTGGGCTCTGGGCTCTGTCAGTGGGGGAGGATAGGGGTGGCTGGGTTTATATTGTTTTGTTTAAGCCTATGAACTCCCCTTATTATGGGAGGTAGAATGTGAGGCTGATGGTACAGTACCCCTTCCAGTTGGAAGTGGGACTTTGTACATGCTTTATCCTTATACTCAGAAGTCAAGGGCAATTTAGGTTCCTGCTACTGCCTAGATCCTTGATCCAGGACTACCTTGTTAGACAGGAGGGGGCAGTGCTGTCTCATGGCCTTTGTTACAGAAGTGGTGCATGTGCTTCTGTTGGCACATGCTCTTTGAACATGGTGACATGCTTGTTGCTAGGGAAGAAGAGCAGCTGAGGCCAGGATAATCTTCTTTGTGATCTGAACACTACAGAGGGAGGGTGAGGAGATTAGAAGGGAATGAATTGCACTAATAACCTGAAATTATTCTTGAAGAGAACCTGGCAAACAACTGAGACAAGCAGGCAAAGGAAATGTAGGGAGCCGGGAGGGTAAGTGTAGGAGACAGGGTTGCAGGGAAAATCTCAGAATCCACAGCCAGCAGCAAACTAATGGAGCTGGAGCCTTTGAGAAAAGGATAAACTTAGAAAACCTGCCAAATGTTATCCACAACTCAGTTCCTATCCTTCCCCCATATGATACAATCCATTTTCCAAGCATTTTTGTATCCCTGCGCATCTCATCTTTCATGAAGAGTGAGGGATCCCTGCTGGTGCCAGGTATCTTTAAAAATCATGGAAAAGTAGAACGAAGGGACCTTCAGAGGCCATCCAGTCCAACCTGCTGCCAGAGGCAGGATCACCCTGTCCATACCTTCCCATACATTTGTGGGATGGTTCACTGTTGTACAACCATTTCACTGTTGTATAACCTTTTAGTCAAACTACACAGTCAACCCTGACACAGTTCCTCAGGAATACCTTAACCTGCCACAGGAATGGCAGGGAGACAACAATGGCCAATGTTGTGTTGCTTCAAGGGTTGTTAAAATATACTCATGACATCCAAGAAGCGAGCCTTGCCAGTGGACTAGAACTTGTCCAGTTCCTGGTGGGGCGGGCAAAAACAGGACTTCCCCCTCTGCACATGTTCTGCCCCCAGCCCCTACATGTGTATGTGGAAGGAGGAGAAAGGTGGTTCTTTCTTTGCTCCTTGCAGCTATCAGAGGAATGGGGAGGGACAAGAATTATTTGTCTGCTTCCCTTATGGGAAAAGAGATGGTGTCACAAAGGTGTGACTTTTGCCCTGTAATCTGGAGCACCTAGGAGGTTTGGAGGAGCAATGTGTTCTATGCATGTCTGTCATGCCTACATTTGACTTCTTGTTTTCCTTACAGAGGGTGATGAGACAGGGGTAATGGACAGTCTGTTGGAGGCCCTGCAATCAGGAGCAGCTTTCCGTAGAAAAAGAGGACCACGCCAAGGTAAGTATTACTTGCTACACTTCCTCAGAGCAGGAGTTGATGGGCTACCTCTCCTCCCTGAGGACAAGAATTGGACTTGACCACTTAGAACAGATCAATTGGTCCTTGTGGCTCCACGACCTGCCTCCAACTATGGCCAATGCCACAAGGTTCTTTAGAAAACAGCTTAGTCCAGAGCAGAGGACATGGAAGTTATAAAGGACATTGGGGAAAGTATCAGTAATTGAAGGCTGAAGGGAGCTGAAAAGTCCAGTGGGATAAAGGCACTTGAAAGAACAAGGAGATGTTAACTTCTGAAGGGCAAAGCAATGAGGAAAAAGTTGCTGTGAAATGAGAGAGTGATTGGTGATTGATGATCATGGGAAGATGAGGAAAGGGGAGAGAGCAGTGTTTGCTAATGTGACTGACAAAAGAGGTGTGACTACGGGGAAGGGTGGAGGCAATGACAAATGCATGTGTCAACATAAGTCTGTGATGTAGATCATCTTTCTATGGGCTATGTCTTGCCATAATGTGTGTGCTTCATCATCTTCTGCTATGACTGGGTGTGATTCCATGATCACACATCCACTGTGCTTTCTGATCATGTTCACTAGAGTCAACATGACTCAAGTGAACTTCCTGTGCCACCAGCTGCTGTTTGAACAGGCAGCTTTAGATTAAAATTTCCTATAAGGAGGGGGAAAGGAAGAGGATTTTACCTCCCAAGTGTACAACAACAGGAAGGGAATATTACAACATGTCTGCAGAATGCCAGGAATGATGCATTATTGTACCATTGGAAAGTGTGAGGACTAAGAACAGCATATAGATGATGCAGTTGGCCACTCATTTTGTAGTAGATTGAGAAATGTGGAGAGCAGACCTGTAACCCTGTTGTCCATCTAATCTAGTGCTCTTTGGAGGGACTACTGTTACTGCATCAAGTGTCTATTCCTATTATAAGTGTTGGCATTTAGCTCCTGTATTTGTGTACAGTTTTAACTTTGCAGCAAGGAACAGGAAACATACCCATGTGGGTGTGGTGTAACAGAGATCTGTGGAGTCAGTCATCACAGCTAGAAGTCCTTCTTGGTATTCTGGGTTTAAAAGCTACACGTTGCCACAGGCTTCCCTTTTGGTTTGTCTGGAGATTTGATTTTCGGGTGCTGCAAGCTGCAGAGGCATTCAAGGTTGAGATTTCATTACCGTTCTGCCTTTGATTTTTGGTTTATTGCTGGGTTTGGAGCTGCAACATCAGTCTTATTTGTAGTTCTTATCGGTAGAGAATTTCATTTATTTCAGTTTCCATCTGAGTATTTAGAATTCTGTAGATGCTGCATTTCCATTTATTTCTATGAATCTCTTGCCCTAAACAGTGAGGCATGTGATGCACCATCCCCACCACCACCATGAGAGCTATGAGGGCATTTCTCAACCCTTTGACACTTTTTAGTCTCACTCACTGCAGCAGCTGAAGAGCATAGAGGCACTGTTTGTAAATCTCATCAGCTCCGATCTTTGACTCTGAGTTTCCTTAGAGGCAGCTGTGTCTATTCAGAGACAGTAGCAGCTCCTCACTAACATGTAAAGGAATGAAAAAGCAGACAGACCTCTGAGGAGTCTGTTTAATAACTTAACGGGCTCATTGTAGGGGAAGAAGGGTGTCAGCAGAGGGGATTGTTCCAGCTAGCTCATTAAGAAAGGAGTGCAGACTGCTACAGGCGGCAGGATGTGTACACAATAGCCCAGTGTCCTCCTTCATTCAGACTTCCTGATTGTCTTGCAGTCATGGTTTCAGCCTGATGATTCAGGCCTGATCTTTGGTTTGAGTGACTCAACTCATGTTCTTTTCTTATAGCCTTGATGTCATGCAGGCCATCTGCTCTGTAGAACAGAGGAGAATAAAGAAAAATCCATCGTAAATCTTGCCTCCCCCACCTAACCTTGCTGGGTTGCCCACACTTCCATGGCCATCTCCCAACACAAGAGGGCAACAATATGTTTGTATTGGCCTGGCTTTTTCTGCTGGCCCTTCATTTCCTCAAACATGACAACGTCTTGTAGAACAGCAAAGCTGCTTTTTATTTCTCAGTTTCTGTATTGCCCTGCTGTTGCTGATAGAGATTGCCCTTGATACAGGGAGCCTGCTAGTAATAGTCCTTCCAGGTTCTGCCACTTCACTACATATCCCAGCTTATTTTTGGGTCTGGTTTCATACCCTGTATGGTAAGAATCTCTAGATTCTTTGGTTGGAGACACAAACACCTGAGTGAGCCTGAATGTTCTGCTAATGCTTTGCAGAGCTGTTGGAAAATCAGGTTAGAGCTGGTCTTCAGTGAGCAAGGCCCACTCTCCTGGGTGACCCAATAGCCATGCTACAAGCATTTGCTGCTCCAAGTATAGTAAATTGACACAGTAAAGCACTAGTGAAAACTGAAATGTTTCCCATACTAAGGCTGCCAAAGGGTATCTTCAGCTCTTGAATGTAAGTAAAAACAGAAGGGGAAGCAGGAGGAGAGATTTTGAGACTATGTAAAAAAGAACTTCCTGGGTTCTGTGCATGTGAGTGAAAACCTACCAACATGGGCATGTGAGAGGGAAACCATACTGGGACAGGGGGAGTGAGAGAGAAAACATGCTGGTGTGAGAGAGAGAGTGAGTGCATGTGCAAGCATTCAAGAAAGCAAGAACCTGTTAAGCTGTGGGCATGAGGGGGATGAGAGAGAGAGAGAACCTGGGATGTGTATGCATATGGGTGTAGGTGCTGATGTGCATGTCGGTATGTTAGAGGAAGAAAATGAGAACCTGCTGGTGCATGGGTATGAGTATGAGGAGAATCTACTGGTGTGACAGAGAGACCGTAGCAGTGTGTATATATGAAATACAAACTTACTGAGGGGCCGGAGGTATGAGAGAACCTACCAGCCTGAAAATGTGCATATGTCTGTGCACAGGCACATGGTGGGTCAGGGGAGGCAGGAGCCAGGGGCAGATGCGAAGAGAACCTACTGGGTGGCAGTGGTATTTATGTATGTGCCTGAGGCCATTTTTGCAGTGACTGGGCCTTGGCAGTGCCCTCATCTCCCCTGCTTTTACCTATACCATGTCATAGGATGTTCTTGGTGTTTCAGGTGTTGTCTTGTAGCTGTATTTGAGAGGTTGAAGTGGCAATTTTGGGGAAGTATAGGATAAGTGATTGCCTGCAAACACAGGGGACCAGACTCTAGCCCAGGTGGCCCCTTGTAGTCCTGTTCCTGTATGTGTGTGAAAGAGAGAATGTACCAATGTAGGTGTGAGAAAGCATCAACATGTGTATGTGGGTTGTTTTCTCTCTGTCTCAGTATCAGTGGAGCCAGGTTGGACTTGGGCAATGCCCTCTTCACACTGTGGGCCTGGGCCAGGCCAGGCCTTCACCTCCTCTGCAGGTCCAGGTCAGGGCTGGGCCACACCACCTCTCCCCACGCAGACAGATTGGCAGAGCTGCACCCTAGCCTCCACCCTCTTCCTTCCCCCCCCCCCCCCCCCAACGCCCCACTCACCCCCTGCAGCCAGGATCAGGACTACTGGCCACCTGCCCTGAGCACAGGATCAGGACCACTGGCCTGATCTGGCCTGCAGGTAGACCCGGGCATTGCCAATCTAGCCCACTGGGGAAAATGGTTGGGCACCACTGTTGTAGAAGAGTCTTTTCTAGTGTCTGGTGTGTAGATCCCAGAAGGGGAAGAGAGATACTAGAAACTAAGGTTGAAGTTATCATCCTGTTTAGCCCTGAGAACTCTGATAACATAAAGGCTCTGTGTTCTGGTTATTCCTAACAGTAGGCCTCTCTCTCACTACTGTTTTTTGTATATGCTTTCACAGGCACTAGGATGCAAGCATGCATTGGTAACTTGCAGTATATTTTTAAATTATTTTTATGTTTACAAATGAAAAATTAATATCCAGAGACATCCAAAGTTTGAATTTATCACATTCAAGATAGATTATCTTGAATGCTAAAAGGTTCAAATGGGATACGAGGTCTTGCCTCAAATGGCTGGGAGTACCTAGTACTAGTGGAAAAGCACTTAATACTGCCAGAGCTTTTTGGCCTGGGATTGGAGGAGTGTTTTTCAGTGAGATCTGAAAGCAATCTGACTAGTGCCTCTTTTATTTCCTCTTGCCAGACTCTCTCTTGTCCCTCTGTGAGGTGGAGGAGGATACGCCTGAGCGGGTAACACACGGGCATGTTGTTCTCCCGTCCCCCACTCTCATTGTGTGTGTGTGACTCCTCATGTCTGCAGGCAGGGAGGGCTAGAAGAGGAGACTGAGACACATGCAGCCTGAGGCTGTGGGTTCTGCAAATATCCCAGGAGTGGATTGAAAATGGGCCTTTTTCACTGGTAACTTTAAATCTTTGAATCTTGCTCTGATTCTTCTTTTCACTTTCCTGTCTAAAGTGCAGCCCACCTAGCTGCCAGCCTTGGGAGTCTGCAGCTAGCCCACAGAACTGGGCTGCCAGGTCACCTTGCTCTCAGGGCTTGGCTGCAGCAGGCTGTTTCTTGTTGTGTCTCTCCTCATTCTCTTCCCTTCCTGCCAGTGTGTGCAGTCTTCCTGATTCCAGTACCGCAGTGATCCATCATGCAGAGAGTGCAGCAGCTGACACTTCCATTTACTATTTTGTTGCTTCAGTTACTCACATTCTGTCTCCTGCGTAGGAGCTGTCCTAGCACAGCTTTGGATTTCAGGAAGTTCAGACTGAGAATCTGAGAAGCCATGTCTGTATTGCCCGTAAACTGGGTGTTGGCAGCAGATTGGATGTGGGGGGTTAAGATGGGGCTGGGCTTTTAAGAGTGTCATTCAGCCAGTGGACTTAAGGGACCTAATTATATTTGCAATTAGCAAGTTGTGTTATGAAGATGCTCTTTGGAAAGACATACAGGAAAACACCAAATCAGGTCTGTAACAAGGATAAGCCCTTGAAGAAGGATTCATTCAGGGAATGATGGGGTCTATGACTGAGATTTGTCCTTTGGAACTGCATTTCAGGTGAGAGACTGAAAATCAGTGGGGTATAGGAAGCAGATTACCAGAGGCTAGGAAACAGATACAGGTGCACCTTGTGCCTCAGGCTGCAAGCAGTCTTGGGGAAAAGGTGAACCTGTAACAGGCATGAGAGGTAGGAACAGAACAAGCAGAATCAGACTAGAGGCTCTATAGATGTAAAAGTTGAGGAGGTGCTGCTCGAAGCATACTGTAGAAGAGCTCAGAAAGGTGGTGCGGGAAGCACCTTGGAAGCTTATGATACAATCATTAGGATAGCCCTGATGAGGTTTGTTTGTTCTTCAGTTTTGGGTTGCAGAGAGTAGCACTGCATAATAAAATCTTCAACAGGATGAGGTTCTTGGGAGTGAGGGTCATGGGATGGAGCAGGAGTGAGTAAAAGGGCTGGTACAGAAGTGTCTCTATGCCCAAAGTGACGACAGCAGACTGTCATAGCTGTTGCTGGGATAAACCATGTGCAGGTCATCCACTGAGGATAGACATTTAGTAGGGTACTGTAAAGAGACCATAGAAGGACTTAATCCCTGTGCAGGGGACCTCCAGCTGGGAGTTGTACTTGTCTGTGCCTAATGCATGTCTCCTTTGCATGCTCTTGCATGTTCTCAGTGTTCAAAAGTGTCCAGTCTAGAAACTGCATGGGAAACTGTCCAAGAGAAGTAACTACTTTTTTGTCTCATAAAAAGTTAACTCTGCCCGTGACTGTCATGTCTCTAAGCAGGAACTCACCTGCTGCTTTGAACTCCTGTAAGTGTCTTGTCCCTTCTACAGCTTCTTCCAACCATAGAGGTTTCTTCCTGGACACTTGGGCCTGAGAGAGTGCCTACATATGCATCACATAATGAATCCATGCAGACCGTAGTGCACATGTACATGCATGCATGCATACATACCACAGCATGTGTGCACTGGGTTCAACCTGCATGTGTGCTGCAGTGGATAGTTTGTGTGTGTGTCTGACCATATGTATGAACACAGAGCCTGCCTATGTGTGTGCGCACCTGTTCAGGTTAGTGAGTGTGTGCGTCAGCCTAAGTGCCACAAGTGAATGTATGGATGTATTTAGTGTTGGAGTTGGCTAAGTGTATACATTAATGATATGGTCAATGACTTGTCCTCCCTGTGCAAGCACTGTGCCCAAACCTCTTCTTATCATTATCCTGAAGTTCAGCAGGGCATGGTAGCTGTTCTGATTCAGGGCTCTTTGCTTGACTGAGCCTCAGCAGTGAACTCCATGAAGCTTTCACCCTTGTGATCTGGAGAAACTCAGGTCTTGAGTGTAAAGAGACATCTTAAGGGATATGCAATATCTAGACATTGTGTCATTAGGATGTCGTATGTCATTTGTAGGTGAAAGATGGTGGTGTTTCTCCATTTTACTGTGATATCTAGGTAGCACAATAAGGCATGAAAGGATTACAAGGGGTGTAAGGATCTGTCAAAATTTTGTAGTGAACCAGGAAATAGCACCCTCCATTTGGCCATTGTGTGTTACCTTTCCCCACTCTTCCTTTGCTGGGTGTGTCAGGCCTCCCCTTAGAGTGTCCAAGCACAAGAGGTAGGGAGTTATTTGTTCTGTGATACTGCTAGCTTTTAGTCTTGTTCTCTTCTGTGGACTTCCCTTGCTAGTATGTAGAGACAACCTTAAACTCAGCTTCTGAAATTTGTTATTTTAATTCAGGATGCATGCCCCTTCCCAACATTCAGCCTTTGGACCAGAAAGTGGATACTGGCAACGCTCAACTAGCTCCCTAAAAGTAATGAGTTCTGAAAACGCACTTGATGACTTGCCTGACTCCTGTGCAGTGGATGGCTAATTCTTGCATTTCCCGCTTTCATCTAGTCTCCCATATGCCACCAAGCCAGAGTGTTGTTATTACACTCCTTTCTAAGTGGCCCATCCCTGTGCTATCTGAAATTGTAGCATGGTTTTCTGTGCTACATCCTGTGGGTTATAGGACAGTCTGTTTATAAATGTTGCTCCCATTCAAGCAGTACATGCATCATGGCTCCAGGCCCTTTATGAAGGATCCCCTGATATTTCAAGGGCTCTGAATGCTTTAATTGTATTGAAACAGCAGATCTGTAGGGTTGTTCCAGGACATCATGCATCAGCCTGTTCTTCTCAGTCCCTGGCATCCATGCCAGATTGCAGCTCTAGTCAGCCAACCTGAAGGACAGTGACCTGCAACCAAGCAAGTATGCACCAATGTATCCCTGAACTAGTTTCTCACAGTCTTTTTCTCTTACAGCAAACAGGAAAGCTGGCTGTGCTGTCACCTCATTGCTAGCCTCGGAGCTGACAAAGGATGAGGCGCTAAGTGCAGTACCACGCAAGATGGCAAAGAATGAGTTGGCAGCTGATGGAGGAGTCCATGATGAAGCCATGGAGATGATCAGCCGTTCAAGCTAGACCTGGGTGATGGATTAGGGCTGAAATCTGCAGGACTGAAAAAAAATGTGCAAAGGAAGCAAAATACACTGGGTCACTTTGCAGTCTTTTGGCCTGGGCCTGAGGGGTAGTGTAATTTCCTTCTTGCTCTTAGGCCTGCTTGTGCCAGCTTTTTGGCCTTTTGTTTTCGTTCTCTAGATCATCTCCAATCTTCAGTCTGCCTCTCAAATTACAAGGCATAATGCTTTAGCTGAATGTAAGCCATGCTCTCAGAGCAAAGGTGAGAGACACTGGTTTAGCCCTCCTTTCTCTGCAGGAGTATGGTAGAGCATACTGGGAGGTAAGGGGTGTAGAGGGAGGGATTCGAAGCCACCACCCCACCTACACATATCCCTGCATTGGGTGTTGCCAAAGCAGGAACTTTACAAGCTGCCTTAACCCGAACTTTTTAAAGTATCTCTAATTTTGGGACTTGCTGCTGAGCCAGGCCAGCCAAAAGCTCCATTTCCCCACGAGACTGACCTCCAGCAGTGCTGGAGGTCCTCAACCTGCTTCCTTATCCATCTCTATGTGGGAGGAAATTTTGTAGGTCAGTTTAGCTGAACTTCAGTTTCTCCAACTGCTGGGTTGTGTTCTTGTACCCAGCACCTTCTCTTGTGCCCTCTTTCTACCACATGCTAGGAAAGGAAGTGACACCTGAGGTGGGAAGCGCTGTCCTTGTCTCCCTCAGGACCTGCCACTGTCCTGCTCATCCCAGATCCTTCTTCTGCTTGTTATATTTATTCTAGCATCTCTTCAGCTGAGCCTTCCTGCCACTGGAATTCATGTCATAGCAGTGATTACTCAAGAGGAAACAGGTGAAGTATTCACTGCTGATAGGCTGTTGGGCAGGAAGCTGTTCTAGTGCAGTAGCTGCCTCTGCATGTTTTGGAACCAAGAAGAATAAAAGTTAGGTGTATTGTTCTGTGTTGCTCAATGTCCTACAAAAGCATTTGCTGCAGCCCCAAAGCAGCCTCTGCTTGGAATGAAGCTGGGGCTGCAGTTCTCTGCAGTGTACAGTCTGCACAGCACACTCCTTTGGAAAGCATATGATCTTTTGGAGCAAATCTCTTGTAGCTGCAGCTTGAGCCCCACCCAGGCTTATCAAGTCTGCTTGCTTCAGCTGTTGTGTTGTGCCATGCAGAGGAACTTCCTATCTCCTTGCCATGGTGATAGACAGATGGAGGCTCCTTCTGACTAAGAAGTCACTTTGCAAATGTATCTATTTTTGTATCAAATTCTGTTTTAAAAGGAAATTTTAATGTACAGTGAAAATACCTAAAACATTTGCATGTTCCTGGAGTCCCCTCCGTGCACCATGTGCATTTTGCTGCCAGCTGTGGGATGGTGGAAGTAACCACCTACAGCACTGCACTGCGTTCTGTTGTCCCCAGAGCATAAAGGAGCTGGCCATTCACTGCGCTGTGTGTGGCTACTGTCCCCTTGCCTAGAGGGGCTGCTTCACCTATGTACTAGGGAGAGCTTATCCATCATGTGCATGCAATAGAGGAATTCAAATGCTGGCTCTAGTTTTATCTCACAGGTGTGAGATGATCTATAATATGATGTATTTTATCACCCAGGGGCTGCTAGCCCAGGCTGAGGATGTTGGGCAAGCAAGGGGTGGAGCTGTGCTTGACATCCTGAAGCAGAGGGGGAGCAGGCAGGAGCCCTTTTCTGGCAGCATCCCAACTGCTTGCCTTAATGTCATCTGTTGGTATAGGAGCTGGGAATGTGAATAGTGCAAACTCAGCTTTGGGCCCCTGTGTTACTGGGGTTTTGGTGTCATCTAATTTAATATATTAACGGAGACACATTTTATTGTGGTCTAAGTGCTGGAGTGATCTCTAATAGTCCAGAGTAGTCTGGGCCTTGCACACATCTCCACGGCTACTTCAGCTGTTGCACCTGTGAGCTTTCTATACACATGGAATGGATGAACATGATGGCTTTTCATGCATTTGTATAGCATGAGTGCCCCAATATTGTGCACTTCCCACAGTGTGTAATTATTTGATCTGTTGGGCCTGAGACCATGCCCTGGCTTCAGGCATAGCCATCCCAGGGCCTTGCAGGAGATTTCCGTTCTCTGAGAGATTCCTGCTTTGCAGCTTGGGGTCACAATGATAGAATCACATCTGTACATTTGACAGCTAGCAAATTAGACGGGTATTGTTCTGCCTGTAGTATCCCTTGGCACTTCCACAGAGGAGTAGTAATGGGCCTGCAGACTCTGGGATATGTCTGGGGCTTAGAGGAAAGGGTTGTTGAGGCTGCAGCATTTGGGGTGCACATCTGGGGAGAGGAACTTGGGGAGCATAAAAGGAAAATTAGCCCCAATGGACTCTTGTGGTATCTGCTACTCCCCAACAAGAGGGAGAAACAAATGCTACAAGTGAAGGAGTGAAGGTCTTTTTTTGCAGGTGCCTGGATAGATGCTGCCAAAGATTAGGTCTAATACTGCCTTCTCCCCTCCCGAGCCAAAGGTGTCATGCCCAGAGGTTTTGCAGCTTTTATTTGTTAACTACTTTTGTTTAAAAAAAGACCATTCTATTTCCAAACTGCTTTGGGTGTTTCCTGGGACTTGTGATCAGCTCTGATTATTTGGTTTGAAATGTTAATAAACAGTTGAAACTGTGCAGGGTTCTCAGCCTCCCATTTCCTTTCATTAACAGCATGGCATAGCTGGGCCCCCTGCCATGATACAATGGCAAAGGGTGTCCTGGAAGCAGATGCTGTGTTCCCCAGCTGAACTAGAGCAAATGTGGAGGGGCAGTTTCAGGACAGCATACTTGCCTGCTCACTCCTCTCTTCCTCTCTGTTTTGGTCAGTGTACAAGGAAGCTGGCAGTGTTCCAGGCATGTGTATGCTCGTGGCCATCACGTGGAACCACAGTTCTTTTGCTTGTGGCAATGTGCATAGTCAGCCACAACTTTATGATGGATGAGATATTGGAAATCAGCTTTCCAATACTTTAGCCCCACGTCTCTCATTCCATTCCATCCCCACGTGCTAGGGTACCTTCATTAGGTCCACTGGTGCATGATTAGTGACTGTTTCAGAGGGAATCAGAAAAATTGAGTTGGTAAGGTGCCTGTTGCCTCAAAGTGGTCCCTTTACAGGAGGCAGGGGCTCTTCTCTCAGAAATTCAATCTTGAGGGAAGAGAAAAGAAATTACTGAATTTTCAGTCTAGGAAAGGAAGAAATGCTAGGTTGTATCCCTTTCCCTCAGCCCAAGGCAGTTGGTAATAGGACTGGAGGAAAACACAGGTTGCCAGAAGTGGAAAATTTGCCCCGATTCTTGAGGCTAAGCAATGGACATGAAAATTAATCAGGTTCCTTCACCAGGGTTTGTGGGACACAAGGATTGGCCCCACCTTCTAACCACAGAGAGCTATGCCTCTGCTAGCTGCTGACTTCCCCACCCTAGCACAATGAGTTTTTTCCCCCTGGAAAAGAACAGGTACTTTACTAAACAGGATAGACATGGGCAGTCAGTTTTACTGCATCATTGTCCTGGACAGCCCAAAGTTTGTCTTGGAGATAATGCTAGCTTTGAGGGGTGTGAATTGCCATGGTTTAACCACTAAAGTTAGAGGGCCACAGGCACTGCCGTCTGGGGAACACGCAAGCTGCTTCAAATGTTGGCAGCTTAAACCTGGGCAGATTTATTTCCTTCATATGGGTAAGATCATGGCAGCTGGATACAAGTGTTCACAAGGGACACCAGAAGGCCACAGTGTCAGGCAAATACAGAAGAGCTCAGCAACATGCAGTTCAGACATGTGGAGCCTCCCACGGTGCTGTAAGGGTTTCCTGGGTTTAAAGCCCCTTTTCATGATTATGGAACTGGGGAAGAGTGGCTAGTTTGGCTGCTCTGTGATATCACCGCACATGTTGGTTTTCTCTATTTGTACAAAAAAATGGAAAAATAAAAGTTATTTTGAGTACAAAAAGCTGCTTGTGATTCTTACCTTTTTCTACTTCTTACCATGGTTTGTTTGATGCCTTCTCAGTCCACAGTGTAGTTACAGTAAACATCTGGATTGCAGCACTCCAGTTATTAAACATGACCTCTGTCAAACTTGAGCTGTAGCCCTGCCTGAGGAACATAACTGTCTATTGCCAGCTGCACTGCAATTGGCTGACCCCCTGCATCATATTCTAGGGCTGAGGAATTGCACTGCAACTTCGGGAATACCTTTTGACTGTCTGACCCTCATTAGCCCTTCCATCTAGGCAACTTGGTGCAGCTAGGCTTTAAATTTGAACAACAGTAACAAAAGCTGAGAATGTTTTTCCTTCCAGAAAAGTAAACTGGCAACATTATTATGGACATGCAGCATCTCATTAAGTGTCTCATTATCAGGTAAATGATGATGGAAGAGCAGCTGAGATGCTTACCTGTCAGAAAAATCACTCAAAACAAAAACCACGCATAAGACTATTTAAATTGTGGAAGACTCAGAAAAAAATCAGCCAAAGTTGCCCAAAATAATTTGATCTTTGTTTTTTGGCAAAAAAGAGCAGGGCAAAAGTGACTGCAGTGATACACACATCCTTGAACCATGTATAAGCCCTAGTACAGCTTCTTAGTCTGGCTGATGTGCTTTTGGGTTTGTTTTTTTTTTGATGGATCAAATCTTAAAGCTAAGCTCAATGACCCCTTAAGTCAGGTCTTAAGGGTTCATTTACATGAGACATTTACTGCACAGTTGACTAATTAGCTCTGCAGTAAACATCTTGGTGCCTACATTTGTGGTCATAGGTGATGCAAGGGGGTGGGCACAGAGGGCACATGCCCCCACGAATTTGTGCCAACAGTGGGGCACGGTTGCAGCTCAGCCAAAGCCAGCACCTGGCAGCAGCAGGGGTGGTGATGACACAGAGTTGTGCCTGCACACTGTCAACTCCTATGCGCCATCTGTGCATGCAGCCCTATTAGGCTGCAGGAAACCAATGAATTCTGCAGCAGATTAGTATTTGTAAATAAAAGCACTATCCTGCTGCAGAACTTTTTCATGCACAGCAGTGCATGTGTAGACACTGACCTGGCTGGCTAGATTATGAGGGTGCTTCAGTGCAGGGGCTGCCAGCTGGCTATCCCCATGCTGCAGCATCCTCATGCCCCAGCCAGCCACTCTGCAGAACTCTGAACCAGGTCAGAACAGCGCCGGGATGGCAGGCTGACCCCCGGACTCCCTGCCAGCTGGGGCTTCTCTGACCTGGCTCAACATACTGTGGCCCTGGGTGCATGTGTAAACGTAGCGCCTGAAAGCAATAAACTCCAGCATGACATGCACTGGAGTGTATTGCTGTGCATTAATATGCATGTGTAGGTGCACCCACTGAGGTCTACAAAAGTTCTAATACTTGCCAGTGTACAGTGACTTATTCTGTGCCTTCCTTTCTGTGCTTCTATACACAAGTATAGAAGGAAAGGACAGGCACTCCAGTGCTGTGGAGACAGATGCTCTGCTCCCAGTTCAAGGGAGGTGGGGAAGAGTGGCAAATGGGAGTTAAGATCCAAAATACTTCTTAAGTAGTGCAGTAAATAAAAGTATGTTGGTTGTCTCCATGAAGGCCTCTGAATCAACTGGGTTTGAATTTATTCTCCAGCCAGACTTTAGCCAAATGAGAGACATTTATCTTCACAGATACCTAAAGTTTGGCTAGGATTATATGACTGTTTCCAGGTGGCCCTTTAGGAGGCACAATTGCTTTCCAACAATGATGTACAGTGGGGCTTTGTGGACATTGGTGACTGAGTGTCTGGAATTTCACTGATTTTAAGGTTTTATTCCTTGTTCCCTGTATGTGATGGGTAGCAGAGAGATGGCTCTGTTCTTGTATTTAGAGATTCTAGAATTCTTCTCCACAGCTGGGAATCACTCGGGAAGGGTGTCAGGCTCCCATACAAAAGGAAAAATTCCATATGTATTGCTGGATTGTGGGTCTAAGCATAAACTTAAGCGGACATTTCACAGCAAACTCCATTGTTGTCAATGGGAGTTTGCTCAAAGATCAAGGCAAGAATACAAACCTGTAATTTTAGTCATCATCACGTAATGGGAAAATATGGTCATCTTTAGGATCAGTGTTTTTTTCCTTCCTTTGTTTCACTACCTCTTCCATAAACAGAAGAGACACTTTCCCTCTTTCTTTGTGCGTCTTCTGCATTTTCTTCCATGCAGCAGTTCCCAATTCCCACTCCTATGAGATTCATTCCACCCACTTCCATCTGCCAAAACAATCAGGAATTTAAATAATGTTATCCACCAATCTGTAGAGTTCACATGTTAATTAGAGTTGGGGTAGTGGGCATTCACACCTCTGAGCCATTTTTTTGGAGGGACCCTAAAATATAATTTCACTAATAAGTGGCTGCCTTAGGAAGATTCAGTTCAGGAATATGAGAGCCTTTTATTTTTTAATGAAAGTTCAGATTATGCAGTTTCTATGCATTCTCCAAAGCTGGGTAGAACTAGGTTTGGGATTGGGTGCTGGACAGCCTGAATTCAGTGTTTTGAAAAAATAGGTCCCCCAATCTGTCTTTTGTTCAATCCAAAAGATACGAGTCTAATGTTGCTGGGCAGCTGTCCAAAAACATTGTATTCACTACCAAAATACCTATTAGGGCTGTGCAAAACAGCACTGTTTCGCCATTTTGACAGGACAGTGTTTCGTTTCGAGTTTCGTTTTGTTTCGCAAGAACTATTCCATTTCGTGTAGTCAAAACTGTTTTGCTGTTTTGACGTTTCGCCCATCGGCTATAATGGGGAAGCATGAAACTGCCTATAACTTTGTCATTTCTTGTATGGATGGTAGCCCCTTCTGAGGCCGTGAAGCCTCTCAGCTTTCGATGAGATGGATGCAGGGGTTTCTGGGAAACTGCACCTTATACTGTTCAGACCAAAACCTGTGTCACTTGTAAGTGTGAAGGCACAGAGAAAGCTCAGTTCAAACAATGCTTTTTATGCTGTTTTTCTGTCCCTCCCCCAGAGCACTAGGATTGGAAGGGACCTCAGGGAAAGATCACAGTCACTGGCCAGCTCCACAGTCAATATCAGAGCAGTCCTTCCTCTCTCTCCCCCCTTCCTCTCCTTAGTTTCTCTTTAGCTGCAAGCAAGCTCAGCTTCAAAACTCAAAACGTTTCAAAACTTTCAAAATGTTTCAACTGCCCTCATTTCGTTTTGAAGCTGTTTTGAAACCTTTTGTTTCCTTTCTATTTCGCTGTTTTGAGCTCAAAACAGCTGGCGAAATTTCACGCAGCCCTAATGCCTATACTGTTATACTTACTGGTGCACTTACACCCTCTCTCCCCTTTGATTCCTGCTTCATCCATAGTTTAAAAGCAACTGCCTGGCAGTAGCAGCAACATTTCTAGTGAGGCAGCACTGAGGGAGTCAATTGACTCCATGCCTCATAATCTACCCAGTCCCTTAAACTCTTCATTGCACACATATAAACAATCCTCTTCTTTTTAATGGTTTTGATGTTCTTCCAATCAAGCTATCCTTTGTTCTGCAACTCTGCTGTTAGCTGCTCCTAGTAATGAAGCTTCCATTTCACAGCCCTGCAGATTGTTTTCAACTCATTCCAATTAAGTTATATTTGTTTGTTTCAATCTTAAACTGAATAATATAGCCCTAGGCCCCCAGAATGTTAGTAAATTCTAGTTTATTTTTAACTGGAGAAAAATGTGTGGTGTTTTATATGTGATAATGTACCTTACATCTGCACCCTCCACCCCTTTTCAAAATTCTAGATCCCACAGGCCTGTAGCAATACAAGTTAGCTGAGTTGCCCTAATTTTAACTCTGGATGAAGCGGAGTTTATGTTGGATCAATTCTGCTACACTTTTATAGCTACAGAATCAAGCAAATTTAAGGGTTGCATCCTATCAGTTAATATCTGGAGGCTGGGGTAGTGCTGGCACTATGGTAATGATTGACAGCCCAGAGATTGCAATTTCAAAGCCATAGCAGAAGTGCTTATGAAGCAGCCAGTCATATTCCAATGAATCTGCAAATGCTGCTAAATATTTTTGTCACAAGGACACAGAAAAGCAAAGCTAATATCTTTACCCTTAAGCATATTCAGGTGAGTTGCTACAGGGCTTCAGTTTTTGATGCTTGCCCAACAGAGTGTAATCCAGGATGTTGTGTTAAGCATCCTGGCTCCTTACATTGTGCCTAGGGAAGAGTTAGGCACCCCAAAAGTCACAGACAGGGCAAAGAACCACTTAGCCACTTAGAGCAGGGCTGTCCATCTGGCAGCCCATGGGCTGCATGCAATCCAGAGTTAACATGGAGCCCCTGAGCTCCTACCCAGATGTTGCTGCCCCTATCACTCTGGATGCAGCAGCAGCTGGGGTCTTGGGGCTCTCCCTCCCTCTCCCAGCTTCTGCTGCACAGCTCCATCCTAGGGGGTGGGGCAGCACAGGCTCAGAGCACCTGTGCAGTGCAATGCCACAGGGGAGCCTGCAGGGAGCTGAAGAGGAGGCAGAGTGCCACATCATGTGGAGGACTGTCTGTCCATACAGTGCAGTGGAGTGGGGGAGCACCCCCATGTATGCAGCGCAGTGAGGTAAGAGGCACCTGCCTGTGTGCATGATGCATCAGGGTGGAGCACCCACCCGCACATGCATGTGCAGGGCATGCAGCCTGAGGGACCCATGATGCTTAGGCACTTTGAATTTGGGCTGCACTGACCTGAGGAAGCTGCCACAGTTTTACCTCTTGCCCCTCTCTGGAGCATAGGTCCTGAGTCAGAGTTGCAGGGAGACACTTTATGCACTTAGGATCTAGAGTCCATACTCTTCTGCTGATTGCAGGTGCCTACAACTTTTCTCAAAGAACTGAGCAAGGCTCCTTCTGTTTTGTTTTGTTTTTTAGCCAAGGATTTCAGAGGAGGAGGTAGTAGCAATGATGCCTACCTCCTTACAATAGCATATAAGTTAGAGTACTCCCTCTTCAGTCGAGAGGTGTGCATTTGAACCCTCTCAGTCTCCTTCCTATGGGCTAGGCTGGAGTGGGGAGAGCACCATTCATGCTTCTAACTGAAACTGGGTCACTATGCAGCCAAGAATGCAAGATGCATGGCACCTGAGTGTGTGCAAAGGGCAGCATAACTATGCTCTGTGGCCCAATAGCAAGAGCACTCGCTTGAGAAGGGGACTCTGGACCTTGCACTGAGGATAGTTTGTGTGTGTTATATTAAACAATCACTGGATGAAGTACAGTCCTGGGAGCAGGAATCGGGACTCCCCATCTCAGAAATTATACTACTCAGTCCTGCCTGTAGTGGCTTCAGTTCAACAGGGGGGACTGTCTCCTGCCTTGGCAAGCTTAGGGCACACGTCCAAGTGGGGGATGTGCGGGCCGGGGGCGAGCCGGGCCCGTCTTTGCACACGCGGGCTGTGGCCAGCAGCCCGGGCATGCGGGGTCAGAGAAGACCGGGGGCGAGCTAGAATTAGTCACGGAGGCATAATGGTTGATTTAAAGATTATTTACTTACACCCAAGATGGTCACGGTGTAGGCTGGACAGTTTCCAGGTGCAGCTCCGCTTAAATCCTTGTTGGAGGACTATGACAAATTCGGTTCTTTGGCCCCGGAGTTGTTAAGGCTCCGCGGGTTCGGTAATTTCTTTCCCACGGAGTTGTCGAAGCTCCGTGGGTTCGGTTCGGCTCTCTGGCCCTGGAGTTGTTAAAGCTCCGAGGGTTCGAATCTTTAATATGCAGGAAAGGGATACGTCTAGGATTGCGCTCGGCGACGGGGAGAGGCCGGAGGATGTTTAGACCTCTGTTGCCTTCTTAAGAAATGCATTAGGTCCATAAGGATCTGCAGCACTTAGAGATCTTCACACAGCGTGAAGTCTCCTCCTCCTGGTGAGTTCTCTAATTTCTCCTGATGTTCGTGGAGTCCTCCAACTTAGGCGGAAATCACCCAAGCTCTTTATATGGCTAGCAAGCCAATCGCTAGCCGCCACTTGTGCATGTATTAGAATCGGCCAATAACGTGGCACGAATCTTCATACAAATGGCGGGAACTCCTTTGCACCGTGCATTTCTGAGATGCAAAAGAAATGCACCATGCAAAGAAACCTACAAATTGGCGGGAAATTCTCCATTGCACCGGGGTTCTCTTCTGCAGCAGAGAACTCCACCGTGCAAGGAAGCTGCAATTTAGTGGGAACATAATTTAGCAGTGCTGAAGCGCACACAAACAAAAAATCACAACTTTGGGTTGTGACGGGAATAGAACCTGGGGTTGCCATTTCTAGGGCAAGTCACCTAACTACTAGACTATTCTGTGAAGGGTGGTTGGCAGTATTTCCTCCTCTGGACCCATTTTAAAAATAAAATGGATGCCACTGAACTTTGTGAGAGGCCCCAATTGTGCCAATGTCTCTCACTGGAGTTCTGAGAACATCTACTGACTGCATCAGACCCATCTGAGGACTTGGACCAATGATTTTCTATGGTACCCTGGCACACCTTAAGATCCTTGCAAGGGTGCCGCACACAATATTAGCACTGTTAAGTTTATAAATATGATTCACAAGAAAAACCAGAGATTTCAAAGAGTTAGTCTTTCTGAGTTCTTTGCAACAGAAAAACTTACCTGTTATTTTACTGTAGTCAAAAAGGAGTGAAAACTAAGCTGGCATTGTCTGAGAGGTTCCTCAAGTCTATTCAGGGGTGTCTTGAGTCTAAAAAGGTTGCGAGCCACTGACAAATGGAGAGATGTTACACTTGGGTGTAGGTAGTGAGAAGTGTCATGTTCGGCAGTCGGTGCAGCTCTGGGCATGTGCAGAAGTAGAACGGTAGGCACCTGCAGAATTTTGCAGTCAAAAAAGGAGGTACCTGATGAGTTCAGCATCTCCAGAGTTGGCAGCAGCTGAGTCTTTCGGGATGGGGGGGTGGGGAGCTGGATTTCAATTTTGGACTTGATTACCTCAAATTCATCTCAATTCTGTTTTAACCAATTATTGAATCTCATCCTTGCAGGTGAAATGAGGCAGGGATGCTGCACAAAAGCAGCTCTCTTTCACTTGCAAAGAGATGGCATTTTTGGAGTCCATTTCTTAATATGCGGGGCTAAAATAAGGTAAAGAGCTTCCAGAGACATCTTCAGGGGGCCTCAAATGCCTCTACACAAATGCTCATAGTATGGGGAACAAGAAGGAGGAACTTTCCCTCCTGCTAGCTGACACCAAGCCAGACATAGTGGGGCTCACAGAAATGTGGTGGGACCCAACGGATGACTGGACGGTGACTATCAAGGGCTATAGGCTGTATAGGAGGGACAGGACAGGGAGGAAAAGGGGGGTGTAGCGCTCTACATCAAGGAGGAATACACATCCTCATCAAGTAGCACAAGGTCAGATGAGGGACACACTGAAGTGCTCTGGGTTAGAATACAAGGAAGTCAAGGGGAAAGGGACTTAACGGTGGGGGTCTACTACAGACCACCCAAACAAGGGGAAGAGCTAGACCGGGAATTGACTAGCCAAGGGGAATTAGCTAGACACCTAATAATAGAATACACCATAAGACGTTGAGTGGGTAAGGTAACTAGTAGGGTGAAAGTGCTAGACTTTAGGAAAGCTGATTTCAATGAACTCGGGGGATTAGTCAATGACGCACTGCAGAGTAGGAGATTTGAAGAAATGGAAGCCCATGAAGGGTGGCTGTGCCTTAAGGAAACGATCCTTCGGGCACAAAGCAAGACGATCCCCGAGCGAGGCAAAAGAGGGAAAGGGGCCAGGAGGCTTCCCTGGCCGACCAGAGAAATCCAGGGCAGCCTAAGGGACAAAAGGGGAGCACATAAAAGTGGAAACAGGGAGAGATCACCAAAGATGAATATACCTCCTCTGCTCGTGCTTGTAGGGAGGCAGTTAGACGGGCCAAAGCTACCATGGAGCTGAGGATGGCAACCCAAGTAAAAGACAACAAGAAATTGGTTTTTTAGATATATAGGGAGTAAAAGGAAGACCCAGGGAGGAATAGGACCCCTGCTAAATGGGCAGAAACAATTGGTGACAGACAGGGGGGACAAGGCTGAACTCCTCAACGAGTTCTTTGCCTCAGTGTTCCTAAGTGAGGGGCACAACAAGGCTCTCACTGGGGTTGTAGAGAGGCAGCAGCAAGGCACCAGACTTCCATGCGTAGACCCTGAGATGGTGCAGAGTCACTTGGAAGAACTGGATGCCTTTAAGTCGGCAGGCCCAGATGAGCTCCATCCAAGGGTGCTGAAGGCACTGGCCGACATCATTGCAGAGCCACTGGCGGGAATATTTGAATGCTCGTGGCGCACGGACCAAGTCCCGGAGGACTGGAAAAGGGCCAATGTGGTCCCCATTTTCAAAAAGGGGAGGAAGGAGGACTCGGGCAACTATAGACCTGTCAGTCTCACCTCCATCCTTGGCAAAGTCTTTGAAAAAATTATCAAGGCTCACATTTGTGAGAGCCTGGCAGGACAAATTATGCTGAGGGGAAATCAGCACGGGTTCGTGGCAGGCAGATCGTGCCTGACCAATCTAGTTTCTTTTTATGACCAGGTTATGAAACGCCTGGACACAGGAGGAGGGGTGGATGTTGTATACTTAGACTTCAGGAAGGCCTTCGATACGGTATCCCACCCCATACTGGTGAACAAGTTAAGAGGCTGTGACTTGGATGACTACATAGTCCGGTGGGTGGCGAATTGGCTGGAGGGTCGCACCCAGAGAGTTGTGGTGGATGGGTCGGTTTCAACCTGGAAGGGTGTGGGCAGTGGGGTCCCGCAGAGTTCGGTCCTAGGACCGATACTCTTTAATGTCTTCATCAGTGACTTGGACGAGGGAGTGAAATGTACTCTGTCCAAGTTTGCAGATGGCACAAAGCTATGGGGAGATGTAGACACGCCAGAGGGCAGGGAACAGCTGCAAGCAGACCTGGACAGGTTGGACAAGCGGGCAGAAAACAACAGAATGCAGTTCAACAAGGAGAAATGCAAAGTGCTGCACCTAGGGAGGAAAAATGTCCAGCACACCTACAGCCTAGGGAATGACCTGCTGGGTGGCACAGAGGTGGAAAGGGATCTTGGAGTCCTAGTGGACTCCAAGATGAACATGAGTCAGCAGTGTGATGAAGCCATCAAAAAAGCCAATGGCACTTTATTGTGCATCAGCAGATGCATGACGAATAGGTCCAAGGAGGTGATACTTCCCCTCTATCGGGCGCTGGTCAGACCGCAGTTGGAGTACTGCGTGCAATTCTGGGCACCGCAATTCAAGAGGGATGTGGATAACCTGGAGAGGGTCCAGAGAAGGGCCACTCGTATGGTTAAGGGCCTGCAGACCAAGCCCTACGAGGAGAGACTAGAGAAACTGGACCTTTTCAGCCTCCGCAAGAGAAGGTTGAGAGGCGACCTTGTGGCTGCCTATAAGTTCATCCCAGGGGCACAGAAGGGTATTGGTGAGTATTTATTCACCAAGGTGCCCCCAGGGGTTACAAGAAATAATGGCCACAAGCTAGCAGAGAGCAGATTTAGATTGGACATTAGGAAGAACTTCTTCACAGTTCGAGTGGCCAAGGTCTGGAACGGGCTCCCAAGGGAGGTGGTGCTCTCCCCTACTCTGGGGGTCTTCAAGAGGAGGTTAGATGAGCATCTAGCTGGGGTCATCTAGACCCAGCACTCTTTCCTGCTTATGCAGGGGGTCGGACTCGATGATCTATTGAGGTCCCTTCCGACCCTAACATCTATGAATCTATGAATTCTTAAGTCAGCTCATGGAGGTAGTTAGGTCAAAAGATGTGGTCATCATGGGTGACCTGAACTTTCCAGACATCTGCTGGGAAGAGCAGTCAGCAGTCAGCCAGGTCTGACTGCTCACATAGGTTCCTAGCCAAGATACAGGACCTCCATCTAACCCAGGAGGTGCACAGCCCCACCAGGGGAGATGCCTTGTTGGATCTGGCCATGGGCGATGACCTGGTGAGGGGTCTGTGGGTGCTCGACCACCTGGGTGACAGCAATCATTGCCTGCTGGAATTCACCATCCAGCGCAGGGTGTCAAAGCCCTGCAGCACAGCAAGGCAGCAGCCCTGGACTTCAGGAGGGCGGATTTCAATGAGGTAAGGAGAATAGTCAGGGAGGCACTGAGGTCCCAGAGGAGAGAGGAGTTGGGTGTCCAAGAAGAGTGGTCGTTCCTTGAGGAGATGATCCTCCAAGCCCAAAGGGAGGTAATCCCAACACGGATCAAAGAGGGCGCAAAAGCCCCCATGGCTCACCAAAAGCATCCGGGAACGTCTCCTAGCTAAAAAGGAGGCGTACACCCAATGGAAGGGAGGGGCCATCACCAGGGAGGACTATACCTCGGTTGCTCGGGGCTGTAGGGGGGCGGGCAGGAAGGCCAAGGCGGAGATGGAACTGGGACTAGCTACCCGGATCAAGGACAACAAGAAGTCCTTTTTTAAATACATAGCGGGTAAAAAGAAGGTACTGGGTAACGTGGGGCCTCTGCAAGACACATTAGGAAATCTGGTCGTCACACCAGATGACAAAGCTAACCTATTAAACAATTTCTTTGCCTCCATTTTCCTGAGCAGGGACTGGGTCACCCTCCCCCCCCCCCCCCCCCGGGACCTCCGTAGGCCCCAGGGGAGGTGCACCCAGACCTAGGGTCAGTAAGGATCTAGTCAGGGAACTTCTGGAGGGACTGGATGTATTTAAATCAGCTGGTCCTGACGATCCCCAGAGTGCTGAGAGAATTAGCAGAGGTCATTGCGGGACCCCTGGCATGTATTTATAAGCACTCATGGAGCTCTGGTGTGGTGCCAGAGGACTGGAAAAGGGCCAATGTGGTCCCCATTTTCAAAAAGGGGAGGAAGGACGACCCAGGGAACTACAGGCCAGTTAGTCTTACCTCGATCCTGGGCAAGCTTTTTGAGAGAATTATCATAGCGCATGTCTGTGAGGGACCAGCAGGGGAGATTATGCTTAGGGGCAACCAACCTGGGTTCATTAGAGGCAGGTCCTGTCAGACCAACCTGGTGGACTTCTATGACCAGGTCACAAAATCCTTAGACGCAGGGGTAGCAGTGGACGTAGTATTTCTGGACTTTAGGAAGGCCTTCAACACTGTCTCTCACTCCGTTCTCATTAAAAAACTAGGGGACTGTGGTGTCGACACCTACACAGTCAAATGGGTCACTAACTGGCTGGAGGGCTGCACCCAGAGAGTGGTGGTGGATGGGTCATTTTTGACCTGGAGGGATGTGGGCAGTGGGGTTTCGCAGGGATCAGTCCTCAGGCCTGCACTGTTCAACATCTTCGTCAGCGACTTGGACGAGGGGGTAAAAAGCATGCTGTTCAAATTTGCAGACAACACTAAGATGTGGGGGGAAGCGGGCACACTAGAAGGGAGGAATAGGCTACAATCGGACCTAGACAGGTTACAGGGGTGGGCAGATGAAAACAAGATGGGTTTCAACACTGACAAGTGCAGGGTACTGCACCTGGGGAGGAAGAACCAGCAGCATACCTACAGGCTGGGGAACTCCCTTCTTGTCAGTGCAGAGACAGAAAAGGATCTTGGAGTCATTATTGTGCCAAAATGAACATGGGCCAACAGACGTGGTCATGAAGGCTGACCGCACCTTGTCATGCATCCACAGATGCATCACGAGCAGGTCCAAGGAGGTGATCCTCCCCCTCTATGTGACACTGGTCAGGCCGCAGTTGGAGTACTGTGTCCAGTTCTGGGTGCTGCACTGCAGGAGGGATGTGGACAACATTTAGAGGGTCCAGAGGAGGGCCAGTCGCATGATCTGGGGGCAGCAGGGCAGGCCCTACGAGGAAAGGCTAAGGGACCTGAATCTGTTCAGCTTCCACAAGAGAAGGCTGAGGGGGATCTAGTGGCCTGTTACAAACTAGTCAGAGGGGACCAGCAGGCATTGGGGGAGTCCCTGTTCCCCTGAGCACTACCAGGAGTGACAAGAAATAACGGTCACAAGCTGGCAGAGGGTAGATTTAGACTAGACATCCATAGGCACTACTTCACAGTCAGGGCGGCTAGGATCTGGAACCAACTTCCAAGAGAAGTGGTGCTGGCTCCTACCCTGGGGGTCTTTAAGAGGAGGCTAGATGAACACCTTGCCGGGGTCATTTGACCCCAGCATTCTTTCCTGCCATGGCAAGGGGTCAGACTTGATGATCTGCTCAGGTCCCTTCTGACCCTACCAACTATGAAACTATGAAACCCTTTTTCCTCGGTCAGCCCAGTAGAAGAATGCTGTCTGGCTGTCCCTTGTGCCCTGGGGAAAACTCGGCTTTTCTGCTCACCCCATAAAATGAAGCAGTTTGGAGGCTTTTTTCTTGTTCCCAAGCTGCTCCGGATGTTCCGGAGCTGAAGAAAGTGAGTTTCTCAGTTACTCTAGTTGCAGCTGCTCCTCAGGCACTGCCATCGAGATCCACCCCTAGGAGTGGTACAATCATTTCCATGGAGCATCGGAAGATCAGCAGAGCTGATTCCTCAAGGCCTTGGTTCCAAGTTCCTTTAAGCAGTAACACAATGTGAATGATAGATAGGGGATGCTTGTCATGCTCCTTGCATGTGGAAGTGTAGGAGGCACATAGAACCCTCATGCTGACCTGTGGGGTTCAGTGGGTAAGCACATTGCCCTCTTGGAGCTAACTATACCACTAATGCCAGCTAAAGGATTATCCCTCAGTTCTGTGTCCAAACAATTTGTTCTGCATCCTAGATGTTCCATGTGCGGCTTGACTGATAGCCACAGAGCAGACCTGTCATAATGTGGGGGTAGCTCCCACAGATGGCCAAAAATGTTTGGGCTAAAGCTTCTTGCAATGTGGAGGCCTGAGTGGAAACTACCTCTGAAGATTCAGCTCTGCTGTAGGCTGTGTCACAAAGAGGGTTTAGCTGGAGAGACAATGTTTTTGCACAAACCCATTTCTGGTAGAAAGTGAAGTGGGAAGCAACATCCAGAAAGCAATTCAGAGTAACAAGTTGATTGCAGGGATAGGAAGTGAAGTTAAAGCCAGTCTGGAGTGCATAAGGAGCTGCCTCTTTCAGTGAAGGTGAGGCAAGAAGAAGCCTCAGTCAAGTTCTGTAGAAATGTGGTTGCTGATAGCTGAGAGGTTTCAAGCCTACCCCCAAGCTATACCACAATAAACCCTCCCTCACCTCACTAAGTACATTTTTCCATCAGTTCCCTGCAGGCTGCAGTGCCACAGGTGTGCTCACTATCTGCAGCACTGAGGCAAATGATCCCAAAATAGTGCTCAGAGAATTCATTAAAGAACAACTCCATCTTGAACCTGGAGGAACTCATTCAGCCCATGGGTATGGAGCTCTCAGGTAAGGGTTTTGGAGAGCCAAGTATGTGGGCCTCCTGGTGCTTTCTGTGAATCTTTTGCAATCTCTGCACTTAGAAAGCCCGGAAGTTGGAGACTGCCAGTAAGCTTCTACAGAAAAAGAGGAGCCTTCTTGGGCAATCTGCATTTGTTGTTTGTACACAAGCAGGGTGAAATCCTAGTTCCAAAACAGTTCCCGACTCAGAATCTGCTTCAGCAATCACCGGCTCCTGTCCAGTTGCAAAGGAACAGCCTAAACTAGCAATTCTCAGCCAGACTGCTGCCAGATCCTTTTAAGGGTAATGTGTTACCAAGTCCCTGTATAAGGGGATAAGTACTTTCCTCCCCCTGTCCAGCACCCTATGCCCACCCTAGCATCCTATGGACAAGCAGTGCCTGTGGCTGCTCCTTGAGACTGATGCTGCATCCCCTGCACCAGCTGTCCCACAGTCTGAGCAGCGCTCTGCTGGGGGCAGATGTGCAGCCCCTACACTGCACACTGCACTTTTCTGCCTGGTTTGTTTCCCCCCCATCACCTGCTCCTCCCATGCTCCTGAGGCCAGTGCGGGGAGACCTAAGGACAGATGGCTTTGGTCACCAGCATGTGAAACCCTAGAGGAGCAGCTCTGGCAGCAGGGGCTACCCTTGACCCCTCAGGTAGAGATTGGGGGCAGGAAGGGAATACATGGTAGAAGGAGCAGGGAACAGCAGGGTGAGGTCCTGCCCCTGTTACTGTCACCTGGCATCTTGACTTTTTTAGCCTCAAGGCACCCATCCATAACTTCTTAGATCAGGTTCCAGCTCAGTGGTTGCATTTACACATGCTATTAATGCAATTTAGGCTTACTCTGCAGTAAGCCAGCCCTGGGAATGCATCTAAATGTGCACCCTGTTGGGAGCAGATTTTCTTCTTATAGGAGTAGGCAGATCCAGGCCTCCTCCTGCCCTGCTCTGCCTCCCTGCAGCAGCCAGTGGGAGCTCCAGCCACAAGTGCCTAGGTGCCAGGAGGCGCCTGGAGCAGACTTAGGATGATAGAAGGCTCTGGGAGGGAGGCATTCTTAGGCTGGCAGGAGTCTCCTAAGGTGGGGGGAAGACTCAGGGTGCCCCAGGGGCAGGGGTCAGGCTCATCCTGGCAAGGGACTCCAGGGGGACAGGCTCATCCTGGCAGGGTGCTGAGAGTGGGGAGGGGGGACAATCTCAGGCTGGCAGGGAGAGCCGGGGAGGCAAGCACAGCCTAGCAAGGGCCTCCAAAGGGACAGGCTCAGTCTGGCAGGGGGTTGAGCTCAAGGCTGGGGGGTGGGTGGCAGGATTAGGGCCCAGGGAGGCCAAGCTCACCCTGGTAGGGGGCTACAAAGGGGCCAGGCTCAGCCTAGCAGGGGGCCCTGGGGGAGGGGGGTGCTGGCTCAGCCTGACCAGGGATGCTGTCATGGGTGCCTGTGGCTAGTGTACCATTGACTCTCCCCACCCTCTCCCCCAGCACCATGAGCACCAAGTCCATGAGACACTGGTGGACCACCTCCTCCCCGACCCTGTGCAATAGGGGGCCTGGGTGGCTGCCTATGGAGCCCTGGCCTACAGCACACCCCCAAGACCACACACACTCGGGACTTTTTACACTCAACAGTCCAAGTGTCTAGGCTCTGGAACAGACTCCGCTCCAGAGGTGGTGCAAGCATCTACTCTGGACTCATTCAAATGGCATTTGGATGAGTATCTTGCGAGGGGGTCATTTGACCCCAGCAGGCTTCCTGCCTATGGCAGGGGGGCTGGATTCGATGATCTTGCACGGTCCCTTCCAGCCCCTAATGTCTATGAATCTATGAGTCTTTATTTCCATCCACTACAACACACTCCCTCCCGCCTTCCCTCCCCAACAACACTGTCCATTCCACCCTCCTTCCCCAACAACAGTCCCCTTGATCCTGAACCCCAAAGCCCACCCACAATAAAACACTCTCTTCCCTGTGAAACTATTTACAGTGTGGTTGGTGCAGTGTCAGGGCTGGAGCTGCCTGTGGCACAGAGCTTGGGAAGAGGCTCCCAGAAGCCCGGTCTCTGGTGGCACCACCAAAGGTGTGGATACTGCAGCAATGCTGGCAGGCTGGGGGCTTGGCCAGGGGTGAGGGCAGGTACTGTCCAGGCTGCTCCCCCTCTTCCTCCACAGGGCTGTGGTCAGCAGGGCCTGTGGGCAGAGCTGGCCCAATGGCAGCCATCTCTTGCTTAGGGCCCACATGGCAGACAGGTGAATGGTGGGCAGCATCCCAAGCGTGTAGCCTGGCAGCTAAAGGATCCAGCTCAGGAGCAGAGACAGGGGGCACTGACCACTGCAGGCACTGCTAGACCTCCTCCCACACCCAGTGGAGGGCTTGGCATGGGGCCTCAGGTGGCTGCCAGGGGGCAGGTGGGGCTAGGGCTGAGCAGCAGCAGCAGCTGCAAGGGAGCATGTGGGGCTGAGGCCGGAGGCTGGGATACATGCAGCACAAAGGTGACCACCAGGGCCATGAGGGTGTCCAGCACCCAGTGGTCCTCTGTGGCCTCCACTGCCCAGGCTACCATAGCATCCTGCTACTCCTGGGCCTCCATCGTGCTCTTGAAGAGGGCAAGAGGTCCTTCCAGTCCCTTTCCCACTCACACACCACATCCTCAGCTTGCTAGGCCTGCAAATCTGACACCCTATCCTCTGCTGCGGTGACCAGCCAGTCCAGCAGCAGGGTTTTGTCCTGGGTGTGCTGCTGGTGGAGGTGGTGCATGGGGATAGCGTAGTCTACTGCACAGTAAAGTACCTTGTGTAGATGCACCCAGTGATTCTCAACTGCAGTGCTGCTGCTAAATTCAGAAAAGTTATGGAGAGGTGCCTTGAGGCTGAAAAGGCTGAAAACCTCTGGTCTAAGCCCACCGGTCTAATCAAGTCTGATATGTTGCTACTTTAGAAGAATGTTACAAGGGCCTAGCTGGATTTAGTCATTCTGCAGCTGGAGAACGTGTTCTGAGAATGGTGGTACAGTTTCCTGTCATAGTTAGCCAAACTGCTTCTCACATAATAAATATGTTCCTGGCATACTGTGCTGTGCTCAAAAGTCAGGCCACACAAACTGTTGCTGTGGCTAATTCTTGATTAATCCTTTTGCTTTAGTAATGTGGTAGGCAAGTTTTGATTGTGTTTTAGGCAAGTTTTGACAGACTGATGAGAAGTGGCTGGGGGCTATGCTGGAGCGCTCTGAGATCAGCCAGGGCCCAAGCATGAGAGAAGCTTTGAGTCATGCTGGGTGATCCCAGCAGTGAGGGCTAGCATATAAGGCTGCTTGAATGAGAGTTTTTAAAAACACCACTTCAATTTAGAGAGAATTAAACAGAACTAAATTCCCATGGCGTGTACACAAGGGTGGGGGACCTGATCCTTACCTGCCTCTTCAACAGTGGGGCGGGTGGGCCGAGCTGCCAGTGGGCCGAGTGGTCCCTGAGCTGCATGGGGCCCCCCAGGCGGCACCCTCCTGCTGGCACTTGGCCTGGGCAGTCTCAGGGGGCACTGTAGCCATGGAGGGAAGCACCAGCTCCTCCACAGCCACATAGGGAAGCACTGGGCCCCCACACAGCTTAGGCAGGCAGGAAAAAAAAAGATCAGGCTCACCACTTTTTTTTTTTCTTCAGTGGAGTCTGTCTACATAGGCTGCCGCTGGGTCCCACAGCCCCTGAGCTGCACGGGATCTGCCAATCCCCGAACATATCAGCTTCCAGCGCCCTGGAACTAAACTAAAACACATCGGAGGTGTTTTATCTTGCTACATACCAAAGTCATTTAATGTGGGATATGCCACCAAGCGTGCAAACAGCAATGCCATTAAAGTGGTGCAAAAGGTCGTGTAACCCACTTTAAAGGCCAATTTTGTGGCGTGTACAAAGGCCTTAAGGCACTACTTGAGAGAGCTTTGTCATGGTTCAGGGCCTGTTACACCTTTGACCTCCTCTTGCTCTCTCTTGCCCTCACCTGTTCTGGCATAGAATCCCTCAGTTCCCCAGCCAGGCCCCAGAGTATAGTGCCCTAGCTATGAACCAGGATTATTTACCTGGCCTAAATGGGAGCAAACCTGTTTCATCTCCTCTTTGGGAGTTGTGAATGCAATAATATAAACAGCCTGTCCAACACCAAGTATTGTTTGATCACAGTAGGCGGGCCAGCATAACAAGGGGCAAGTGTTCTAACACAGCAAGCAGGCTGCATCTGCTTCTTACCTAAGTATAGTCAGTGTTTACTAGGCACTGGACCAGGGCATTAGTCTGCTTCCCTGCAGTTCCTGTATGTCCCTGTTCCACCCCTGCCCCCCAACAGAACTTTTGTGGGTCCAAGGTTGTTTGGTTGCCTGTCTCTTGAATCTAGTCAAACTGGTTTATGCAGCTCCTTAAAGAGTAAAGAGAGGGGATAACATTCTAAACAGTTGTTTCACTGCATTGTTTTTTAATTACTGCTAACTAGAGGGGCATCCAAAATGTTTGTCTATTGCCCTATGTGCAGCCTAATCAATGCCTGAGTTAACCCTTTGTACTCATACATCAAATAATAAATCAAGACACAGTTGCATATGTACTGTTGCAGGCATCTCCCACATCCCTCACAGTCTGAGTAGGATTTATGTGGCCTCATGCTGACCATTTGTACCTTGTTGGGGAGGATTCCATCCTGCAGAGCAAAGCACACGGGAGCAATAGAAAAGCCTGTTTGTACCGATAACCATCTTCTGTCCAATCTGGCAGATGAACTCATCTCTCCAGTGCCACCTGATGAGCATTTCTGTGACTGTCATTTCTTCTCCCCACTTTGTTCTCCTTCCCTATAACTTGTTGCAGATGTGGCCTCCCTTTGCAGAAACCAGCTCAGCAGCTTCTCCTCGGCCTGCTTCTGTTTGTAATTCCTACATTTTTTTATTAAAGCAAACGAGGCAGTTTGGGCAGTGCACAATATTTCCTTGCTTCAGCCATGACAGAAAAGAGAACGCTACTGAGCCATGGCAAACTGGAGCAGCTGTGATACCCACTTGCAGAAAGTCACAGTAGTGATTTCCAGAGCTAATCTCCAAGGAGGTCAAGAGCTGGAAATTCTGAGCTAATTTTTAAATGGGAAAAGCAGAGAGCTGATTACATGCCCTAGCTTGATTCCCTTCACTGCAGTGAAACATTAATTCATGTTATATATAAAGGTGCTTCCTGAGCATTAGCCCACACATGACTAGTAACTAGCTGGACAGAGCAAGTGTGCTTCAGTCAGGTTTTTTCCACCCTGGAGAATGGGTGTGAGGTGGTTTCTGCATCCCCAGTCACCTGCAACAAAGGCTTTTATGAGTGTGCTCAAGGCTTTTGCCCAGCAAGCTCTTTCTCCAGTCCTGATCAAGGCTTTTTTTTTTTTTGCACTGATAAGATAGAAAAAGTAGGAAAATACTGCAGAAACCATCTTTTCATTCCTAAAGCCCTAGAATACCTGCAGTTCCTTGTCAGGAGAGAGCAGATGGCTCCTGTACTACAGGAAATGTCCCCACTGTTGGAAGAAGTTGTTGGTGAACAAGAGACAGCTGTATGAGAACAGCTGTGTTTTGTGTGTAAGAATTCTTGGCTCCTTTGTGCTACAAGATGAAGCCAGGACCCTGACATGGTTTATGTTGCAAATGACAGGGCTAGAAAAACAGGAGTAAATGTCACTATGAAATGCAACACAGAATTGCAGCAACTATCTCAGGCTTACAAAAGCCTCTCTGGGGATGTGTCTTTTGTAGCCCAGCATGAGGCTGATGATGAATTATAATCAGCTGTTCTGTCCCCACTTCCTACTTGCTCCCTTTCTGAAGAAAGGCTGTTGTTCAAGAAGAGATTCTTGAAATAT
This sequence comes from Alligator mississippiensis, assembly GCF_030867095.1. Classification (NCBI taxonomy): domain Eukaryota; kingdom Metazoa; phylum Chordata; order Crocodylia; family Alligatoridae; genus Alligator; species Alligator mississippiensis. The sequence continues at coordinate 41,059,471 of NC_081832.1, forward strand.
CACTTATGGTCATGAGCAAAAAGTTGGACTTCTGAGCCCCACATCCTGGGGAAGAAGCCAGAGAGGTCCCTCATGAGCATTAAGAAAGTAACCTACTGTGAGTTGATGGAACAGGGAGACTCCTTTGACCTTCAGGGAGGGTAATGATCTCCATAATAGGGATTTTGTTCCTGAAGGATTTCTAGTGTAAGTATTTTGCAGGGCAGCTACTGCGACAGCGGTAGGTGCACACACTGACCAACGGGAGCCCATGGACCACAATTTCCCCATGGTTCTATGAGATCCTGAAGTGCTTTTGGGAGAAATACAAGCTGCACAATGCTACTCTAACAACCCTGGTGACCCACCACAAGACACTGGAGGTGGGAAAGGAAAGAAATCATATTGCCTCTTGAACTTACTACCTGGTGACAGGTACCAGGCCATGTGGGAGCGAATCTTCCACAAGGACCTGCAGATGGAGCACAAGAGACCTGAACTGGCAGGCAGCCCACCAGGCACACCCTGTGTGGGCATGGAGAAACAATGCAGGGCAGAGAGGTCCATTAAACTGTGTAAGGCAGACCTGCCACTGGCAGGTAGAAACGATCAACCACCTCTTCTGGGACTGCCCATACACCAGAGAGGTGCGAAAGAAAGTCCATGCACTCCTTCTGGTGGTGACAGTCTTCAGAAACTTGACCAGAGAAGCTGTTCTCTCTAGGCACCTGATCAGATAGCAAGGGACCCTGACAGCCTCCTTTGACCAGTTCATATCCTGCTTCAGGTATGCACTGTGGAAAGTCAGGAACCAACTCATGAACAGACACCAGACCCCATAGTCAAGAACTATATTAAAATGGGATGAAGTGAAGTGTACTGGTACTACAGGAAGACAAGAGGACAACAGGAAAGAAATAGCAGATCTCATATGGTGGAGAGGGGTACGGGTAGACTTTTTCAGGGGCAAGCTCTCTGAGGAGGGCAGTGGGTGGGGGTATGGAGATGGGTGTGTGGGTGTACAGATATGTGGTGTGAACTGTCTAATCGTTTTTTAATGGTTTAACTGTCAAAGTGGGCTTTGATCTGCCAAGTGAACCATAGGAGCTGCTTGGCGGAATGTTGGAGGTGTGTATATATATATATATATATATATATATATATATATATATATATACACACACAGAAATAAATATTTTTAGGGGAAAAAAGGAGTTCTAGTGTAATGGGTTTTTTTAATGGTTTAACTATCAAAGTGTGCTTTGGTTTGCCAAGTGAACTACAGGGGCCACTTGGCAGGGTGTTGAAGGTAAAGTTTATACACACACACACACACACACACACACACACATACATATATAAATTTGCAAAAAAAAAGGAGTTCTAGATCAGCATAGGTTGTTGCCTACCACTCCCCGAAGGTGAGACTGCAGCTTATGTCCGCATACTTTAAACTAGCCAGTTTGGGTGCCACTAATTGCAGTAGCTGCAGCAGAACCAAGCTCAGCTCAGAGACACTAGGTAGCTACCCACAGGCAGATTTCAGACTGACTCAAGTATTTCTGCACAGTCACTCTTCTGGACTGCTGTGAAACCTTACCTCTAAAGGTGTCATGAATTCAAACAGCAGGGGAGAGAGCCAAAGAGATGGCTCATTGCAAACCAAGTGGCACACCTTAGCCAGCAGGTCTGCACAGGTGCTGGGCGGCGTCCTTGCTGGGGCTGTCCATTGCAACAGGTAAGGAGCTCTGGCAATGTCCTGGTATTGAGCTAGATCCAGCTTGCTCTTTCAGCTTGTCTCACTTTCTGATCCAGTCATCTTCTTTCTCACCCCTACCTTCCTGGGCACTCTTATTCCCTGTCAAAGGCTGTGGCCACTGGCACTGAACACCACTTACATCCCAACAGCTCCTGGCTCTGTACTAAACTGCTGATCTTGAGAAGCTGGGCAGGGTAATGTGGCTGTCTGCAGTTTTAGTTCTATGAGATCGCTTCCTTTACTTGCAGTGAAGAGCAGGTAGCAGAAGGCATATTTGGCAATGACTCTCCTTGAATATGGGGGCCTGGTGGTGTCAGGAGTTGCAGCCCTGCTGGGATCTTGGCTCCATTAATTGAAGATGCTAGGGCAGTAGGAGCATGGAGACTTTCTGGAGGAAGCAGGACTTGTTTGGGAAAAAGATTGCTGGAAAATTAAGGCAACTGGTCTTGTTCTAAAACTCCTTGTCGCTGTTATGATGTCTTTGCCCAGTGTCCTGGAGTTTTACTGAAGTCCTAAGTCCATACAAACGTGCAACTCAAGGGTTGCAAAGCTGGATAAAGTGAGACAGCTGAGAACATACCTGACTCCCACACAACCTGCACCCTGGGCTCATCACAGCCCCTGTGGGGAAAAATTCCCAGAGGAAAGTGTGGGCTTGGGTGGGGGGAGGAGGGCGGGTGTTCTTAAGAAAGTATCAGATAGACACAGAGCTCAGAGAGGATATTAAAGAAAGGGCAGTTGGGTACTGGGAAGAGTGAGTTAGGCAGACAGAGAACGCAGAAACACATTTGGGGAAGGCAAGGAAGATTCCACAAAAGGGGGGAAAGAAGAGGTTTAGCCCATCCATCCCAGAGCTGTCAACAAGAATGACCCATTATCTGTCACAAAAGACAATAATTGGAAGGAGCCATCCGCCCTCTTTCATCTTTGCAATTGCAACATCAAGAAGAGGACAGACTGTAGGGCTTTGTGGGGTTGGGGAAGACAGAGTGAAGAGGACTTCGCTAGGTGTGGAGCTTTGAAACTCCTATGCAAAGGAGCAGCCCACTTCCTTGCATCAGATAAATAGCTTGATGTTCTTCAGGCTGTGCTCTCCAGAGTGCTGCTGATGCTGCTTTACTGTGTGCTCTTTGCTGGTGTTGCTCTGCTGGCAATACATGGGGAGAGGGCACATCTTCTGTTATGTATTTCGGTGTGAGTAAGCCCGCTTACTGCATTCCATTCTTTGTGTCTGTGCCATGCCCCAAGGGATGCCAGGAATATTAATGCTGCTGTGTCTACTGTGCCTTCCCTTGCAACCGTAGAAGCAGCGAGGCCTTCAATTCTTGCAGTCTGAGTATAACAAGGGGCCTGTGGGAAGTATAAAAGATGTTGCATGACCCTGGGCCAGCATGAGAACCCACCCTGTCTCACTGGGCTTGCTGGTGTGAACAAGACAAGCCCCAGCCTAGCCCACAGGCAAAGTCTAAGACCAAATCACTGGAATTCTGATGCTGAGAAGCAAAACACCAGCCAAAGCCAGTCTGTCCATCTGTGAGAAAGTATCCCCCAGATCAGGGGTAGGCAACCTTTTAAGATAGGTCAGAACAACCCATCAAGGGTCAGAGGCAGATGGGTAGGCTTCAGGACTCTGCCACCAGCACTATTTCCCTCCACGATGGCAAGGGGAGAGCACCCAGAGCCAAAGCCCCCTGATACAAGATGGCACTGAAACTCCACACCCACAGGCTGTAGATTGCTGCCCCCTGTCCTAAACAAATCACACCCATGAAAATGCAATATGCACATGTGAGGCAAAATTCTCCATGGTGTAAACTGATATAATTCCTTTGAATTAAGAAAATTATGTTGATTTATAGCTGCTGCTGACCTCCCCCCAGCCCTACCTCTTAGGGCACGGTAGGAGCTTAATTCTCCTGTCTTATTTGTTGCTGCTGTGGTTAACTAATAATGCGAGCAAAATCACTGGACTCCCCTTTCCTGTCCCCACCTGTGTGACCTGCAGCCTGGGTGACTGCCCCTGAGCATAAAACAGGGTAAGACAGAGGATGAAGGAGACAAGCTACCACTCCTGCCACTTTACAGCTGCTCCTTCTAGCTATGCATCTGCAGCCCTTCAGTCTTGTCATTTGCTTTGTCCTGCCGTAGTTCTGGGGAATGGGGGAATCAGTGGGTCCCTCCACACCCAGACAGTATTTCACTAGCTTTATTTTCTGTTTCCTTTTCCCAACAGGAAGATCAGGCTAAATACCAAACACAGGGCAGCTGGAGGGAGCCAAACTCCCTGCACATACAAAGTATCAGTTGGCAAAATGCCACCCAGCATTAACTATGCTCCCCACATCCCTACTGCTTCTCTCTGCCTCTCCTTCAATCCCAGTCTGTATCCCCAGCCCCCACACTCCAAGCTAGTTTCCTCCCCCTCCTCTTTCTGCCCTGAGTGTCTGTCTAATCTCTGGAATATACTCTGTTTACCCCAGCTTTCACTGATGCTTCTTTATACAAAGCCTCTTTGTTTGCCTCTTCCTGTTCCTCTCTTTCCTGTCTGGTCATGTTTCTCCCTCTTAATGCTTTTCTCCCCACCTCTAGTCCTTTTTAGTCTCCCTGTTTGGCAGAAGTCCCTCCTTCAGGGTTGATGCTGGGCCTTTTTTTTTAAATGTCTGCCCCTTAAAAATGAGGGGGTTGTTTTTTTGCATTTCAAAATGTTATAATTGTAGATGATTCTGAACACCATTTATCCAAATGCTCCCAGTTTGTCAGCTCTCTTCTGCAAGAGGCACACCTTTACTCACACGCAGCTTCTCTCCTTGGTCCAGGAGTCCTTTTAGCCTAAGCTCTTTCCCAATCCCTAACTGAGCAGGGATGGATGTGATGCAATGGATTCTGTACATTTTTAGAGTTCTTGTTTCATCTGGCCTTTGTGAGCATGGTGAGTGTTTTAAGTGACCCTGCCATGCAACTGTTCCAGCAGTGGGATGTACCTCTGTGTCTGTTTATCATTTCATGATTGTATATAAAGTCATTCTGTGTCTTGCAGAGAGAGAGGAGATGGGCTGGGCTGGGCTGGTTGATCCCCACTCCTCCTGTAACTGGGACAATGCAAAAGGAAATGTTTGCCTCATTCTGCCTGGAGTTACAGAGATTAGCATCTCATGTTTGTCTCTCACACTTCCCAGGTTAAGTCAGGCTTTCTGTCTTTCTCTGTTATGATTCACATAGACGGATCATCCTTTTTCTAGCAACTTGTATAGTGGATTTACATTATTACATCTGTCCTAGCCCTAGTTGAGTTCCCCCATGCAAGGTTTGCCAGACTGCTGTGATGGGTCCCTCTCCACTGGACACAGTACACTATGTGCTTTTAAAATCCAAATTCTGCCCCTGGCCACAGTCTGAATGTATTTCCTCTACCCAGAACTCTTTCCTGATGGTTAGAACCCCTAGTCCCACTGCCTGACCCTGAATGTAGTGCCAACTTCTCAGACTCTCCCCAAGCATAACACTACACTCACAGATCTGCAGTCATGTGAGTCCCTCGGACAATGGTTTAACTCAGGTATACATAGTAGGTACAGGTTGTAATATGTACACAGATTTTCACAGGGTTCACCTTCAAGTGATGAGCTGTGTGCAGATCCCACTGGGTTTTTGGTTATAGGCGTGTCATTCTAAGGACATAGGCAGGCAAGGTTCTTTGAGTAGATGTGGTATCTTTTATTAGACCAACTGAGTAGTTGGAGAAAAAGTTCTTAGCAAGCTTTTGGGCGCAGTCACCCTTCTTCAGATCCCACTGGTGCACTTAAGGTGAGCTCAGAGTTCTCTGGCTAGCAGCACCTATATGCTGGAGAGTTCTTGTGCTCCACACAGGCATGGTAGAACATGCTAGCCACAACTTGGGTCCTCTTAGCTGCCTCCTGGCTTGCAATGGAACAGTCAACAGCCTGTTCTACTTGCTACCAAGTTTGCTAGCAAACTCAGGCTCTTTTTTCTGTAAGTTAGTCGGGTAAAACCTACAAAGGTATCTTAGGAAAAGATAGGGAGCACTATAGTCACCTTAAGTCCAAAATTTAGATCCTCCATCTACTGCTTAAGCTTGGAAAGTACCTCACATTTATAGGCACCTCAGTGCCTGCCGGCAAAGCTTCCTGAGCATCTACATGCATGGTTTTGAGCATTCTAATTTTTGACAGTGCTGAATAGCTCATCACCTAGATCAGGATTCTCAAAGATATGATCTGGCCCACAAAGCCCTATCATCTGGGCTGCAGTGCTGTGTCACAGATCAGCCTCACACACTGCATGCAACACATGCTAGTCCAGACCCCATACACTGCATGTGGTGCACAGAGCCCATCTGGCATGGGCTGCACATGATACAGGGGCTGATGCACGATGCGCACAGCACACAGGGCCTGTCTGGAACACACACTGCATGTAGAAACCATGCTGGACTGGCCCTGCACACTGGATCTAGGGCCAGTCTGGATCAGACTGACAGATTGGCTTTGCATGCCAGAGCTAGTTTACAGGGTGTTATGGCATTGGCTTCACATGCAGCATGCACCCCAGGCTGGCCCCACATGCCATGTGTAGTGTGTACCCGGGATTTGCCCCATGCACCTTAAGCCACCTACTGGACTGGCACAAGCATATGTTGGATGCAGCACATGGAACTGGAACCAACACATGAGTTTAAGCCTCATCCAGGCTGATCCAGGGTGAACAATACATGTGGTACCCACATCAGCCCTGATCTGTGCCCACACCCCTCACCCAGTCCATGGGGCTAGCTCAGTTTGACATCCCTGACCTAGATCTTTCTTAAGCCCTATAATGTCTACAGATTAGGCATTCCCTAATCTATCTCATTTGCAGGTCTACATACAAAATATCGTAGGAATAAGATATTGGGTGGGGGTGGAGAGGGAGGATGATGACAGTGCTCTAGTAACCTTCCCATTTTACCTGATAACCCAGTGATTAAAATACTCTTAACTATAAATTGCACCAACGGCATTCGCAAATGTTCATGACAATACATCCCAGAAGAGACACCAGTTATATATAACCTTACCTGAGTGACTGGCTAGTATGAGGGAAACCCCCATAGTATGTCTCAGAACCCATCAGAAACCTCTAATTCTGATGTTGCATTCTGGCAAGGTTTTACTTAAGACTCTGTTTGCCTGAAGTTCTGAGCTTCTACCACTGCTTGGATTAGTCCACTGTTCTAGGGTCACCATTAGTGGGATGGGTGTATTGGCAGTTACTTGAAAAAAATGAGAAGGTACTCATTTGTACTGTAACTGGTGGGCTTTGAGATGTGTATATACATTTTCTATGACTTGTCCTCTCCCTTAGGCACTTTACACCTCAGATTCTGTAGGTAACCAAAAACTGAGATACAGCTAATGTCTTTTGGTGTGGTCACACAGCATGAGGTCTGTCTGGTTCATGCATACCCTACAGACACTACTCACTTCCGGCCAATACAGACACTACTCACTTCTGGCCAAAAGTTGTAGAACTGGGCTGAATGGGGCATACCGTGCACCAAAAGGGTGAGGATGACATAACTCCAAGAAAATTAGTTACTGTTCAAATACATACTTCTCATTTCTGAAAACCATAAGACAGCGGTGCTCAAGCTTCTAGCCCCACAGGCCAGATGAGTTGCACAGGTCTGTAGACCAGAACCTGCAGGCAGGATTGGTCTGTGGGTTGGGTCAATGTCGTTGGGTGCGGGGTCAATGTGCAGAGTCAGTCTGTGGATATGATCCAGTTGCAGAGCCAAGTTCGCTGATGACACCAAACTTTGGGGTAAAGCATCCACACCTAAGGACAGGAGGGCAATCCAGGCTGACCTTGACAGGCTCAGGAAATGGGCAGATGAGAACATGATGGTGTTTAACACCAAAAAATGTAAGGTTCTCCACCTTGGGAAGAAAAACCCGCAGCATGCTTATAGGCTTGGCAGTGCTATGCTGGCTAGCACTATGGACGAAAGGGACCGAAAGGGACTTGGGGGTCATGATTGACCACAAGATGAACATGAACCTTCAGTGTGATGCTGCAGCTAATAAAGTGAGCAAAACGCTGGCTTGCATCCATAAATGCTTCTCAAGCAAATCTCAGGACAACATTCTCCCATTGTACTCGGCTTTGGTGAGGCCGCAGCTGAAGTACTGCATCCAGTTTTGGGCTCCACAATTCAAAAAGGATGTGAAGCAGCTTGAGAGAGCGCAGAGGAGAGCCACGTGCATGATCAAAGGTCAGGAAAACAGACCTTATGATGAGAGGCTGAGAGCTATGGGACTCTTAAGCCTGGAAAAGTGCAGACTTAGGAGTGATCTGGTGGCCACCTATAAATTTATCAGGGGTGTTCACCAGAGCACCCCAAGGGATGACAAGATCGAACAGTCACAAACTCCTCCATGACCGTTTCAGGCTGGACATAAGGAAGAATCTCTTTACTGTCTGAGCCCCCAAGGTTTGGAATAGACTGCTGCTGGAGGTGGTTCAAGTACCTACTTTGAATGCCTTCAAGAGACATTTGGATGTTTATCTTGCTGGGATCCTATGACCCCATCTGACTTCCTGCCCCTGGGAGGAAGATCAAAGATCAAAGATCTTCTGAGGTCCCTTCCAGCCCTAATGTCTATGAAATCTATGAAATACTGCACAGCTGCCCAGTTCCATGCATCAGATACAGCTATGACCCAACTCCACATGTTGACCTAATTCTGTACTCTGGATCCAGCTGTGGAATGACCCCCATATGCTAGCATGATGTGGCACATAGGGTCATGTCATTCAGTACACAGGGATCCCCAGGGGTCTGAAAATTTGGAACCCTTGGCAATTAATGCTGCCAGTTCTCCCCTTGTCACAGAGACTTGGTGGGTCAGCTCTTACAATTGGATCATCAACACTGAGAGGTACACTTTTGCAGGAAGAGGAAAAGGTGGAGCCTAGGGCTATATTATTCAGTTTAAGATTGAAGCAAATATGTTTCTTGAAATGTGTATTAACTTGCTGTATTATATATTATGTATAAAAACACAGCACATTAGGCAAAAATAATCATTTCATTAGTCCTGTTGTCACTGGTGCCAGTAGGTGTGATGTGTCCCATAGCTCTTTCCAAAAGCTTCTGCCTGCTTCCTTGTGCTTTCCTGCCATGCCTTGATATTAAACAATGGAAAGGAAGTTGAATGTTGGAACAAAAGGAAACAACATTCTTATGACGGGGAGTATGTCCTCTTCATAGGGCTCCACCTCCCCTGCACCCTGCCTATGCCACATCTGCTGGGTTGGACTTATGACCTTTCCAGCAGGCCCAAGTTTTGACCAGTGGCTCACTTGGTTGTTCAACACTTGTTTAGCCCCTTTCAAATCATGAACTCCTCAGGGCTCAGTTAATTCTTGTTTACACACCTCCAATTCCTATGCATGCCTCCTATACGCGCCCTTAGTCAAAAGGGGTACTTGTTTATGGCTGCTCCCCACAAGAGTCCAGCATCAACCGCTTAATCCCTGTGCGCTCTTAAGTGAAGGATTTTTCATCTATCAATGAATTCCCATTCATGTCTTACCAATTACACATTTACTGTCCTTTGGACTTATCAAATCCATGCCTTCCCTGGAAGTATCCTTTTTGACAGGCACCACTATCACCAGCCTGTCGGCTTCATCCAGTAGCCCCCCAAGAAGCTTCACAGCTGCTGCAAGCATGAAGAGGCTTACCCCAATGTCCTGATCCTGGCACCTGTGAGTTGAGTGACTGATTCTTCTCTGCCAGTTACTGTTCACCAGCTCACTCCAACTACCCCAGGCTTGCTCTGGGCCAGGACCCAGGTTCATCTTGCTCCCAGTCCTTCTCTGTGCCTGCACACAGAAATGTACCCCTCTTCTCCAAGAGACTATGCACTCCCCTCTCTGGGGGTTATGGTTCTCAGCCCTCTCACTTTTTGGACTGCCGTGTTTCTTGGGGCCCAGTCACATCTAGCTCCCCAGCCACATGATTACCAACAGCTGGGGATTGCTGGAAGCTGGGGCTTGCTGGCACTTCTGGGTTCACTCCTGGATAAGCTGGTCAGTGGCAGTGGGAACCTGGCATGGCTCCTGGCTGAATCAGGTAGGGACCTAGTTGCTCCCAGGTGTTGGGGCTGGCTCCCAGCTGCACTCAGATGGGCCCACTGGCAACCATGGAGGCCCCAGTTATACATGGGGTCCTGCTCATAACAGGAGCTGAGAAGAGGTTCCCTGTTACATACCCCTCCCCTTTTGATAGTCTGTCACAGTTCCTTACATCTAGTTTTTTTCACCCCATGTGATACGTGCTTCAGTTGGTATTTGTCCATTCCCTCCACCTGGTGATTGTTGTTCTTGCAGCTTCTTGACAAGAAATCTGCCATTACATTTTGCTTCCCCGGTTGGTGCTGTACAGAAAAATAAAAAGGTCGTAGGGCCAAGGCCCACTGCAATATCTAGGTGTTATCTTTTTTTTATGGATTGTAGCCATTTCAAGGGAGCATGGTCTGTAACCAGAACAAACTTCCTTCCTAGTAGATGGTAACAAAAAAGTCTAATGCTCCATTTTATGACGAAGCATTCACATTCAGTTGTAGAATACCTTGTCTCTGGGCCTAGCAATTTTTCAGCTTGCACATGCAATTGGTCGTTTTTTGCCCTCTACCTGCAGTTTCAGCACCATTGGATAGCACCCTAATGCTATCCCTAAAGCATCAGTTTGTAAAGTGAAGGTCCTATTAAAGTCCAGGGTATAGAGTTACTGGGCTCTGACATAATACCTCCTTTAGCTGTTCAAAAGCAGTGAGGGATCTTGGAGACCACTGGAGGACTCACCTTTTCTGATCCTTGATCAGTTCGATCGGGGTGCTGAAATTTCTGAAAACTATGGGATGAACTTTCTGTAGTAATTAGTAAGGCCCAGGAAGGATCTCAGCTGCTTTTTATTTGAGGATGGTCTATAAAACTTAATGGCCTCTATCTTGTCTGCCAGGGGTTTGACCTGGCCCTGCCCCACTAAAAAACCCAGATATTTGGATTCCTCATTCCCCAGAGAAATTTTTTCGGGGTTTGCTGTTAATCCCATGAGCCTGAGTCCTAAAAGGACCACCCACCAAGATGGTCCTCCCATTGCTCTGAAAACATGATGATGTCATCTATGTAGGTCACTGCGTAGGTCACTGCATGATGTGGTGCTAACAGCTGGTCCATCAACCTCTGAAAAGAGGCAGCCACTGCATGTAATCCAGAAGGCATCCATGTAAAGTGAAATTACCCCCACAGGGTCCCAAAAGCCATTTTCTCCTTATCTTTCTTGGTCTTGGGAATCTGCCAGTACCCCTTTGTTAAGTCCAATATAGATATGAATTGTGCCTGGCCAATCTTTTCTAGCATTTCCTTAATATGGGGCACAGGGAAAGCATCAAAAACAGATATTGTATTGACTTTCCTAAAATCAATCCACAACCTTATAGTCTCATCTGGCTTTGGTACTACCACCATAGGACTCCTCCACAGGCTGTATGATTCTTCAGTGATGCTCCTTCTTTTAATCTGCTCTAATCAGTCTGTATGGTCCCATAAAGCCCATATAAATGCCTCAGTAGCTGCCTCCAATGTTCCCTCACTATGCGTCCCTTGGGTGTCAGTATTTGATGCTTTACATTTCAGGCTTTCCCTGGCTCCTTCATAAAGACATCAGGGAACTTCTCGACCATGTAACCTGTCCAATTGGCTGTCAATGGTGGGTGGCTCTACTCCCTTACTTTGCCTCTCAGTTATCCCTTCAGGCCCTAATTCACTATCACCCAAACCGGGGTTCATAAGTAGCCCTTCCTCTTCCCTCCACTTTTTTGGTACACCTGGAGCCTGTTGCAGTGACCTCATTATTCTGCTTCGTAGTTGATGGAATCTATTCTCCTTGTTATCATAAATAGGCCTTGCCACCAGGATAAAAGTTTGTTACCATTGTCAGGGAGAATCACCAAGACCCAGTCTCCAGTTTGAAATGTCCACTCCCTAGCTTTCTTGTCATAATATTCTTTTTGGTGCCCCTGAGCTCTTCCCATGCTGTCCCTTGCAATCTGGCATACCTGGTCCAATTGCTCCTTCAGTTCTATAGCCTGTCTCAGTGGCCACCATTCTATTGGATCTGGCTCCTGCCAACCATCACTTATTATGTCCAGGAGCTCCCAGGGCTGGTACCCATATACCAGCTCAAACAGGGAGCAACCCATGGAGGCTTGGGGTACCTCTTGCACTGCAAAAAGTAGAGCAGGTTTTCCTAAATCCCACTTTCTGGGGTCACCTTGTATATAGGCCTTGATCACCCCTTCAAGGTGTGGTTAAAGCGCTCCACTAACCCATCCATTTGTGCATTCATAGATTCATAGACATTCAGGCTGGAAGGGACCTTGGAAGATCATCGAGTCCAGCCCCCTGCCCCAGGGGCAGGGAGTCAGCAGGGATTATAGGATCCCAGCAAGATAAACATCCAAATATCTCTTGAAGGCATTCAAAGTGGGTGTTTGAACCACCTCTGGTGGCAGTATATTCCAAACCTTGGGGGCTCGGACAGTAAAGTAGTTCTTCCTTATGTCCAGTCTGAATCGGTCTTGGCGGAGTTTGTGACTGTTTGATCTTGTCATCCCTTGGGGCGCTCTGGTGAACAGACGTTCCCCCAGATCCTGGTGAACACCCCTGATAAACTTATAGGTGGCCACCAGATCACCCCTGAGCCTGCGCTTTTCCAGGCTGAAGAGTCCCATAGCTCTCAGCCTCTCATCATAAGATCTGTTTTCCTGACCTCTGATCATGTGCGTGGCTCTTCTCTGGACTCTCTCAAGCTTCTCCACATCCTTTTTGAATTATGGAGCCCAAAACTGGATGCAGTACTTCAGCTGTGGCCTCACCAAGGCCAAGTACAATGAGAAAATGACGTCCTGGGATTTGCTTGAGAATCATCTATGGATGCTTGCTTTACTAGCCACAGCATCACACTGAACGCTCATGTTCATCTTGTGGTCAATCATGACACCCAAGTCCCTTTTATCTGTAGTGCTAGCCAGTGTAGCACTGCCGAGCCTATAAGGATGCTGCAGGTTTTTCCTCCCAAGGTGGAGAACCTTGCATTTTTCTGTGTTAAACACCATCGGGTTCTCATCTGCCCATTTCATGAGCCTGTCAAGATCTACCTGGATCACCCTCCTGTCCTCAGGTGTGGATGCTTTACCACAGAGTTTGGTGTCATCGGCAAACTTAGCCAGTCCGCTTCTGACACCATCATTGATGAGGATGTTAAAAAGTATAGGCCCTAGGACAGAGCCTTGAGTGACCCCACTGGTCACAGCGCACCACAATGAGTGACTTTTGTCAACCACCCCCCTCTGGGTCCTACTGCGGAGCCAATTCCCCAGCCAGCAGATCGCGGTGTGGTCAAGGCTGTAGTTAGCCAGGTTTGTCAAGAGGTGCTCTTGACATAACAGATCAAACGCTTTTTTAAAGTCAATATATGACATCAATCTCTTCCCCCTTGTCCAGGTGATAGGTCACCTGGTTGTAAAAGGAAATGAGATTGGTCAAGCAAGACCTACCCGCAACAAATCTTTGCTGGGTATCCCTCAGGATATTGCCATCAGCTAGTCTGTTAAGGATGGCCTCTTTGATAATCTTTTCCAAGACCTTCCCTAGGATAGAGGTCAGGCTGATGGGCCTATAGTTTGCTGGATCCACTTTCCTCCCCTTCTTGAGGATAGGCACCACATTGGCCTTCTTTCAGTCTTCGGGCACTTCACCAGAGTGCCAGGAGTTCTCAAAGATCCGTGCCAGGGGCTGAGCTATGATGCTTACCAGCTCCTTGAGTACCCTTGGGTGTATACCATCAGGGCTGGCTGAGTTGAAGGTATCCAGCCTGTCAAGGTGTTCCTTCAGGAGGTCAGCTTCAATGGAGGGTAAGGAGTTTCCCTCCCCTGGGCCTCCCTGACCCACAGTGGGCAGTGGGGTATCCCATGGGACTGGTGAAAAATTGACACACAATACCCATTAAACAAGTTTGCTTTTTCATGGGCATCAGTTGTCAGTTGTCCCATCTGGTTTAGCAGGGATTCAACGTTGCCCTTCATTTTCCTCCGGCTCCCCACATATCTAAAAAAGGACTTTTTATTGTCCCTGATATTTGTAGCTAGATGGAGTTCCATCGCAGCCTTGGCTTTCCTGGTTTGGTACACTGGAGTGCAAAGTTGTTTGATCTTTAAAGTTTCACATACTCCCTTTAATATACCTGAAATAAAATTTGTTCCTTGATCCATCAGGATCTCCTGGGGTATCCCCACCCAGGAAACCCACTTGATCAGTTCCTCTGCTACCTTGGGTGCAGTAATGGATCTCATTGGGACAGCCTCAGGATATCCTGTGGCATAATATAGGATGATGAGGATATACTGGTGTCTGGCACTCCTTTTTGGGGAAGGGATGGCAATGTCTAGTGCTTCCCTATAAAAGGACTTTTCCACAATCAACATAGTCCTCAAGAGTGCTCTCATGGGCATTATGTCAGAGACCTTCTGGCACTCTGGCCACCCCTGGCAAAACCCTTCCACCTGCTTGTGTAATCCTGGCCAATAAACCCATTGGGTCAGAATAACCTTGGTCTTATCTTTTCCTAGATAACTACCCAAAGGAAATGTGTGGGCAATTCCTCATGAAGCAGATCACCAAGGAATCCATTTCTAAGCACTTGGTGGAAAAAAGATGATTAGGAACAGTCAGCATGGATTCACCAAGGGCAAGTCATGCCTGACCAACTTGAATTACTTCTATGATGAGATGACTGGCTCTGTGGATGTAAGGAGACCAGTGGATATGGTGTACCTTGATTTTAGCAAGGGTTTTGATACGGTCTCCCACAACATTCTCCCAGGCAAGCTAAGAAAGTATGGGCTAGATGAATGAACTGTAAGGTGGATAGAAAAGTGGCTGAATCATTGGGCTCAGAGAGTAGTATTCAATGGCTCAATGTCTAGTTGGCAGCTGGTATCAAGTGGAGTGCCCCAGGGGTTGGTCCTGGGACTGGCTTTGTTCAATGTCTTAATCAGCCACTTGGAATATGGCATAAAGTGCACCCTCAGCAAGTTTGCAGATGCCAGCAAGCTAGGGGGAGTAGTAGATAGGAGGGTAGGGATAGGATTCAGAGTGACCTAGATAAATTGGAGGATTGGACCAACAGAAATTTTATGAGGTTAAGCAATGACAAATGCAAAATCTTGCACTTAAGATAGAACAACCCCATGCACCAGTGCTGGCACTGGATTTGGACCCAGCCCCTATACCTTTGTTCCAAGCGAGCACAACCCTTAGACTGACCACAACACCTGCCAGTTGATAATAGGTGAGTTTATTCATACAAAATGATAACAAAAAAGCAACAA
This sequence comes from Alligator mississippiensis, assembly GCF_030867095.1. Lineage (NCBI taxonomy): Eukaryota > Metazoa > Chordata > Crocodylia > Alligatoridae > Alligator > Alligator mississippiensis. The sequence continues at coordinate 41,074,666 of NC_081832.1, forward strand.
TACAAACAATCAAACAGTTCTATACCTACCAATCCTAGGGCTGTCATCAGAACCAAAGTGCATCTGGTCAGGATGCAGGCTCCACTCTGAGGCTTTCTCTGAGGTGTCAGCAGTCCGGAGGTGGGATGCCAAGGCCCACAGCCCCTCTCCACTGGGTTGCATGCGATGGGACGCTGGTGTGTGCCCTCTGTCCATGGTGGCCTTGGGCACCCTTCCCAGGGGATGGGGGTGGGGACCCCTCTCAAGGAACAAGACAGGGAGGAACAGGGAGGAAGAGAAAGAGGGATGAGAAAGAATGGGGAGGGATGGACAAAAGGACAAGGAGAGACCCTTTGTTAATCTCAAGTCTCTGCTTTTATATTCTCCTTCCCTCTTTGATGACTCCTGATGACTCTTCATCCATGGCTGTCTCTGGTTGGTTGTCTCTCAGTGATCACATGTCCACGTAGCCTTCTGGGCCTTCTCCTAATTTGGTCTGTTCCCCCAAAACCTGGGCTCAGGCTCCCCCACTGCTCTGGGGCCTTGTTGCTGGTGTTACTTATGTTATGGGACAGCATGGTACATATTTCCTTGGTTCCCAGGCTATGTGTCCTTGTTTTGTTAGACAACCTGTCTGCCTTGAAGGCTATGATCTTGTGTTATGGCATGCCCCCCTGGATTATCAGGCTGTGTCCATCCATTAGCCTTGTTGTGCTAGACAGCCTGCCTGCTTCCAGGGCTATATGGAACCCAGGCTCTTACAAATCAATTAACACCTGCTGCCCATCTTGAACCCTTATAATACATATATTTATACCCATAAGCTAATTTCCAAAAACAGATCTTTAAATGCCATTTTCAAGCTAACACCAGTACAGGCTGGGGTCTGACTGACTGGGCAGCAGCTCTACAGAAAAGAACCTGGGTGTTACAATAAGTGGACAATAAGCTGAATATGAGCCAGCAGTGTGCCGTTGTTGCCAAGAAGGATAACAGCATACTGGGCTGCATTGGTAGGTGTGTTGCCAGTAGGTCAAAAGAAGTGATTATCCCCCTCTATTCAGCACTGGTGAGGCCACATCTGGACTACTGTGTTCAGTTTTGGGGCCCCCCCTACAGAAAGGATGTGGACAAATTGGAGAGAGTCCAGCGGAGGGCAACAAAAATGCTGAGGGGACTGAAGGACGTGACTTATGTTGAAAGATGGAGGGAACTTGGCATATATAGTCTAGAAAAGAGGAGACCGAGAGGGGACTTAATAGCAGCCTTCAGCTACCTGAAGGGGGTTTGAAAGAAGATGGAGCTAGACTGTTCTAAGGGGCAGAAGACAGAACAAAAAGCAGTGGTCTCAAGTTGCAGCAAGGGAAGTTTCTGGTAGATATTAGGAAGAATTTTCTCACTAGGAGGGTAGTAAAACACTGGAAAAGGTTACCCAGAGAGGTGGTGGAAACTCCATCCTTGGAATTTTTCAAAACCCGGCTAGACAAAGCTTTGGATGGGATTATTTAGTTGGAGATGGTCCTGCTTTGAGCAGGGGGTTAGACTAGATGACCTCCTGAGGTCCCTTCCAACCCTAACTTTCTATGATTCTATGAATTCGCAACAAAGCAGGCCTGTGTCTCTGGGGTACCAGAACTTAGGGTACCTCATCCCCCCATAACTTTTTTGCCTCGATCTGGTACAGGATGCCATGTCTTATCTTGAAATGAGGATAGGATTGTATCAGTTCAGACCACAATACCTCCCCTCCTCTCATTTTACTATACCTTTGTGGTGGGAGAAACCTCCCTAAGGTCCGTTGTCTAGCTGTAATTTGATTGACAGACAACGCGGGTAAAGAAAGACAGCTGTTTATTTGCTCGAGCAAAGACCATAAAGCCAGCAAAAGGCAAAATGGCCCCCCCTCAAGGGTGAGACGATCTTTTATACTTCTTACAACAAAGCAAGACTATATGGTTAACAAAAAGCAATACTTGGGGCGGTGCTCTACAAATCTTTGTAACAGCATATTTCTATTAAGCTGAACTAGCACTTTTTAAAAGCTAAAAGTTAAGTAACAGTAACATTATGTTAGCAAAACCTTACACAGTAGAAGATACTTCTCAAGGACACAACCAGTAAGATCAAAACAATGGTTTCTCTGTCTTATCTTACTTCTTGCTGTAGCTGATTTTTTTTAGCACACAGACACAGATTCACTTTTTAACTCAGAAAATGCTTGGTGCAGTTAAAATGATTACTTGACACAAGCAAAGGCCTAGCTATCATTCTGCCTTGTGGTCAGCTGCATTGCTAGGCCACAGGTCATGCCTTGTATTCAGCTGTAAAGCTAATACTTCTTAAAAATCCAAATTATTGTAAACCTAACAGTATGCTTTCAGAAAACTATTCTATTTCAGGGTAATGACAAACCTGCGCACTACACCTTCTTCATACACATAGTGGAAGTTAGACTCCTTGGCCTGCTCTTCCTGAAACCACTCTTCCCTGATGATGTCAGCTAAGTACACAGCCTCTCATGAACGTTGCATGCCTTCTGAAGCTGGGGGACACAGCGACCACCTGCAGGTGGCACTGTCAGTGGTGGGAGCATGGTGGTGGCTTCCACAGAGGAGGGCTCCTGGGGAACTCCCGCAGATGGTTGCAGCAGTGTTGATGGTGGGGCCAGGGGGGTGGTGAGCACTGACTGGTGATTGGTGACCACTTACAGATGCTGCCAGCAGTGTGGGCAGTGGCCAGTGACCACCTGCAGACACCACCAGCAGTGTTGGCAGGGAGGGGGTGGAGGTGGTGAGCGATGACCGCCCACAGGCACCACTGATAGCATCGGCGGTAGCCAAACTCAGGGGATGCACATGCACCTTCATACACCCCCTACATGTTGCCAATGCAGCCTCTATTATCTGTTATCCTTCTTTGGGTACCAAATGTTCTCCATATAGCCCCTCAATCAGGGGTTCCTCTGGCCCCTCTCCCTGGGCCTGTCCCAGGGTTTGATCCAGGACTTCAAGCAAGTATGGTAAGTCCTGGCCTAGCAACATGGGGCAAGGTAATGTTTCAGCCATGCCCACAGTCAGAGCTTCTGTCCTACCCATTATGGTTAATGGCAGGTGACATCTCTTTTAGGTGTAACTCGCACCATGCATACAAAGCATGTTAACGGAAGTATCCTTATCACCTACGTACGGTGGCAACAGGCCTGCTTTTATCATGGCTTGTGAACACCCAGTATCCACCACCACAGGTATTATTAAACTTTCTATTTTGCCATCTATCATTGGTCTAGGGATTCAGGAAGATCTTTTGTGTTGCCTCGAACTATAATCCATGGTTTCATTGGGGTTGGCTCCAGAAGTTGCTCACCCAGGCTCCAACAGATCATGTTCTAGCCCTAACTTGCAGGTTCTGTGTATGATTCTACTCTATATGTCTGGGGCATCTGCAGCGGTAATATACTATATCGTGGGATCCCCATCCTCTAAACTTACAGGATTGAGTCCTCAATGTCTTAGTTTTCCTGGTTCCTGTTTGATCCCCTTATCCCCCACAGGACAGGTATTGTCTTTGTAACTTTTCCCCTTCCAGCATCTTCTTCCACCACTGTACAGGACTCAGCCTTTTCCACAGTTTGGGGCTGGTGTCAGATCCACTTTTGAAACTCCTCCCCTAGATCATCTAAAGTGAATAGCTCCAAAACTGTGACAGTCTTTCCCTGCGGTTGGCTCCATCTTTCCAAAGATCCCTTAGTGTCTAGGCCAGCATACAGGGCCTCTACTCCCCCATGTTCTTTTTGGTCCTAAACCTCTGCTGAAAATGTTCTGGTGAGATCTCCAGCTGATATAGTATTGCATTCCTTATTTTTGTGTAATCCATATCTTCATCTTGGGCCAAGGCCTGGTAGGTGGCCTGGGCCAGACCTATCAAGAGGGGGCCTAACTGGTTGACCGAACAAGTCTGATCCCATCCAGCCACCAAGACGGCTCTTTCAAAAGACTCCAGATAGGCCTCTGGCTCATCTTCTGGAATCATCTTTCGCATTTTTATACTCTCAGTGGCACGAAGAATTGCTGCCTGTTGAGCCTCTATTTTGTCACTCAGTTCTTCCTGTCAGATCAGCTGCATAATCTGCGCCTCTGTCTCCTTGATTCATACTCAAATTAATTCCTCCATCTGCATCTGTTGCCCCTGAAACAATTGCAACACCAGCCCATGGGTTTGTTGCCAGGCCTGTGGGACTCTCAGCTCTGGTGAAGTCTGGTGGAGCCCCATCTCATTGTTTCCACGTATTTACCTTTGTCGCAACCTCGGTCCATTTGACTTCCCAGCCAATGCACCAGTTGTTGGCAGGTGTGATCTTGACAGTGCATCCAGTGCTTCACTAAGTTATGTCCACACCTGCTTTACTGTTCACCTGAGTTAATATTTCCACACCTGAGCTATTTTTTAAATTAGTGTTAAAAACAGTCTGCAGGGCTGTGAGAGAGTAGCTACATTGTTAGGAGCAGCTAACAGCAGAATTGCAGAAGGGATAACTTGATTAGTGGAACATCAAGGTCATTAAAAAGGAGTGAGGTGCTCATTAACACCTGTCAAATGAAGAGTTTAGAAGGAATCAGATAGATTATAATGAGTGATGAAATCAAGTGATTCTTTCAATGCTACCTGAATAGAAATGCAGCTGCCAATGCCAGGCAATTGATTTTAAACTCTGGGTGATCCAGGAATCAAAGAGGGTGTGACTGCACCACTGAATCCCCATGAATCCACCCCTGGGGCTTGGAAGGAAAGTCATATAACGTGAGGTTGAAGGAAAAAGGCATGTTCAGCTTGTGGAAAAGGAAATTAAAAAGGGACATGATAGAAGTCTGCAAATCTCTGAAGAACAGCCATAAAGAAGAGGGAGAACAACTTTTCCCTCTTGCTGAAGACAGCAGGATGCAGACCCATGACTTGAAGTTGTAGAAAGTAGGTTTAACCTGGATATCAGAAAAATATCTTCACTGTTAGAGCTGTAAGGCAGTGGGATATACTGCCTAGGGAAGTTGTAAAATCTCCATCTTTGGAGATGTTCAGGAAGAGGTTGGATAAGCATTGGACAAGGATGATCTAGGAGGAGCCATGACTATGCTATGCTATGCTATGGGTATTTCCCATACTTCTAGACTTTGCTGGTTTCCACGTGAGGCCAGGAAGGATTTTTTCCCCCCTTTTTTTGCTACATCTGTTGTGGTAGCAAGTTTTACTTTCCTTAGAAGCACTGGGTAGTGGTTGCAGCCAAGTCTAGAGATTTGACTGGATGTGCCAGTGCTCCTGCTGGGACTAAAACTCAGAAGTTCCTAGTGAGAGGGCCTTGCTCTGCCACCTAGTAGTGCTAACATTGTGTGGTGCCCCATGGCACCCTTGAAAGGAACTCAAGGCAGCTCTACCCACTGCAGAAACCAAAGCCTGGAGAAGTGAAGTGACTTTGCCCCAAGTCACATAAGTCAGGAGGGAAAATGAACATTCTGACTCCTGGTTTGGCCATGAGACCACTTTCTCTAATACATTACTGTGTGTAATGACACAGGATGTTGCTTCCTATGTTCCTTTGCTCCTAGCAGACAAGGGGTGCATCTACAGGAGATGCTTTACTGCTCAGTAGAACAAATTTCTTGGCAGTAAGTGTCTGTGTTTACATGTGCAGACAATTACATGCAATAAATGGCTCTATTCATGAGTAAATTTGCTACCTGCAAACGCAAGTAGCAGATTTACTTGGGAGTAGTTACTGTGCAGTAGTGCACATGTTGATGCTGACTGGGAGCAAATTTGCTCCTGGTCAGTTTACCACTAGAGGGACAACTTCAGGGTAGTCCCAGGGTACTTGGGCTAGGAGCCTCTCTTGCCCCAGGGCCGGGCCATCTCTATGCCTGCTCCAGGACCAGGCCCTTATGAGCCTGCAGGGATGCTGGAGCCCTGGGGCACATGCTGGCAGCCTGCGGCCACTGCTGGCCACCATGTCCCCCTGGACAGGCTACAGGGTAGTTGAAGCAGCCTGTCTGTACTCTGGCACTTCTCCCTGGCACTTCAGTGCCATGCAGCTGCTCAGGCCATGCTGTTCAGCTCTGCAGGGTGCTGCAGGCACCTGCCAGGCCCAGCCGCAGCCAGGGTCACCTGCAGCCAGTTTTTGGCAACTGCATACAGCTCCAACTGGCCGTTGGCTTCCCGCAGCAGCCTGCCAAGACTTTTCAGCTGCTGTCTGGCACCACCTTACTACACAACTGCCAGTCCTGTGTGCCCCTGCACTGGGTGCTGGTAAGTGCTCCAATGCCCACATTTATGAGAGGCTGTCAGGCTGCGGGAACACAGGCATGACAGGTCAGCATGCCAGTGCCACATAAAGGTCAAGGCCTTGTGGGCACAGTGGGGCATGGATGACATCCTCACACCCCAGGACCCTGGCTGAAGCTGTGCTGTCCATTCAAGCACAGGTGGCCTGCCTGAGCCTCTGCTGTGGCCTGGCACCCACGGTGATGCATCACTGGGGGCAGGCCACTTAGTGGGTCCCCTGTCCCACCTAGCTTCCCACCCGCAGTGTCAACCATCAGCTCTGGGAGCCTGGGCCAGCACCTGCCCCACACATGAGGCCAGGCTGGCTATGGAACCACCAGCTGTCAGCAGTTTCAGGTCCTCCCCAGAGTGGGGCCCTGCCCAGGCAACCAGACACAGTGGCCCTGTGCCCCAGGACACCATTGGGAACCATACACCCTCACCACCAGAGACTACTGACCTGGGTTGCCAGGAACACCAGTCTTACCCACATGGTAAGCCCCACACTGTGAGGAAGGGCCTCCTCACCCTTGTCCCTGCTCTGGCTTCTGCAGGTTTCCCCTCCTCGCCACAGCATGCAAGGAGACAGGAGACTGTGCAAAACGTTATTGAACAGCCTGTGGCCCCACAGGTAGACAGGCATAGGCCTCTCCCATGCCAAGGAATGTGTTGATGCCAGCAGTAATGTCCTCCTTGGCTGTGAGGGGCAGGGAAATGTAGTGCAACTTCAGATAATCCTTCACGTGTTGGTGGTGGTTGCAGGGAAGGGTGGGCTAGCCTGCTATACCATTGAATCTCAGAATCCTGTGCCAGGTGTGCAGGTGCATCCAGGGCACCACAGCCATCAGCAGCAGCAGGGCATATTGGGTCAGGTACCCCTTGGTGTGCACAAATAGCTTCTCAGACCATGCCCATGACAGGCTCATCAGGGACATGCTTGGGGCACAGCACCAGCCTGGGGGGGAGCTAGCCCTGGGGCACCTCCAGAAAGGCCCCCTGTGAGGAGAACAGGGGCACCAGCAGCTCTGCATCCCAGTTGTCTGGGAGCCCTGGGTGCCATGGGCTTGGTGTGCCATGGGCTTTGATGCCATGCCTGGGTGCCATGGGCTTGTGGCAGCACAGGAGACAGGTTAGCTTGCAGGAGGAGAATTGGTTGGGGGAGTGACTCGAGCCATGGCAGCAGGTGCTGCCAGTAGCCAGGCCTGTCTCAGCCTGCGAATGGGGCAGGGGAGGCAGTCTGCCTGCAGCCAGCACCCAGTGGCCCACCAGCCCCTGGTTAGTGAGTGGGGTTGGGGGCTCAGCTCCTGCCCCTGTCCAGGCAACTAACCATGGACCATGGGGACCCGTGCACGCATGACCCCTGACCTGAGACTGGGAATTGCATGGCCCCCTGGTGCAGAGCATCTCATCTCAGAAATGTTGCAATCTGTCACTAACTAGCCTCTTTCTCCTGGCTCTGAAGGTCCTGCAGCTGCACATGGGGGAGAGGCACCAGTTAGTAGGTGGGATGGCAGCTCAGGGTCACCACCAACCTTGGCTGAGGCCCCACAGTGGCTCAGGCAGGAGAGGACCCAGGACTGCACCCTCCTGCTAGACTGCCTGGGCATGGTATCCGAGGAGTGCCTGGCAGACTTACAGGCTTGGTGGGTGGAGAACATTCCCTGGCAGGATGCTTGGTGGGTGGAGGACGTCACCCAGCAGGACACTTGGCAGGCAAAGGATGTAGCCCAGCAGGACACTTGGCAGGAGGAAGACATTGCCTGCAAGGAGGTGCGGGACTGGCAGAAGGAGGAGAGGGACTGGTGGTGGGACTGGGAAGATCAGGTGTTCCAGAAGAGGCTCCTAGCCCTGAAGGAGTGGCACATTGAGGACCTGGAGTGGCAGGCTGTCCTGTTGGCCAGGACAGTGGAGGCCACAGAAGAGTACCACTGGGTTCTGGACACCATCCTGGCCCTTGCAGTCACCTTTGTGCTTCCCACTGCCCTGCCCAGAGGTGCAGGGCTTCTTGCCCCCTGGCAGCCACCAACTGCTTAGCAATAGGCCCCCCATGGGCTTGGGAGGAGGAGGGGGGTAGGCTCTGTTGCTGAGGAAGGTGGGAGTGGGGTCTGTTTCTGTGGAGGGGAATAAAGTGCTTTTCTAATAACTGTCCACAGTGAGCATGGTGCTGGGGATGTGTGGTGGGGCAGGGGTTTGTGGGCAGCAGTCCAGGTGGGCTACAGCAGGGACCGTGGTGAGGCACAGTGCATGGGGGAGCTACCAGGGCCCAGAATGTCCTGGGCCAGATGGTAGTTGCCACAGCAGGCTAGAAGGGTCAGCAGCATGGTAAGCATGAGCCTGGAGCATGGGACTTTGCTGCCATGGCCAGGGGATGGAGTAGCCATGGCACAGGGGGCAGAGGCAGCAATGACAAAAAAGTCACTGTGTGTTGCCACCATGTTCTGTGCACTGCTTCTAGCCAGAAAAAATGGCTGACCAGGGAGGAATGTGTGGAGCTGCCTTTTGTAGATGGCTGCAGGCCACAGGCAGCTATGGTCAGAACCTCCAGCTCTCCCTAGTGGCAGCAGAGGCCTGGTGCAGGGCCACAGAGAGTAGGAGCTGTTTGCTGCTAGGAGCAGCAAATCTGCTTCTGCGTTCCTGCATGTGCAGATGCGTGCCTGGAAGAGTTTACTCTTGAGTAGTGTACTTGGGAATAAACTGTTCCAGGGTTATTTGCACTTGTAGACGCACCCAAGAAGACTCAAACCCTGACTGTGGCTTCAGTAACTATTGAGAACACCACTGGGGACAGAGGGCATCTATTTTGTAGGGGTGTGAGAAATGTTGTGATACTGAGTCCTGTGCTGCCCATCTTCCCCAGATAATCTGTCCCTTGGTGATGGGCTAGTGAAGCTGGGAGGACAGATGTAGGTGGGCCAGAGGGCAGAGGCAGTGCTCATACATCAGGAGTTGCCCCTGGGCCACCAAGTTCCCTTACCCCTGCAGGTGACACCCTTTCCCATAACCTGCACATCCCTTCTTCCTACTAAAAACACACAGGAGCCCTGTTCCCCCAGGCTAAGCTTCAGGATACCAGTTTGCAGCTAACTCTGCCACTGGCTGGAGAAGCTGAAGGTGGCCCGCGACACTTAAGCTTGCCAGAGGGTCGGTGGGGAAGTGGGAGAGGCGCGAGTCTATTAGCTGGTGGAACCCTTCCTCTTCCTCTTCCCGTCAGGCTGGAAGCGGCACTGGGGTCGTCGCGACACAGAGGGATAGGAGGGATGGGCGAGGGTCCACAGCCATCCCTTTTCGGGCTCGCTATTAGCAGGCGGCAGGACAGGTCTCCCGAGGGGCAGCCGGGGCCAGGAGCCGGCTCAGTGCTCGCCGCTACCGGCGCTCTCGCGGTTCTCTGAAGCCTGGCCCGCCCCTGCGGCAGGAGCCGGCGGCTTCCTAGCGCTGCCCCGCCGGAAAGGGGCGCGACAGGCTCCTCTCCCCTTCCCACAACCCACGGCCCATCGGACACCAACACGCACCTTCCTCCCCGGCCGTCTCCCCCGCACTGCGGCAGCGCACTCCCGCTGCACAAAGCGATGGCCCGGCTTTCGTGCAACAACCCGCAACACCGGCTCCCCGCGCGCTACCTGCCCCAGCCGGGTCCCCGCCCCAGCCCCGCGCGGCGCAGCAGCAGGGCAGTGAAACGCCACTCCAGCTTCTCCCAGCGCCACTTCCACGTGTCCCACCGGCAGCAGAAAGCCCTGCGTGACCGGGCGGGGCAGGAAGGCCGGCTCTAGCCCCGCGCCCCGGGCAGCGCCGAGCCGAAGCGCTCCCCGCGCCGACCGCAAGACCCAGCCTCAGCGCGCGGAATTAAGAGCAGCTCCTAGATGGGGGTGGGGAGGAACCAACGGGAGGCAGGAAGCCCCGTGCCCAGGCCAGGAACGGGGAGGGGGGCGAGAAGAGGGGATGTATTGCTGCCGGTCCCTGGAAGCTGTGGGGAGCCTGGATCCCGACACACAAACCGTCCTCCTGGGACCCGCCTCCACCTTCCTGGCCCCAACAGCTGCGATCCTGGCCCCGTGGCCAGGGCGGGCGGATCCTTGAAGAAGCCACGCTGCATGACTCTGTATGGCGAGCACAGGCTCCCGCTCCCTCCCCGCCGGCCCCAGGGGCCCTAAGGGAGAAAGGGGGGGGGGCAGGGAGCGGGACCTCCCGCGGCCAAAGCGGGACAGGCAGGCCTGCCGGCAGCTCCACGAGCTGCCCGAGCCCCGGGGAAGGGTCACCGTCGCTGATCGCCGCCCCTGGCGAGGAGCAGGGACCCTGACGAGCTGCAGCCGCAGAGCCTACGCACCTCCCGCAGGACCCGCCCTCCAGGCCCCGGGCCCTTTGATCTCCTTGAGTCTGCGCTTCTCATTAGCAGCGGATCAATTTAATTGTTCTGTTGCCACGTGCGCAGCAGAGGTCGCCTTGAGTCTTTCCTTAACGGAGCCAGACGGTTCTGTCCTTGCCAAGGACCAAGAGCCCGGGGAGGAGAGGGGCAGGACCGGGCGGCCAAAGCAAACATGTGGGGGCCCTTTGTTCGCAGAGACTGGCTGCGAAAGACCCTTCGTATCCCGGGCCCTTGAGGCACCGGCCCCCCACGCTCCCAGGGACAGCGAGGAGCCTCGAGCCCTCGCAGCAAGTAACCCGAGTCCGGCCCCTCCCCGCCCCCGTCCCCGCAGCTGTCTGGCTGCTCCGCGCCTGCCCCTTCCTAGGCAGACAGCGGCCAGGCTGTCCCCGGGCTCCCCGCGCCGGGATCTGCTTGTGCAGCGCCTGCGGTGCGGGACGCGCCCTTCCCGTCCAGGCGCCTTCCGTAGCCTTCCCTCCAGCGGCAGGGCCACCCGCGCTCCGGAGGCTTAAGACAACGCCGGAGGGGGCGAGGAAGCCCGGCCGGAGCGCGTGGAGGCTGGCGGCAAAGCCAGCACTGCCAGCCCGCGAGGGGCCCCGGCAGAGCGGCGCGGGGCGGGCTTCTGGCGCTCGCCCCGGTACTGCTGCTGATTCCCGCTGTTTTCCAGCCTAAGCCGGGCCTGCGGCTGCTTCCACGAGCTGCGACCTGGCCGGGCCCCACGGGACTGGTGCAAGGGGGCAGAGGGCGCTCTCTGCCCACTCCCCCTCTTCGGGTCCCGGAAGCCTCTCCGACGCAGCTTGCGCCTCTTCCCCATTTCTCCGATGGGAGGTGGTGACTGGCCCGGCAGTGAGAAGTCGGCAGCCCGACCTGGGGCACCACATCAGGGGTAGCACCCACAGGCTGGCGAGCAGTCACCGTCCCGGGGCGCTGATTTGCGCCCGCTGCTTTTTCTCTCTTCATGCCAGCAGGGAGGCCAGAGAGCCCTGCCTGAAACCCCTCCTAGCCCAGCGGCTTTCCCTGGCCTGTGTGCCAGGGATGAGGTTGGACGGCTCTTCAGGAGTCCCTGAGCAGAGCATGACTGCGGGGTGTTAGGGCAGACTGTAGGGCTGTGCAAAATTTCACCGGCTGTTTCGTTTCAACGCTGTTTCAACTCGTTTTGAGCTCGAAACAGCCTTCGAACTAAAAGAGGCCAGTCTAAATGTTTTGAAAGTTTTGAAACGTTTAGAGTTTCGAAGCAGCATCCCAGCCAGGTGGTGGGAGGCAGGGGAGAGCCAGGGCTGCGCTCCCAGTGGCTCTGCACAGCCCCATGTGGCTTTGCCCAGCGGGGAGCGCAGCCCCGTCTCTCCCTGCCTCAGCCCTGAGCTGTGCTCCCTGGGGCTGGCGGAGCCAATCCGAGCGTAGCTCCGGCTCTGCCTGTCTCCCGACATCATGCTGAGCTCCAACTGGCTCCACCAGCCCATGAAGCTCAGCCGGGTGGCGGGAGGCAGGCAGAGCAGGGGCTGCACTCCGCTTCTTGCCACCAGCCTGAGGTCCACTGGGCTTGGAGCCGCTGGGCGCTGAGCCCAGTGGAGGGAGGTGGAGCGCTGCGCCCGGCCTCCCTCCATCCGGTTGCAAGCCACTGGGAACCCAACCTGGTGGAGGCGGGCTCAGTGCAGCCCCAGGGAGCAGGCGGGGCACTGCCCCGGGGCTGCACTGACCCCGCCTCCACCAGGCCGCAAGCTGGTGGGAACCCAGCCTGTTGCAGGTGGCGCCTACACCTGGCTTCAAGCCTCTGGGAATCGAGCCCGGTGCAGGCGGGCGCAGCTGCCTGCCTCCACCAGGCTGCGAGCTGCTGGGAGCCCAGCCCCGTGGAGGTGGCGCTACGCCTCGCCCGCCTCCACCAGGCTGGTTTCCAGTGGCTTAAAGCCGGGTGCAGGCAGGGTGCATCCTGGGCTGCGGTGCGCCCGTCTGCACCGGATTGGGTTCCCACCGGCTTGCAGCCTGGTGGAGGCGGGCGAGGCACAGCACTTTGCCTCCACCTGGCTTGGTTCCCAGCTGCTTGCAGCCCCGAGGAACTAAGCCTGGTGCGGGGTACCGGAGCGCAGCACTGGGACTGTACTCTGCCTCCCTCCACCGGCTTAGGTCCCAGGGAGGCAGCAGCCTCCCACCTGCACCCCCGGGAAGGCTGCGAGGCTCTGCCGGACTCCTGCTCAGGGTGCCAGCCCTGATTTGTCTGTGAACAGAAGAGGCTACTCCTCCAGTTTCGTGCTTATTATTGCCTGGGTGAAATGTTGAAACAGAGTCGAAACTTGGGAACTGTTTCGGTGAAACCAGACAGAACAGTGCTTTCAAAATTAAACTAAACTTGAAACAAAACACTGTTCTGTGGAAACGCAAGTTGGAGTGAAACGGTGCTGTTTTGCACAGCCCTAGCAGACAGGACAACTTTGGCAGAAGCAGTCAGGAAGCCTGCCCTAGAACCAGCAGTCCTTACCAGAGCCCCTCAGGACTGGCCCTGCCTGTACTAACTATCTGTAGGAATCCCCACTCTTGCCTCCATCATGCAGTGATTTCTTTAGGCCAGTGTTTCTCAACCTGTGGGTCACAACCCTAAAGTGAGTCAAAAGAACATATGAAAGGGTCTAAAAAATGGATCAACAAACTTTAATAATTGATTCTCCTTTAAAGGAGAAAAACGTGGGATGCCCTGGCTTTTCCCTTGCAGGCTGGTGGAGTTCCAACCTGCAAGGGACTGCTTGGAGCTTCTTGCAGCCACCCCCCCTCCTTTTGTCCCACACACTGGGGGGCTTGAGCCTAGGGACAGCAGGTCCTGGGTGGGGGGCACTGGGTTGGCCATTCATGTTTACAAATGGGTCGTGGTACAAAACAGAGGAGAACCACTGCAGTTTAGGCAGAGCTGAGACAAGGAGGCTCAGATCCAGATAGTTATTTCACTTAAAACTGGCTGGATTCTGCTAGGAATGAGGTCCGTTTATGGATTGGAGCCCAAGTGCCCAGTAGGACTGTGCCAAACAGCACTGTTCTGCTTCAACTTCCATTTCGATGTTTCGACAGAACAGTGTTTCGTTTCCAGTTTTGTTTAGTTTTGAAAGCACTGTTCCATTTCATTTTGTTGAAACTGTTTTGCTGTTTCAATGCTGTTTTGATATTTCACCCACTCAGTGCAGGGAAGATCGGTGCTGTCGCTGGCCCCAGCCGGCAGCACCAGCCTCCTGTCATCCAGCAGGCAGATCAGGGGGCCCACACCCCCAGGAGGAGTCCGGCACAGCCCCCGCAGCCCTTGCGAGCCCCCCATTTGCCTGATGGATGACAGAAGGCTGGTGCTGCCAGCTGGGGCCGGCGGCAGCCCAGATCTTCCCAGCATGGGCTGTGCCCAACCAGCAGCACCAGCCTCCTGTCATGCCGGCCCCCCATCTGCCTCCTGGGTCGCAGGAGGCTGGTGCTGCTGCCTGGGGCCAGCAGCAGGCAGGCCTGGAGCAAATCAGTTTGTGTGGGACCTGCGGGGGTGAGTCCCTGCACGAGCTGATTTGCCCTGGGCCGGCTCCTGTACAGGCCCAGAGCATATCAGCTCATGCTGGGACCCACTGCCCCGATCCCGCAGCACGAGCCTCCTGTGATCTGGGAGGCAGATCGGGGGCCTGCTACCCCCAGGAGGAGTCTGGCACAGCCCCTGCAGCTCTCCCAGGGGTGCAGGCAAGACCCCGATCTGCCTGCCGAACGGCAGGAGGCTGGTGCTGCCAGCTGGGGCCAGCGGCAGCATTGATCTTCCTGGTATTGGGTGCGGGCTGTGCCCAGTGTTGTCCTGGGCAGCAGAAGCAGCCTCCTGTGAGGCAGCAGGCCGATTGGGGGCTCCCACACCCCTGGGAGGGCTGCAGGGCTCTTCCCACTCTTCCCAGGGGTGCAGGGGGCCCCGATCTGCCTGCTGGATGACAGGAGGCTGGTGCTGTGGGCTGGGTGCAGCCCGTGCGGGGAAGATTGGTGCTGCTGCTGGCCCTAGCTGGCAGCAGCAGCCTCCTGTCATCCAGGAGGCAGATAGGGGGGCTGCACCCCCGGAGGAGTCTGGCACAGACCTGCAGCCCTCCTGTGGGTGCGGGCTCCTAGATCTGCCTGCTGTATGACAGGAGGCTGCTGCTGCTGGCTGGGACTGGCACCGAAGCCAGTAAGCCTGGCTTTGAAACTGGAAATGTTTCAAAACTTGTGAAACGCTTCAAGTGCCCTTGTTGTGTCAAAGCTGTGTTGAAGGCCTTTGTTTAATTTCGATTTCACTGTTTCAAGCTCCAAATGCATCAAAACAGCTTTCAAACGAAACACCGGGTGAAATTTCGCACAGCCCTAGTGCACAGTGTTCTAGTCCCCAGTTCAGTCTCCACTCCTCACACAAAGCAGGGGAGGCTTTGCTGTGCACCTTTCTCATATCAGCTGGTTCTGGCAGGAAGAGTCTGGGAGAACAAAGTCAGCCTCACAGACTGGGACTCTGTCGCACTTGGAGAGAAGCTGGAACAGGAGGTGATGGAGCAAAAGGAGGGGGCAGCCTGGATCCTTCCACAAGTCAGAGTCCAGGCCCTTCCTGCTGCAGCTGGGACAGACCCCTTGCTCCCCCTCCCAGGAGGGCTGCACGTGGTGAGCTGGCATCCCAAGCTTTCCTGGGCGGGAAAGGGTGACTCACTGTCAGTATGGCTGATGTAACCAAGGGGTATCTCCCTCTGCCTTCCTCTGTGACAGCTGGATGTAGGGGGAGCTGGAAAACAATTGCAGCTTTGATCCCAAAAGACGCTGGGCCCGGTGGAGACGGCCCGTGTGGAGCCGGGCGTCTGCTGGCGGACGTGGGTCGAGTGTAGCTGTCACGAGCCCGCCTTCTCCCTCCCTGCGGGATGATCCCATCAGGAAACTATGGGCTCGTTGCACTCCGCGGCCACACGAGCACAAGCTCCGTGCTTTCCTTTCCAGCAGCTATTCTGCAGCAGCCCCCTCCCCCATCTCTGCTCCACTCCCCCCATCAGCGCCCCGCCTCTGCAGCGCCGCAGCCTCCCCTCCGCCAGGCTTGCAGAGAGCCGGGCAAGCTGGATGAGCTGCTTCTACCCATCCCCCTTCCGCCATGGAGACTGGCTGCTGCTGCCTGCGGGGATTGCTACAGCTCTGAGGTTAATTCCTGGCAGCCGCGCTCGCAGCTCCCACGTGAGCGGCCAGGGAGCTCTCGATCTGGAGCCTGGTCTGTCTCAAAGACAACAGGCAGAACTGGAGCAGCCCTGACATTTCCTCCCCCCATCCCTTTTTTTTCTGGGCAGCCGAAACCTGTTGTTTGCATCTTGCTTTTCTGCAGCACGCCCACAGAGCCTGGCTCCTTGGGTATTTCTGTAACCAGCTGCTGACATTCTCTCTCGCAGCAGGATCAATCCAGAAATCCCCAAATGAAGCTCACGTCCTGGATCAAGTGCCCACATGTCCTGATTACCAAATCGGGTTCTGAAACCTGCTCCCCTGCATATACCCACATTATAATATGCCCCCGCACAGCAGATACAGATGCTTGATTTCATTAGGCAGATAGCTGGTCCGGTACTTTGCACTGCAGAGCTGCCCCCTGCTTTGCTTTAGGAATGTGGGTTTTTAATTCCCACCATTGTCTATTCTTTACCCAGCAAGGTTGGGACCTGTCTGTCACTGGAAGTTTCCACCGTCGCCTATGGATGGGCTGGGGTGACTGCCTGAGACCGGGGCTGGATTAGCTGACCCCCGAGGTCCCTTACAGACCGGTTTTCCTATGATCCTGTGAGAGAGAGGTGATTCAGCTATGCCCACTTTTTTTGCAGGCAGTTATTGGTCCCGATGGAATGGAAGGTTCTATTGCTATGACAACGACGGTTTAAATACAAGAGAAAAGTGAAAAGAAAGATTTTCACCATAAACAGCCTCTCTTCAGGGAGATAGCGCAGGCTCTAAACAAAGGCTCCAGAAATACCCGCTGGAGGGTTTCCAGCTCCCCTCCCAGTCACAAATAGTCTGTCTTCCATGGCACACACCTGTACAGCTTGTGTCTCCCTGGTGGCAGCCTTGTGGCAGCAGCAGGTCATGAGGCTGGAATAAGAGCCCTTGAAGGGGCTGCTGGTTCGCCTCTCATATGTGAATGCCCCAAGGTAAGCTCCAGAGTGCCAGTGCCTCGCTGAGCGGCACCTCCGAACCCAGTTGTGGCACTGCGGGACGCCTGCAGCTGCCTTCCCCACGGGCCTAGCTCAGAGCGCGCTTCTGACAGCCCTGTGGGGAGCAGTGCTGCCAGCCTGCAGGTTGCCCCCAGTAAGGTCACTGCTCCCTGACAGCGCTCAGGCAAGGGGACAGATATGCTAGCGGGTTCACTACATTCCCTTTGCTGCTTCTGCAGAGCCTGATTAAACCAGGAGCATGAAAGAGCAATCTGCTTCCCTAGAGCAGCCAGGTTTCCCAGGCACAGGATAATACCCTTCCCAGTCCCTGAAGGAAGCGGAGCAGGGGGCTGGGGAGTGGAGTCCATCAGGCTCCCGAGGGAGGGGCATAGTATGGACTGCGAGCAAGAAAACACAAAACAGGCCCTAGAATGGGGCAGGCAACCCCCAGCACGGGTACCAGAGAGTGGTGCGAGAAGGCATTTTGCTTGGCAGCTGGGGTCACTGGCGGGGAAGGGGATGGGGCTGCGCTGCCAAAAAAAGAATCAGGCCCCTGGCAGCTCCCCTGCTGTCAGCCCCAGCAGGCCAACATCTTACAAGTTGAGGTTGCAGTTGTCTTTGGCACTCTGCCCAAAAACCTTGCTAACTCCTGCCTTAGAAAGTCATGAAGATGGCTGTTTCTCAGCACCCTAGGCAAGAGGGGGAAGGGCTTAGATAACTCTGCTCCTCTTGGCAAATCCCTGGCCAGTATATGCTTTTGGTTCTGGGCAGGTTCCTGGGTCTCTCTCACAGGTTGGTTGGGTCACATGACGTCTGTCGGTTTTCTTGGGCCTTGTGCTGGCACCAGCTGCCTTTCAGGGATGTTGCAGCGTGCATTGGGGGAGGGGAAACACTGGAGGTGGAAAGTCTGATGGTTATTTCTGTAATACAAGGCATCTGCCCTGCAGGCAGCCCACCCCTCTGCAGAGATGTGACAGGCTTCCTGCCTTGGTCTGCTTGGAGGCTGATCTCCTTCACTAAAAGAAGATGTCATTAGTCAGCATAGTGCGAGGTAATCGCTTGGAAACCATGCAGATTAAATGGTAGGAGGTTTTAAAGGCACTTGAAGGGAGTCGAGCAGAGCAGCGCATTCAAGCTGGGTCAAAGGAGTGAACACCTATTGACATTCCATTTAATGCCCAGGCCCTGGGGAGCCGGGCTGGCTTCAGCAGGCAGAGCAAACATGCTTCAGAGAGTTGCATGCTAGCCCGCAAGGGGAAGGGGCATTAAGCTCTGGGGCTGGGCTCCAGGGAGAGCAGCTGGACACCACAGGACCTGCTGGAACACAGCCACTAGCTGGGAGACCAAAGCCTCTGCTTCAGGCTGCCAGAAGCCAGTGGCTGCTCCCTACCCCTGCCTCATGGCCCCCTACTACAAGGCAGAAGGCTCTGGGAAGTCTAGTAAAGGGGCATCAGTAAGTCTCTGATTGCACTCAAGGAGACGTGGGAGTGAGTGCAGGGTGGGAGTGGTGACACTGAGGGTCCTTGTCATGCCTGGTAGGGTGGGGACCAAAAGAATTGCTCCCAGCTTATGCACTCCCTTCTCCAGCCCTTGAGGAACAGAAAGGCTCCCAACTTTTAGCTAGAGAAGGGAAGCCCTCTTGCTCCAGTGTGCAGCTGCCACAGGTCTGCTGTCAGAACTGGGTGAAAGTGCAGTGCCAGGGCAGAAAGGCAGGGGGGGGGGGAGCTGGGCAGGGAACTCATACAGTCAGTGAGGCTGTGGGGGAAGGGCTTTACTGGCAGTGAAGGGAAGCAGCTGGAGAGATCAACAGAGACCAAAAGGAGCCTGCTCCCTTTGCCAGCCCTGGCACCCTCAGCATTTCGCACAACTAAGGGATGACTGCATAGAGAAGCATCCACCTGAGGACTGGTGGCCCCTCTGCCAGCTACTGGCTGTGATCCTCGGCATTTCAGGAGCCTTCCTGGTCCCCCAGTCTTGGAAACCGTGCAGGCAAAATGCTCCAAGTCTGCATGCCCACACCAGCCACCCAACCCAAGTTCTCCCTTGGGAGCTGTCTCCAGGACTGAGGAAGAGGAGGAGGCTGTGGAGAGGAGAGCAGAGAATCAAGTTAGAATGAAAGGGCTCGCCATGTACTGCCAAATGGAGGGTGCCCTGCAATGGGCATTGGGATTGGCAGGTTTGTCCCTAGTGTGACTGTGGATCATCCCAGGGGCTCAGTGTCCCTGGCAGTAGGCCGGGGTGGGCTGCTCCTGTTTAAAGTGGGGGGCACCTCCTCATGGCAGGGCTGCCTGGCCACAGACAGTGATGAGGATTCTGCAGCAATCTGGGGGCAGGTGCCAAAGGCAGCTCTGAGATTCCAAAAAGGAAAAACATGACTCCTAATAAGACCTTTCCAGTCTCCTCCTGGCTTGCAGGGCTTCACCCCCTGGCCTCTATCACTGACTGTGGTGTGGGGCTCCCTGAGTCAAGTAAGTCTGATGCTCTGTGGGTTTGTAGACACACCCAGAGGTCCTGGGCAGGGCTGTCCTAGGGCTTGGGAAATGCCCGTGGCCAGAGCTGGCCTTCCCCACTGTCAGTCCCCTGGGGTACAGGCTGAGGGGCGCAAAGCCCATGCACTTGGAGGATGGTTCAAGGCCCATGTGCAGCCCCACCCTGTGGGCACGTTGTGCAGCCTTGGTCCCTGCTGCTGCCAACATCAGGGGTTGGGTATGGGAGGGTCCTGCTCGTTGGGGTCAATGGGTGCGGGGCTCACCCACAACCCCTCCCCAGAGCTGCCAATGCCAGCCCAGCTCAGGACGATTCATACCACAGCAAACTGAATCTAGGCATTGTGAGGTTCCTTCAGAGTGGCAGGGCACCACCGCTCCCAGGGGAGGGAAAGGCTGGAGGGAGCCTGTACTGAAGACAAGGGTAGCAGGACCTGGGTGGAAGCAAGGAGTCCTGGCAGTGTTGGGGGAGGGGAGCATGGGCCCTTGGCGGTGAGAACTGCTCATGAACTGGCAGGGCAAGGACTCCCAGCTCACAGGGTATGCTTTCCCTGTGAACCCCTATGAATCTATGAATCTTTCCCACCTGTGGGCTGTCTGCCCCTCACCACTGCTCTGTAGCGTGTGCCTTCTTCCCTATGGCCTGCAGAAGCATCTGCATGTGCTGGGCTAAGCAACTCCAACCTTCAGGTCAAACAGGAGCAAACTTATGTAGACAGACTCTGTGGTGACCAGGGTGATGGGACCCCTGTGCACAGGAGATCCCCCTTGGAGTTCCCAGGACTGAAGGAATACCAGAGAGCTCCCTCAGACTGGAGCCACCAGGCTGCATGGGTAATTTGGAGTTTCCATATTCCTTTTTATTGCTTTCCATGAGGTGAACGCACTCACTGAATACCAGACAGTTGTTCTCTCTGCAGCTTCTAGACACACACAGCAGGTACAAGGAAATAGCAGCACACAAACTCTCTCTTTCTCAAGAACAAATTATGATCAGTTCAGAAGAAACCATTTTATTATTTTTTCCCAAAGAAAAAAAGCAATATAAATATTAGAGTATAAAACCTGCATGTAACACATTGACATTGGTCTATATGGGTATAAGAAGGATATAAGCATATATATAATATATAAGTATAATTCAATATTAGACACATTGAAAGGACAAGTGTGTTTCATTTCACATACACTTAGAGCACAGACCACAAGGAAAGAAGATACAGAGAAATTGAAAATACTGATGCCCACAAGTTAGTTACTGAGATAAAAATAACACACCACTAATTACAACACTCTCTATACTACCTTGGATTGCTGATTAAAAAGAAATATAAACACTACAATTAATCTACAGTACTTCTAGAAGGGTCACATAATAACTACATTAGTTTGTATAAGCCTTACTATCTGTGTAAACTCTTTCTAGTGCAGCCACCACAGGGGGTGCCTGGGATCAGTACAAAAAATCGTATGTAGACAAGGTCTTCCCATAGATGGGGCTTGCTTCTCTAGACATAGGGAGACAGAAATTGGCTAGTGAGGCATTAGTTAGTGCACAATGCTCTGCTGAATACTGCCAGGGCTGGGTTACTGACAAGCCAGGTAAGCATGCCAGCTGTCTACAGTTAACCTGAGGTGATCATAGAAGGTGATCTGCTCAGGTGAGTTCTGCATTAGAAGTTACAGAAAACTCATCGTGTTTATCTCTATATGTTTCTTCTTCATGCTACAGACACCCCACGCCATTCTGCCTTCCCAGGTCAGTCACAGTTACTTTGATATGGAAAGCTGGCCCAGTGCAAAGGGCATGCACAACCTTTCTGGATTAAGTAGGGCATAAGGTCATAATATAGCCTTCCTGGATGACTTAGTGTTTACAAGGAATTAATGCCAAGCTGACTATGTAGCAAGGGCACAATGCACTCTCTCTTCACTTTGTTTGGATCAGCAGTGAAAAGGGAAAACAGCTACAGGGGGCACACAGTGAAGAGGCCCTGATCATTCTACTCCATTAAATGTGGTTAAAAATCCCAATGCCAGGGGTATCAACAACTAAAGAAAGTTTGTTTGTTTCTTATTAAATCTAGCATATTTTGAGTCTCAGATAATTTTCTGGGTACAGTTAGAATCTGGGCTAGAGTGAATGAATGGTCCTGTAACAGCCTCAAAAGTATCAGAATCCTTCCTCATAGTCTCCTGACAGACAGCTTGTGAGCATCCCCAGGCTCACTGGCTTTGTAGTCAGTGGCAAGGGCTAAGCTCCAGTTCTTGGATCCTTTATCTATAAGTCTGGTCCCCTGGCTCCAGCAAACCAACTGTCACTTACTTGGTATCCAGTTCTGAAGGCCAGTGAACTAAGCCTATTCTTTGGCAACTCTGCACAGACATGAAATGTGTGGATTTCATCGCTGCTGTAGGAGATAGCAGTGTCTCTTTTATTATTCAAACCTACTCCTAGATAGACATTGCTCAGTCTGCGCTGAGACTTGTTTATCTGACTGTGCATTTATATCATGCTGTACACACATGCAATGGCTTCTTTGGGTGTGGTGGAGTTAGTTACCTTACTGTAGACATGAGGTGAGTATTTTGCATGCAATGCAATGTACAGAAATGTGAAGCATTCTGTCTCTGTTCCCTATGACAGAGATTGGTCTCCAAATGCATCCACCCTTGATAAAGACATAGATAGCTATTTCATTGCTTTGAGCTCTCTGTGCTTACAGCAGGGGACTTTTTAAACTTTTAATTCCAAGAAAACATTTCCTGTACACATAAATATTTACTGCAATGAATTGTTGAGATGTATTTGTAGAGGCCTGTATAATCAATAGGACAGTAGTATGTAGCGTGGCTACACACCACATCTTATAATTGGAGTGGTGTGTTCTGCACTGTGGCCATTTCCACTGCAGTTCAATTGCATTTCCTGTCTGTCTCATACCATGATTTTTGTTCCATATTTTAGGCCATTATTGGTCACATTTAAAAAAAAAATGTTTAAAATGCACTTTAAGCTTGTTACTTCAAACTAGTGCAGTGTAAACACTTATTTTTTGAGAATAATAGGTAAACAGGAATTGAAGCACTCCCTACCAACTTCTTAACTAGGAACTTCAAGGGTAATCAGGGTGAAGTTTACTAAAAGAAAGTTAAATATCAAAATATGGAGCATGAGCTCTAATCTGGGAATGTTTTTTCCTCAGAAAAATGATCAGTGGTTCATAAATTAAAAAAAAAATCCATGTTAAACTTATTTACATTGGACAATGCCAAGTACAAGCCTTGAAGCTTTCTCAGACCATTCTGGAGTGAACCAAATCCAAATACATGTTTTAAAGACTTTACAGCCTTGCATATTAAATTACCCGAGTGATAGTACAAAATATGAGTTTGTATTAACAGGGCACTTGCTTTTTTGTTTCCAGATTGATTTATATCATGAGGACTAACAGTAGGATCCCTACCCCTAGCTCTGACAATGACATGCATTCATAGTAGTCCCTACTTTTCCAATGCAAAATTCACATTCACCCTCCATCCTAGGTTGTGATTTGGGGGAGTGCTGGAGGGGTCTGCCCTGTAGGTCTAACCTGCTGATGGTCTCCTGTCAATTTTACTTCTTTTCCTTCTTCCCTGACTTCTTCTTGTTTCCTCCTGAAGATCCCGAGCTCTTTGCATCTCGTTTACCTGAGGAGTTGGAGAGAGTGGCAGTGCTGCCAGGGATGTACACATTCTGCCTGTAGTCTGGGACATGCTGCAGTGTGAACTGGGGGCCGTACCTTGCACTGAGGCCCATAGTGCCAGTTCCCCCACCAAGAGTGGAGTTCCCATCAGCAGCTTCTACATGGGACACAGAAGAGAAGAAGACAACAGGAAAATAATTATAACATTAATATCGTCAACAGTGGAATTTTAACTAAGTATTCTTGAAGACCCAGTACAAATCTAAGGTCTTATACAACAGGTGCTGTACAAATAGTGTTTGTCCCAAAGAGCTTGCAGTCTATGTAGATAAGAAAGACAGTGTCACCAAGGGTATTAGAGCCAGAGTAAGGCATTTAACCCAGATCTCCTGAGTGCCAGTCCTATCAAAGGTTTAATCACAAGATTATCTATAAATGATGGAAAATTGGAATATGTTATAAGACAATGAAGGGCAGTTTAAAACACAAAGGGCACATCTACACAAGATTCTTTACTGTGGTAATGTAATGCACAGTAAAGCATCAGCATCTACACATGCACAAGACTTATTGCACAGTAAATTAGGCTAATGTGCCATTTGCTCGTACCAACAAATACAGGTACTAGATTAATGGCACATTAGCTACTGCTAAGTAGCGTGCATGTAGACAGACTGAGAGCAATTTGCTTCCAGTCAGCCTAGGCAGCAGGGGGCCACAGAAAAGGCAGGGGGGAAGAGAGTGAGGAGGGGGGGTTGTTCCTGCTCCACTGTGGAGTTTGGGATTGCAGCCTGGCCTGGCGACACTGCCTTGGGGCAATGCCCCATAGCCAAGTGACAGCAGCATCCTGAGTTCTCCCTTCACTTTTCTTGCTGAGGGGATGGGGGAGCTCTCTGTTCCTGCAGTGTTGGGTTGGGGACACAGAGCTTCCCCAGTCCCTTAGCCCTACCTACTAGTGCCTGCACAAGCACACACTCCAGTCAGTTCCTGCTCTCTGCCCATGCCTGGGGGGAGCTGGGAGCTGAGCAGCACCAGGATGGGGTGGAGGGAATTGTGGGTGGGGAAGGAGGGGGGGAACGTAAGCAGCACCGGAACCGGGCAGAGATGCATCGCCCCCTGGTCCCAGTGCTGCTTATCCCCCATGTCTCACCCCACCCCAGTCCCGGGGCTGCTCAGCTCCCAGCTGCCCCAAGGCATGGGTTTGGGAGCAGGAGCCAACTGGAGCATGTGCTGTACAGGCAGTGGCAGGGCTGAGGTGATGAGCGCCCATTGGGCACATCCACACATGCAAGCATTTGCACTTGCAGCAGCTGAAATAGAAGCAGTGCAAATTTGAGCCAGGGCTTTTTGCCCAGACATGCACTTTGGTGTGGGGCAAATTGTGCCACTTGGGGCAAAATAACCCTGCCTGACTCCTCCCAGATCTGCAGCCAGGGGGAGCTATGTGCTGTCCCCAGCAGTATAAAGCTGCCATGTCCTGGCCCCATCAGTACAAAAACCTGCCCTATCAAGTAGCTCAGGGCACTCGCTCTCAGGAGCTTCTGGGGCCCAGCCAATTGGTACCTGGGGACACTACCCCTTGTGCCAGCTGGACTGCTGAAGCAGCCCTGTGAGTTCCCTGCACCCTTTACCCACTTCAGCAGTCTGGCAGTGGGGGCTGCTGCCTGGCTGTGACCTGCTGTGCACCTGCCAGACCCAGATGGGGACTGCACAGCCACTAGAAGCATCTGCCCCTCTGGGCCAGCTGCCAGTGGGCTGTGGCTATAAAATTGGCCTTTGTGTGGCACTACTGCCATGTGTGCCCCCTGCCTGGCCATCTGGGTAGCTGTTGCCCAGAAGATGGTCCCAGTGTGGTGGCCTGCTTTGAACTGTCAAAGCATGTCAGCCACCTCCAGCTGGGTCCAAGGTGCTATCTCTGAGCAGGCTCCTCTGCCTGGGTCTTGCAACTTGCCTCCCTAGCAGGAATTCTCGTGTTCCCTATTTGAAAACCAAAAAATCCCTGATAAAAAAATCCCAAAGTCACTTTGTAAAATACCCTGAAACACATGTTCCTCCACAATTAAAACAAAAGACCGCTATATATAGAGAGTGAGAGACAGCGATCAGTTGGGCAATGTTTTATTGATATATCTACAGTGTTAGAGCAATTTGGAAGCCTACTAGTGTCCCTATCATCATGATAAAATTAATTCTAAATACCTATATGTTTTGTTGTTTGCCTTTGGTTTTCTTACCACAGAGCAGTTAGAGCTCCCTGTGACCCCTTCACTAACCAGGATGTGAGGACAGCTGCCCATGCAGCCACAGCTCCTGGCAGCAGGTCTCATCCTGTCTGGCAGCTGGGCATGCAGGGTGTGTGCTGAGGGCATGTGGGGTTTGCAGGAGGAGGGTGGGAAGTGGGGTGGGGAGATGTTGGTGGTAGTGGGGGTCTGTGGGGTGTGGGGGTAGGTGTGGGTAGATTGTGGGGGGACTGTGTGGAGGGGCTGCTCAGGACGGGTGGGTCCCCTGCCCCCTGCAGGGCACAGCCCCCCCTACACAGCTCACAGACTGCTCCCACAGGGCTACAGCCCCCCAAAGGGGCCACAGCCCCCAACAGGGGCTACAGTGCCTGAACAGGGGTTACAGCCCCCCCAAGAGAGGCCACATGGTCCCGGCAGCGGCTACCACCCCCCTTTGCTGCCCCACCCAGCCCCACCCCCTGATTGTACCTACAGCCCCCTGATGGCTTCCCCACCCTCTGCCCACTCCCTCATACACTCCAATGGCTGCCCTGCCCAGCCCCATCCCCTGCTTGCACTCTCAGCCCCGTGATGGCTGCCCCCACCAGCCCCAGCCTCCCAGCACTTAAAAAAAAAAGCAAAAAAGAAAGCCTCACCCTCACTGGCAATAGTAGGTGCTATGGGGGCTGTGGGGCCACATGGCAGAGCCCCCCCCATGCAGCATGGGGCAGCGAGGCAGCAGCAGGGCCAGGTCCCAGCTGCCTGGCACCTGCACTGCTACTGCCACTGCCCCATCGCTGGAGTTGGCAGGGTGCCATGCTGTGCGGTGGGGGAGCTCTGCCATGAGGCCCCAGTGACCTGAATGACAGTTACTGCTGCTGGTGAGTGCAGGGCTTTTTTTTTTTAATTGCTGGGATGCTGGGGCCCGGCAGGGCAGTGATTGATGGGGTTCGGGGGGCAGGCAGCGGATGGGGCCAGGCAGGGCAGGGATTGGGGGTGGGGCTCAGGGGGCAGGCAGGGGATGGGGCCAGGTGAGGCAGTGACTGGCAGTGAGGCAGTGACTGGGAGGGTTCAGAGGGGCAGGTGGAGTATGGGGCTAGGCAGGGCAGCCATTACTGCAAGACACACGTGAGTGCTTGTGTGGATGCACCTATTGAGGGCAAATTTGCTCCTAACATGGGCATGTGTAGCTGTTTTCCTGGGCACAGTTTACTGTGCCTCATTTTAATGCACAGTAACCTTAAGGTACATTAACTGCACATGTAGACATACCCAAAGAGGACCAGATCTGTCCCAAAACTCTTAGTAGAAAAGAGGTTATTCTAATTAGAGAACTTAATGGAAATATTTTGAGCCTCTACCCTGGGAGTAAAATTAATTTCTCTGGAAATAAAGTGATAACTTTCTAACTCAAATTATCAGAGTTTTAAGTTACAGAGAGATAATGCACTCAGTCAGTTTAGTACAGTCCTGTTCTTATGTGAGTCAGAGGAACAGAGCTTAAAAGGTATGTGGAACAATAGTTTCAGCCTCTAACAGTTCAGATCCTTATTTCCTCTTATTCCCCTCTAAATATTCCAGAAGAGAGAAGCAGCAGCAGTTAGTTGCTGGCATTAGAGCAGTAATTTAGTGCACCTTGTCTTGTTTTCTTTAAAGAAACAAACAAAAAAAGAGCAAAATATGCATATGACTAAGTAGGGTATTGAGTTTGTTCTTCTGCTATAGAGATGTTGGTGAGAGGACCTCATCAAACCAGTTCTCACTCAAGGAGGCTGAAACAAGGCACCCATGAGAACTGGGCAGTTCAATCTGAGCCAAATGGGGACAAGTGTGTTGCACCGTAAATACTAGCTTTCCTAGCTGAGATTCAACAGCCAAATGAAACACATTGGCTGAATCAGAGAGAAACACATATACAAGAACTCAAGGATGGGTCAGAGTTTCCTTTCACATACAAGAACTTGCATACAAAAACTCAAATAAGCAAGGATGGGTCAGTGGTTTCCTTTCATTTTTTTTTTTTTTATATTTCCCTGACCTTTTATCTGAGGGGGTGGGATTCACTTATATAGTAAGATCTTTGTTAACCAGGTGAAATACAGGCAGTTCTTGACTTACAGTATTTTGAGTTACAACGTTTCACACTTAGAACCTTTATAAATTGACAACCTGTTTCAACTTAATGATGTCAGTTTCAACTTTACAATGCTTGATCTGATGCAAGGCCATGCCAGTGAACAAGTTCATTGCATCACTCATCTCCCTGGAGAACATCTGTCCAAACTTCCTTGGGCACTTTCTTTAAGAAAGCAGACAAGACTCCAGAAAAACCTGCAGCCGAGGCTCTTGAGAAGACTCCAGTCAAGAACCCTTCACAAAGTCCAACCACGAGCCCTTCAAAAAGTCCAGCAAAATCACCTCAAAGAAATCCTTCCATATCAATATGATTGCTATTTACAATATAGATACATTAATGTAGCTATATTACTCATCTATAATTGATCGAGTACAAAATTCTGGAGTATTTTTGGTGAAAATAGGGTATTGGGCCTTGGTTCAGGAACCAATCCCACATTTATACAATTGTTTCTTATGAGGAAATTGGTTCTGAGTTACAACGCTTTGATTTAAGATGAGGTTTTCAGGAACCAATTGTATCGTAAGTCCAAGGACTGCCTGTACTTGGATTTACATACTTTTTAAAGGGTCCCAAACTCTTCTGTAATTTTAAAAGCTGGCTTTTGGCATTCCAATTAGATTTACAGATCTTAAGGGGCCAACATTGGAATACCCAATTTAACTCTTAAAGCAGGGATTAAAGTCAATGCATTCAATGTCATCTAGGTCTCGGAAAGACAATGAGGGCTGCATGACATACACAAAGGGTGCATCTACATAAGATGCTTTACTGTTCAGAAGAGCTAATTACTGAGCAGTAAGCATCTGTGTCCACATGTGCAGACGCTTACTGCACAGTAAATGGCTCTAATCATGAGTAAATTTGCTACTTGCAAATGCAAATAGCAAATTTACTTTAGATTAGTAACTGCACAGTAGTGCACGTGTAGACCTCTGATTGGGAGCAAATGTGCTCCCAGAAAGCCTGACAGCAGGCAGCAGGGGGCAGGAAATTGCTCCCTGCCCTGGGAAGCTGCCTGCTGCCAGGGTGCGGGGACAATGTCCCCCTGCCCTGGCAGCAGGGAGCTCCAACATCTGCTCTGTAGTCATGGGGCCAGTGCTGGGAGATCCTTATCTCCCAATGCCAGCTCTGTGGTCACAGAGCTGGTTCTGGGAGATAACGATCTACTAGCCTGGGTCCTGTGACTGTGAGGCTTGAGGTGGGAGATAAGGATCACCCATCCCAGGCACCACAATATGCTCCTGGATCCCAGAGTGGGGGCTGGAAGGTCCCTGCTGGCAGGGGCTAGGGAGCCTGTTCCCTATCCAGGTCCATGATCACAGAGCTGGACAGTGAACAGGCTCTCCAGTATGTTCCCCATCTAGCTCCATGATTACAGAGCTGAGCAGGGAACAAGTTCTCCAGCCCCCACCCCATGATCATGGAGGTGGGGCTGGGAATTGTCTCAGTCAGGGACAGGTCTTAGCCCTGTGCCCCGATCCAGCAATCAAGGTCCAGGACTTGGAAAGAGCTGCAGGGGTGGGGCAGGTCCCAGCCCCCTACCCTATCTGCCAGTGGGGCAGCTAGCAGCAAGCCTCCAGCTGGGCAGGGAATCCCTGCCCAGTCAGGGGCTCATTGCTAGCTGCCCCACCAGTGGATCAGGGCAGGGGTTTGGGACCTGCCCCTCCCCCATTGGCAACATGCAGGGGGTGCTTATGGGTGCATGTGGATCCCCTGAATGTGGTGGTGCACCCCCTGCAAAAAGGCACCACCAACACTGCCCACAGCGCCTGTGGGCAGTCGCCACTCAGCACCCGCCCCCACTGCCAACACCACCAGTGGTGTCTGCGGGCAGTCCATGATTGCCACTGGCCATTGCTGGCACTGCCAGTGGCATCTGTGGGTGGTTGCCGACAGCCAGTTGGTGCTCGCCACCTCCTCTCCCCTGCCGCTGACAGCACTGCGGCCGCTTGTGGGAGCTCACTGCTTGCTGCCACCATGCTCCCAGCACCAACAGTGCTGCTGCTGCCTGCGGGAGCTCGCCATGACCCCTAGCCTCTGGGGGCACGTGGTGTTCATGCCCTCCCCTGCAGCTATTTTCAACTCCCCTGCCCCTGACTGGGGACCCGGGGACAGGAGCTCCCTGCTGCTGGAGCAGGGGGACATTGTCCCTGCCCCAGCAGCAAGTAGGGAGCGATGTCCCAGCCCCCACCAGGAGACAGCCGTCTCCTAGCCAGGTGCTCCCTGCCAGTCGGGGCAGGAGTAGATCACTGCCAGGAGCAGTAAATGTGCTCCCGAGACCTTGCATGCAACAGACACCTGCCCAGGAGTGTTTACTCACAAGTTGTTTACTTGCAAGTAAACTGCTTCCAAATCAAATGAATGTGTAGACACCCCCAAAGTATACTACAAGGAAATTTCATTTTGGACTTTACGATGAAATCAGTCAAACTCTCTTGTGGTTTATGATTATTTTTGAATCCCAGCAGGAATTTATGACTAAACTCTCTTTCACTGTGCATGTTTAAGTGGTGCATATGCAGCTACATAATTGCAGTTTTTGGTATTTACGTACCATTTGGGATTCTATTTCATTCATTCTACTGAGTTACATGTTCCATGCTTTGTCCTCTTTCTCCTGTCCCCCCATAGCTTCATCTCTGGGCTGTCCAGCAGGACAGCTTCAAGGCAATGGCCAAAGCAAACTCTGGTTAAAGCTTGGCCCGTGACTTGGAATTTAGAAGTGTTTGCTGGGAAGCAGAAGATACAGTTTCAAATCCTCTCAGGGAGAATAGGGTCTAAAACAGTGGCTCCCAACCTTCTTTTTGCTACCCTAAATCTGGGTCGCAACCCCTGCCCCCACTGCTGACTCACTCATGCTTGGCAGCACAAGCAGAGCCCAGGCTGGGCTGGGATTGCAGGGAGGGGGGGGGGGGTGGGTTGGCAGTGGCGGCAAGAGCTGCATGGACTGTGCACTCGGAGAGCCCTGCAGGTGGGAGAGGTGGAGCGAAAGGTGGACCACCCACGACCCTGATTTGGGTTGCAACCTGAGGCTGGGAGCCACTGGTCTAAAACCTGGGTCTCCTGTGCCCTGGATAAAAGGCGGAGAGCCTATCTCTTCTTCCCTGCCATCATGGGTTTTGCCCATCTAATATTTTGGGAGTTGCCTGGTGTTACATGCACACCTGAGTGGTTCTATTTCCTTGGGCAGCTTCCCAGGTGCTCAGCAGATGCTGAGTAGGCTCTCATGGACAGTGTGGAATTTCAAATTGTGCATAAGTGCTGAAAATTGCAGTTCCACAGTCACATACATGGCATTTAGGCACATAAAGTGTGACAGGATTTATCCCTTAGCATTTTGTGATATTTGGCTACTGATCTATTCTCTTATGGACTTGTGTCTAGATAGACTAGATGATTAGCATTGCTTTTAGGAATTTACATAGGGGGCACATGCATTTTAATTATATTTATTGCTAATTCTCCAAGCTTAGTTTTATTGTTCACTCCTTGGAGAGTGTTTAAACATCTTTCACCTTCTTCTTATTTGAAATGTACTCAGAGTTCAGTTAACTGTTATTCTCAACAACAGTTAATGCACCAATTCATTTATATACCCTCAGGGTAAACTGAACACTTTACACATATTTATGTCCAGACTTGACTGCAAACAAAAGAAGAGTCTGTAACTTTGGTTTTTATTTTTTCCAGCAGTGGGGGTGGAGGTGCTATAATGTTACTGAGAGAAAGTATTCCAGTGACCCACTGAAAATGTGAAGTGGAACAAGAAGAAGGAATAGCCTGTAATCAGCATGCAGAACAGCTTCTGGTAAGGAAGGGGCCTGTGAAGTTCACAGGTTGCCAGAGAAGCTAGTTTTCCCAGAGTAAGAATTATCAGAGAACTGAATGGGCTGTCTCTAGTATCACTAGATTATGACTGCAGAGAAGGGAGACCAAGAAAACACAGGGGCATAATTCAGCACTGAGCTGCTATTTTTCAAGCAAAGAATTTCAAATGCTGGTAACACATTTTAATGAAGATTCATGTTCAGAGAGGCATTACTTGCCAGGACTGTACCAAGAGCAGTTGTTTCTTTCCCTTCCCTTTATACTTTATGGCTCTAAGGCTTTGGCAGTAGACAGCACACAGGAGCAGCAGCTGAAACTTAGCACTGTTGAGGGGAAATGTAACCTAAATTTTTTTCTGCAGACACATATCTGAGTGGGCAAAAAACCCTGCTGTTTTTGGTGTAAAAAATGGAGTGGCATCTCCCCCCACCAGCAGCAAATCCTGCTTCCACTCCATAGGACTACATTTCCCAGAATGCCATTCACTCACTAAGCGGACAAGGTTCTTTAGGTGAATCTGACATCTTTTATTAGACCAACTTAAATAGTTGGGGAAAAAAAATTTCTTCTTTTTTTTTAGCAAGCTTTCAGGTTTAAAAATCCATTGTCAGGAAGAGAAGCTTCCTCAGCCTGATGAAGGTTTTTTAAACCCAAAAGCTTGCTAAAAAATTTTTTTTTTAATTCCCAACTATGTAAGTTGGTCTAATAAAAGATATCAGATTCACCCAAAGAACCTTGTCTGCCTATACCCTTAGACCAACATGGCTACAACCTACACCCCTTCACTCACTAACACTCCTGTGCTGACCTGCTTGCTGCCAGGGCTGAAGTGGGACAGTACAAGGAAGAGTGGGAATAGGGCGATGGGAGGACGAAGCACCCCCATTCCATCCCTCCTCTACTCCATTTTTCCCGCCCCTGCTTCCCCACTCCCTGATTATGCAGTGCTCAGGGTTGCTGCCCCACTCACCGTAGGCACTGATTCCGTGGGTGTTCTAAGGTTCACTGAAAAAAATTAGCAGGTGCTAGGGATCAAGCACCCAGTGAAAAAAATTAGTGGGTGCTCAGCACCCATGAGCCATGTTGGGTGAGCCAGGCTGAAGTAACGCACTGCCTCTTCTGGGCATGCGTGGGGATTGGTGCAGGAATACACACACAAAAAAGCACCCACTGGCAAAAACCAAAGTCAGCACTTATGCCACCCACCCATCCTTATGGTACTGTTCGTATTCAGTCTTTATCAATAACAATCCAAGCCGGCTGCAGTTTGTGATATCATTATAGGAAGGTACATGTCTAGCTTCACATTTCATGACACTCCTTAAAGGTGACCTTCCCTTACACAGTCAATTACTCTAAATTGTCTTAGGGTTCTTACAGTCAAAGTGAGATGAAGAAAAGTAATTACGTTATATGCTATTTTAAATTTGACAAAAACAACCAACTCCTGTCTCTGTTTTTCTTATAAGCTGAGCTCAAGCTGGCTAATGCCGCGCGCCCGCTTCAAACCGTCGCCGCGGCCTATGAGTTGGGCGGGCTCAGCGCCGCTCCTGCCATCTCTGTCTCTGCCCCTGCCCCTGCCCCTCGTGGCGGCGCCCACAGGTAACGCTGGGGGCTGCCCCCTGCAGCGTCCCCGGGGTGAGCGAGCGGCTGGGCCCGGTACTTCCCCGGGGAGGTACCGCCTGGGAAGCTCCAGTTACCGCATTTTCTGAGAACTCGCACACTGGAAACAACGGTGCCAAGAAATCGTTTTCTTTTCTTGTCATCGCTCCTAACTCCCCAGTGAGGAGCGGGACCCGGCAGCTGGTTTCCGAGCGAGAAGCCTGAGGGCTTCTCCTGTCTCTCTTTCCGCGTCCCGGAGGGCTGCGGGCTCATCCTCCGCTCCGCCCGAAACGTTCACGTCCCTCTCTCAAACCTCTCTCCTGCCTAGGAAATGCAGTCAGTAGCCCACTTGCTCGGCCACTTTTGGGACATGGTTCTGGCTCTCAAGGGACCTCGGGTAGTGACAGGATGGATCCACATTGGGTTCTCACAGGGCGACCCACGGCCCTTGTTTTGCAGCGGCAATGATTGATAGCGGCGGCCAGCGTCAGGGAGATGAGGAAATGGGGTTCATCCTCCTCCTCCTCCTCCTCAACTTTGGCATGGCATGCAAAGGATACTAGCTTTTTCTTGGGTTTTATGGATCCGGCAGAATACAGATCCAGCCACTTATTGTGCCAGAGGCAGGGTTTACAGAGAAACCCTGCACTTACACTTTTATTAGTTAAAAGGAGAAAAAAACCCTGTCAAAACAGTTTCAGAGAGATCCTTTCCCAGACAGTTTTGTATAGAATGATGCTTTCTGTTGCTTATTGTGGAGTTCACACACACATACAAGGGGGAAAGTGATCGATCAAGGGAAAGAGTGAACATGTCTTTAAACAACATGCTGGTAAATACAAGAACTATACAAAGCAAAAAAATGTTTCCCCCTCATCTTTGAGTTATAATAGGTAAAACCTTTGCAGATAGCATTCTTTCCTGCCCATGGCAGGGGGTCAGACTTGATGATCTGCTCAGGTCCCCTCTGACCCTACCAACTATGAAACTATGAAATACAACAAGCTTCAGCAGCTTATCCCCTGAACACTTCACACTGTGGCTCTAGGAGGACTTTCAGTGGAAGCAGATATAGAGATTATTATTTAACCAGTTGCAATACATCTTAGAAAGCCATGCTGCTGCCTGCAGACAGTAGTGTCTGCCCCACTACTCTGGCCCCATGCATGGCTGTCTCAGACTTGGTTTCCACCGTTAGAATTGAAGCACTTTTTCTTCCACTGCACATCTACCTGCATCAATTCAAATAGTTTAAAAGTCCAAATTATTTTTAAATGAGCATCCCTACCATTAGATACCATCAGACATCCAGCCTTTAGTGGTCCTTTAAGACTCATCTTGTGTATTTCTCTGCCTCAGGAGATGGGTGTTTCTCTTTAGACTTTTCAATTATTTAAGACTTGTAAAAGCAATGTGTAAATGAAAGCATTTCAGTTGGCTAGCAAAGCTCACTCCATATGGATGTGTCACAGCACCACAGGTGAGGGACTGGTTTCTGGAGCTGCTTTCCTCCCTTCCCCCCCACACATACTGGAGGTGCCATATGCTCAGGGAAGAGAAAATACCAAAAGAAAGGAGGAAATTTCTGAAATGCTGTTACAGTCAGAAAAGAGGCTCTCTAAAAATGGCATTTGCTTATGCTGTACTGGTTTAGATTTGTTGCCTTCTCTGAAAGAGATGACTTTTTTTTTGCTGTTCCCTCATGTTAGCCCTGCAAAGCCCACCCAGCAAGAGAGAAGGAGCAGGAGGCTAGCCTACTTCACCGTCATCAATATATTTGACCCATTTTAGTTGCTGAAACCTTAGACTGGATAACTGCCTGAACCATGAAGAAGCCTCCAAAGAGGAGTAGAAGAGCAGAACTCCAGGGCTGGATCCAGACATGTAGGCAGGTGCTAATTTGCAACACTGGAGCAAAATTTGCTACCAGGATGTCCTGGTAACAAACAAACAAACAAAAAAACACTTGGAAAAAAAGTGGCACAATGCATTCCAAAGTGCCATGTAGGGCTGCCTGCTTCCTTGTCTCTGCCTGCTGTAGAGCCCCTGCACAGAGGCACCCTGAGCTCCAGCCAGCCTCTCCTTGGCTGGCTGAGGTGCAGCCTACCTTGAGATGGGGGAGCACACAGCCCTGGGCTGGCTACTCCCCTGTCTCTGCATTCCTCAGTACAGGGGCTCCACTGTGGAGACCCCATGATAAGGCATGTGGAGCCTCTATCTCAAGGCACACTGTACCCCAGCCAGCTGCTCCTCAGGTGGCTGGGGCACAGCATGCCTTGAGAGGAGGGAGCAGCAAACCCTAAGCTGGCTGTAGAGGCTGTCTGCCAGCTGGCTTTGCACTTGAGCACCATGTGACCCAGCCAGCCTTGCCCCCCCAGCACATGGAACACTGGGACAATGTGTCCCATTGCAAAATGCATGAGCAGGAATGTGCACTGCAGCACAAAGTAGCAGCACAAATTTGTGCCACTACTGTTTGTGCTGCTGCAAATGCGCGCCCTTGCTCATGTATATGTAGCCCAGGAGGCTGACCCTGCAACTGTGGGGCAGCTTCCAGTTAACAGTAGAGACGTTTTGGGTGCTGGGGAAGGTGCCTCAAAGCCAGACTACAGAGGTAGCATCACTTTTGCTAAACTCCACTAGATTAATTTAACTGGCTATCATGTATATGAAACCCCCCACATTTCAAAATGGTGGCATGGGCGCTTTAACTAAACTTCATCGAATGAGCCTTAGGTAAGGTGCCCCTGCATCCATTTTGAAACCCCTGGGAGGCTTAATACATGTGACAGTGAGACATTTTAATTAGAGCTGCTGTCTGGGAACTGCTCTAATTAAAATGCCTCCCCCCCCACTGCCACCTCCAAGCATGTTTATAGGCAACTTTGGAGGGGCCACGTGAACAACAACAGTGCTGCTCCCAGCCCAGCTGCCACCACTGCCGCTGTCCAGGGCTCAAGCCTTGGTGTAATGCCTCTGCCTGCCAGCATGATCTTCCTGGTGCACTGATACCTTTGTGTATGTTGTCCTGCAGCTACTGACTGACAGCCTTGAACAGGGCCCAGAGGGAGTCAGTGCAAGTAAACTGTACAGACTCCCAAGTAGATTGAATCTACATAGCATGGTCATTTTACTGCTCTGTCATCTCCTACATGGAAGAGGGGATTCTGTAGAAGCCTAAGCCTGTCAGTGTCTACATATGCATTGCAGCAGAGTAAATAACTCCACTGTCGGATAGTACTTGTGGCTGGCAATACTATCCTACAGCAGAGTTAATTAGTTTACTCTGTCCTAATAGCACTGCACGTGTAGACAGTGATGTTTTACCGCTGAGCTAATTACTCAACTCTGCAGTAAACATCTTGTGTAGACACGTCCAGTTACATGTAAACTGATGCACAGTTTGGAAATAATCCACTTGGCTTTTAAATTGTAGGGACTACATGGATGGCATTTAGGAAAATAATCATTTTATTTTTAAAGCAAGGAAATTTGATCTGGAGTCAGTGAGATATGGTAACCATATGGCCCCACTGAGGCAATCTTTACTGGGTCTTTTTTCAGAACAGAACCACATTTTTACATGGTTTAATTTCTTTAAAATATAGAAAAGCAAACAAATCTAATGCCCAGGACCCTCATCTCCTTAACTGACTGCAGCAGCTGTTTGCTTGTGCTGCACTGTGTCTACACAGAGGCTTTCAGGGTGACAAAGTTCAGACTAAGGCAGCTCTCCAAAGAAGCAAGGCCAATTTTAAACCACAGTCTCAGAATTGTTCTCCCAAGAATGTAAAGAAAATATTATAAGCATTTTAATCTGCACATTATGGTTATGCTGAGTTTTTTTCTCCCTATTTTAAAATTAATGTCAGTGTTTTATGGCTCTTCTTTTATTTCTATTTTTATAATTTAGAGGGAGAAGACTTGACTAGTTTGTAAAAAAAGGCATTATGCAAAATAGGTAGCCTCTATCTTCAATCGTGTGTTTTAATGCCTTTTGTTTCTTCAATAAAAATGAAACCAGATTATACAGCAACAAAAGTACATCTATAGTTTCTATCGCTCTCACAAAAAATAGCCACTAATGTAAAACAAAACAAAAAATAAAACCAAAACCAAACAATCCCTCAAACCATTCTCTTCCCAACCACCAGAATCATAATAATCACAACAGAAATACTTGAAAGATGTTGTACACCCCTGAAACATGGAAGATGCCAAGTTTTAGCCAATTTTGGATTTTAAACTTCATTGCAGAACAACAAGGAAGTTTTTTTACCTCCCTGCCTGCCATCTGACACCTCCAGGGAAGGAATTCTACCTGATCTACACATCAAATCGCTACTCAGCACAGCTCACAAAGACAATCTCATGGACCCAGGGGGACAGCCTTCCATCTTCAGCTCCCTCTGTGCAAAAATGAAGTTTATTTCCTACCTATAGGGACTTTTTACCATCTTGTACCATCTACACTTTTCCCAGAGCCTGATGAAGGGACTTTGATCCTGAAAGCTTTCAGAAAAGGACAATTTTCTTGCCATTTTCCAGCTGGTCTAATAAAAGGTATCATTTTGGAACCAAGAGTTCTAGTTTTTTGTATGAAATATGTTGAGGCAGATTTTCAGTCATGCAGCAAGCCCCCTCTCTTTCTTTGTCAGCAATATAAATGTGCTGGCACTTCAGTATTTGCAATGAACTAACAACTAGAATAATGCTGAGCTATATGAGTAGGGACCAAGGATTAAGTCTATCTATGACAAATTAGGTACAAAAGTAGGTACAAAAATACTCCTGTAAAAAAAGAAGGTTTTGTTTTGTAAATGTAGACCTCTATTGAAATATGTATGCATCTCTCTCTCTCTTTACTTCAGGTAAAATGTACGCATGCACATACACACACAGATGTGGGAATAGACTGCACACCAACCTTCTATGGGGTTCTTATATCTTCTTCTGAAGTACTCCGTGCTAGTTTGATTCCAGGAAAGACAGATGAGAATGGCAATTCTTGTTTCCCTACTACTGTGATTTTGCCCAATTTCTATCTACATCCACATCTACCAACCTTGCTTCTTCCATCAAAGTCCCAACACAAATTTATCCTCTTTCATGTGCTCGCTCCTACCCTGGGGGACTTCAAAAGGAGGCTAGATAATCACCTAGCTGGGGTTGTTTGACCCCAGCATTCTTTCCTGCCCATGGCAGGGGGTCAGACTTGATGATCTGCTCAGGCCTCTTCTGACCCTACCAACTATGAAACTATGAAACTATGGATGCATTGAATCAGGCACTGAATTTGTTCTTTTTGGGATCAAGCTTACTACCCAGGTATAAATACACATTTTTTAAAAGACAAAAGGCACCCCAAGCCCTGGGTTTTCTATTCACTAGCACTGTTTTATGAATCATGCCCCATTTTCTTGAGCGTGTAGTAGTTATAATTTGGTTGCTGAAGACACCCAGCCTTCAGGCTATTGCCCTACAACACAATGGAAGCATAATGATTATCTCATACCAGCTGTGTTAATCGTGCCTGATTCACATCTCTTTTGCATGTTTATACAGTAGTGAATGGTATTCAAACAGTATCTTCTTAGAAGTACTTTAGAAATTATTGCAGTCTGCCCAGTCACTGTAAACTATGGATAGTTCAAGTGCAAAAGTTCCGAACGCATTCACATTAAATGTCTGTATTATTAAAAATATTACAATTAGCTTATGATTAATAGATACTGACCATTTGCTGATGCCATGATCATGGCTTGAAGCATTTCAGTATCAAACTGGTTGTTTGGCCAAGCTCCACCTTCTTCTCCATTCTGTGAGCTAAGGAGAAACAAAACAAACACAGGATTACAAGGACAGAAACTGGAGCAGGGCCTGGGTTGGATGACAGGGATTTTATCAGCAAGTATAAAGCACCAAACAATGTTGATTCTTATAAGCAAACCTGTCAATAAAGCACTGTGGAGCTAAGGCGTTTTCCAAGGTCTCTCTTTTTTGGGGCTTCTCAAGAAAAACAATCATTAAACACCTGTTTTTTAAAGGTAGTTCACTGACTACAAATGTAGGTAAGATCCTAGGGTGGAATTCAATTTCCTTTTGTGCATCTAGCTTTCTAAATGTGTGAGTAGAATTTCTGGCACTTACATGCAGGTTGTGAACCTACTCTCCCCTGGACTGTGGAAGTATAGGAAGTGTAAGTGTGCACACCTAGACAGAATGGATGTGTGTATATAACCACATACTTGCAGTAGGTTATACACCGGGTGGGCAAGTATGTGGCTATGTACACGCATCCATTCTGGACACATACCTGTGACAAAGTAATGAAAATGTAGTTTTCCAAAAGCCCATAATTGGTGGATGCTAGACTCCAGATGATGAAGAGCCCCCAACCCCCCATTTTTACTCCAGTACTTAAGTGGTTTGGAAGCAGGAGGTACAGGCTCTAAACCCTTCTCAGGTATGGTGAGTTTGAACCTTCCCCTCTCTGACTTCCAAGCATGTTACACTAGTCACTAAACCATGTGTTTGGCCAGTGATTGCCAAAAGGTGTGCCACAACACACTAGAATGACAGAAATGTGCCATAAGATCCCCCATGTGAGGAGATAAATTAGGTGTAGGCAATTATTTTGGCTGGATTTTGGTGAGCTTTGAGGGCTGCACATATAAAACCAGTGGTGAAGTTATCATTTTAACAAATTATACATAAAAAACAAACTATATGCAAAAAAACAAACATCTGCTATGACATTCTTTAATTTGATTAATTTTTCACCCTGATTTATGCTTTCTTGAGTAGTGTATACAGAGAAGATTGCATAATAGCTCAAAATAAAGTCTTTCTCCCAAGGGAAAAAAAATCAGCCAGCAGGACACTCAGCCAAGGGGGGACACCCCCACCCCAACCCCCAGCAGAGCCCTGCCACTGCCCAAATGCCCCCCAAATCACAAGAAAGCTCCTGCCTGCACCCTGATATGCCCCTCAGGAGCCACCTGCACCCCAAACCCTCCTGCCTTCCACCCCTTTCTGCTCACACTTGCCCCCACAAAGCTTGAGGAAGCCCAGCAGCCCCCTCCAGCCTGCCCCAGCTCCCTGCCAGGGCCATGCAGGTTGCGCTCACCTGTAGCCTGGGGGTTCATCTTCCCCCAGGAGGAGCCTCAGCCCCAGCCCCAGGCCCAGCCCCAGCCCCAACCCAAGGCCACGAGGGGTGGTCTCACCTGGGAGGACAGGATGGGAGCAGAGTTGGCTGCAGCTGGGAGGTGACAGGTGGCTGGGCTGGCTTGTGGTGCTACATGGGACAAAGCAAGAGGCAGGGCCAAGGACTGGGGTTAGGATAGGAACTTCAGCTGCTGGGTGGCACTGAGGAAGCTTCACTGCCTCTGGGCATAGGTGTAGCATAGTTCTAGTGCCCAAGGTGGCTCCTGCCAGTTCTGAGTCACAGGCAGGTGAGGTGCTGCTGGCCCAGCCTGAGCAGGGGTGCCAGGGCCCAAACACATCTTGCTTAGGGCCTGCTGTATGAAGCCGGGCCGGTGGGTGGGGCTGCTTCTACCCATTTTCCCCTGTGGCACCAGCAGAGGCCAGGGCTAGAGCTGCCAGGGCCTGAGCATGGTTCACCCAAGGCTTGTTGCATGGTGCTGGGGGGCAGGGCAGGACAGTTTCTGCTCAGCATTCCCTGTGGCGCCAATAGAGGCCAGAGCTGAAGCTGCCACCGATGCTGCCCACCCATAGACTGGATAGAATCAATCAATTGGCAGGCTGGATACAGCCTGTGGGCTGTATTTTGCCCACCCCAGCTGAGGTAAATGCTCTCCTCCTTCATCCAGCACCCTGCACCTGCCTCATCTACTCCACTGGTGCCTACAGCTACTCTTCTGGGAACAGCTGCTGTTGTTGCAGGGGACCCTGCACTTTCCTGCCCCCAGGCAGCCCCTTTGGTGGCTGCCTTGCCAGTGCTCCCAGCATTATGCTCTGCTACGAATGGATGCAGAAATATACACACACACACACACACACACACACACACACACACACACACACACACACACAGAGTATCCTGCATAAACTTTTCTTCACATACTTTAAACACATTTAAAACCTGCACAACCGTTACAATAGATGCACCCGTGCATCCGTGCACCCATGCTCCTGCACACCCGTCCACATTCCTTTCCCTAACACAGTCTCTTAGTTCTCACCCCTATGTTGGGGTTTACATTCACTGCTTATTCACTGGCCTTATTGCTGTCACTGTTGCTGTTGCTTCTGCTGCTGCTGACCCTGCTGCTGTCATCATCACTGTCTTGGGGTCCGGTTGTGTCACTGTTGTCTTCAGTATCCCTGACCACTTCCCCTCTTGGGGTGTCTTTGACCAGCCTGTGCCAAGTGTCCCTTTGCCAGGTGGAGTTGGCTGCATCTTCTCCGTCTTCTCCCACCGATTTCCTGTAGTAGGACTGGAGTTTGCTCAGAAACATTTTAACACAGTCTGTTTCCTCGAGCATCAGTAGGTTCCTGCATTTCCAGAGGGCGCTCCTGATGCAAGGCACAAACTGGTCCAGGCGGGTTGTCAGGGACCCCTGATGTTTAGTCAGGAGTCTGTACAGTGCTGCCTCCCTCGTCATCAGCCTGACTCCTGTCACCTCTTTGCAGAGCTGGTTTATCTTTTCCTACACCCTCTTGGTGTAGGGGCAGAGTCATAGGAGGTGGTCAGTGGTCTCTCTTTCACCTTGGCAGATTTCCCTGGGGCAGCTGAGACAAGTCCCTTGCCCCTCTCTGTCTCCACACCCTCACTGGGAATGTGCGGTGAGCTATTAGCCAGTTCAGGTCTCTGTGGTCCTTCCGTAGGTCCTTGTGGAAGATCTGGTCCCAGACAGCCTGGCAGTTGTCTTTGGGGAGCAGCTCCATGGTCAATAGCCTGTTTCTGTCTCTGACTGCTTTCTGTATCTTTCTGTGGTTGATCATCATCACTGGGTTTTCCTTTTGTAGCTTGTACTCGCTCCGGAACTCGTTCAGGACCCTATAGAACCTGGGATGTTCCATGATCCAGGGTCTCTCATTGGTTGACACATATACCCCCCCACCTCTCAGAAGGTGACCTGCAAAATATTTGATAAGACAGGCTGTTTTGGTTTCTGGCCCGGTCACCAGCTTGCAGATATGGCTTGTGTGCTGTGCCCACAGGAACAGGTGGATGTCTGGCATCCCCCTGCCCCTGGTCCATTTCTTTTTTTGTAGGGTCTTCCTTGCCACCTTCTCCATTCTGGATCCCCAGAAGAAAATGCACATGGCTCTCTGGATTCTGTGGATGATACGCTTTGGAGGGGGGAAGATGAGTGCAGTGGACAGAAGCACTGGGAGCAATATCGCCTTCATGAGCACTATATGTCCCCCCACCCCCCCAATGAAGAGGTGGCACACGTGCCACAGACCCAAACTCTGCTTCACCTTGGCCTCCTTCTTCTCCCAGCCTCTCTTTCCATTTAGCTTGGGGTCGAATTCCACCCTGAGGATCCTGACCCCCTTGCAGAGAACCAAGACTTTCAGGGACTCCAGGTCCCTGAGCTTGCCCACAGCCAAGCAGGTGCTTTTGCTCACGTTGAGCTTGGCCCCTACTGTTGCTTCATAGACCCATGTGTGCCACAGGGCTCTTTCTACTGAACACTTATTCTGGCATAGGATGTTCAGGTTGTCCATGTAGGCTAGGACCTGGTCTCTTCCCTGCTTCTGCTGGGGATCTGGACTCCGCTCATCCTGGGGTCCTGCCTGATGAACTGGGCCAGGGGTTCAATGGTGCAGCTGAAAAGGATTGGAGAGAGCGGGCAGTCCTGGTGGACCCCCAACTCTATTGCAATCTGTGAGCTCAAGAACCCATTGACCAGCACCTCGCTGCTCTAAGCAGAGGTGGCCTTAGGGGTAAGCAACGTGGGCGTCTGCCCAGGATGCTGTGGTCAGGGGGGTGCCAAACACCCACACACATGCAAACATGTATGAGCAGCCCGCACTCCCAGCAGTGCTCTCCCTCTGCCCCACTCCAGCTGATCCCTGTCCCAGGCACAAGGAGTGATGACCAACCCATCCCACCCCCTGCTTCCAGCTGCTGCTCAAGGAACACAGGCTAGGAATGCGCTGGTGCGGTAGTACCTGCTCCAGGCCACCTGCCTTGCTCTGGCACAGCAGCAGTGGTGCCTGCCTGCCTGCCTGGCATACCATGCTGCTCCACCTCCCCACTGGACTGTGCCCCATGTCCCTGCCTGCCTGCTCTGCCTCTGCCTGCAGCAGCATTGCTAACTTGGAGGGGGGGTGCCAAAATACAAGTTCACCCAGGGCACCATTTTCCCTAAGGCGCCACATAGATGGAGCCATGCTTTGCAGCCTGGTTTGTCTCTACTCCTCCTACAGTCCCTCGGCTAGCAGGAGGAGTTTTGGGTTGGCACTGGCATGCAACGAGCAGCAAGG
Organism: Alligator mississippiensis; assembly: GCF_030867095.1. NCBI lineage: Eukaryota > Metazoa > Chordata > Crocodylia > Alligatoridae > Alligator > Alligator mississippiensis. Next base: position 41,117,870 of record NC_081832.1, read on the forward strand.
GCTGCTCTTCTCTCCTCAGGTATAGACTAGGGTTTGGGAGGGGACAGAACAGAAAGAGCAGGGCATGACAGGGTGAGGTCCTGCCCCTGTTGCCCTTAAGTGGCACCAGCTTAAGGCTCTCCTCCATATCTTTTCTGAATGTAGATCTATCTCAGTGCACATTTGCAGCTGGGGTACCATGACATTCAGAAAAGTTATGGAGGGGAGCCTTGAGGGTAAAAAGGTTGAAAATCACTGGTATAGAGGCTAATCTTTTGCTTAAAGAAATATGTATATATGTAATTTTTTAAAGCATGTCACTGGTATGATTTCCTTTGGCAGGGGAATGCTTTGGAAAAAAATATATCCACACACAAAGACACACTTACATCTTTTCTGCTGTAAGAATGAAGTGTGCTACCAATTTTAATCCATAAGAAAGTGTGCTCCAGGTATCAGAAGTTTGGGAAACACGGGGGTAGGTATTACTTGGATTCCCCACACTTGGCTCTCTGGACAGCTAAAAAAAAATTCAGAACCATGAGGAAGGGACCAAACTAGATGGTATGACTATCAGTGAGAAGACTGCTGCCCTTGAAGGAAGCAGGTCATAGACTTTAGCCTGGAGTCTTGCTCTTACTGTGCCAGAAGCTTCCTTAGTTACTATTAAATGCAAGAGGCAGTGGCTTAGCCTCAGACGGAGTGCAGGAGAGAGTCTTAGATATTGCTTGATGGTGATGAGAGTACTCTCCTTGGAAGTCTAAACTGGCAAGAGGGACACAGAACCCAGGTCTTCTGCTTCCTGGGCAAGCGGCTTAATCACTCAGCTATTGAGGCTAAAATGTGAGGAAATTCTCCTCCCCCCCATGCATTTTTTCTGGGCCTTATGCTCAGGTATGGGCATACTTACTTTTGTATATACTCAGTCAGTGCACAGCCCTACTGTGTATGTTGAGTTTCCACGTGTACACTTATGCAGGCACAGAATAAATTCAGGGCCAAAAATGGCCAGAGATGGCTGGAGCATTGCCATTTCAGCACAAAAAATGAAAAGGGATTCTGTCTCTAGCAAAAATGCCTGTTTTTTCTATGTATTAAGCGTGTAAATGGACTTGGGTGCCTAAATGTGATTCTGTTCTACCTTGTTCAAATCCCTGAAAAAAAGTTAATACAAAAGTTGGAGGTGGGGGTCATCACTGCTTTTATTGTGATTTGGTCTTAAGGGTCAGATGATGGTGTATTACAAAAGTAGTTGCATTAATGTAGGGATGTCAAACATACTGCCCATGGGTCAAAGCCCCACCATGTGGATCCTGGTACTGCCTCTGGGTCTGATTAGACCCACATAGGGCACAGTGTGTCTGTGGCGTGGAGTCAGTCTGCAGGCCAGATCTGGCCCATGGACCCCTTCTCCTTTCCCTACTTCCCCTCCCCCTCCCTCACCACACCTGATTCAGTAGCTGGTCCAGAGGGTCTGGGACCTGCATCTGCACAGTGGTCATCCTGGCCACACTGTGCCACATGTGGCATCTGGTCTGGGAAGTGTATCACACACAGCACATGTTCCAACTGGTCTGGACATGCAGCGTGGGTCCTGGACTGGCTGGAGCAGGCACTGCATGTAGCGCAGTCCCAGAGCTGTTGGGGTGGGTGCCATATATAGTGCAGTCCAGCCACGGCAGTCACTGCATGTAGTACAGCTGCTGCTCTGGCTGGACTATGCCCTACACAGTGCCCAGTCCAGCATTCTGGAATCTGTGCCACATGCAGCGTGGGTCTCAGATCAGATGGAGTACTTGCCAGATCAGGTATGCTAGGGAAGAAGAGGGGGAAGGGGTTCATGCATGGGCGACTGGTGCCTCCCGAGTCTGCGGGGGCACCAGATTGCCAACTTTCCCCCAGTGGCCAATCGCCAACTGGGGGGTGGGGGATCCCCCAGCAATCGATTGCTGACCAGGGTGGGGGGATCCCCCAGCGTCTGATTGCTGAGCACAGAACCACCAGAGGTGAAACCAGTGAAACCAGAAGTGCGCTTCCACCGGCACTTCCAGATTTGCGGCCGGCACTTCCAGGGGGTGCATGGCCAATCTCAGGGGGTGCATGTGCACCCATGTGCACCCCCTACGCGTTGCCAATGGGTCCATGGGCTGGATCTGGCATGCAGACTGGATGAGCTTGACACTCCTGCATTAACAGGTTTTCAAGAACTTGAGCAGGATGAAAAAGAATTGCATTAGGATGCCTAAATCTACTTAGATGCCCAAAAGGTGGAATAGGATCTGGCCCCAGATGCCTAACTCCCATTGACTTCAATGGGTACTGGGAGCCTAAATATTTTTTTAAATCTTGCTTCATTCTTAGCTGAATTCTTAAGCACTAAACATTTTTAAAAGTCTCTCCTTAAGGGCCAAAATCTAATATAATAAAGGGCCGGCGGTGATTGGCTGCTGGGGCTCTGCCTCTTCAGGCAGGGAGGTGGGAGCTCCCCCTGCTCCGCGGCAGGAGGCGGAGGTGGAGGCAGAGGCCGGCGGGCAGGGGGAGGGGCGGGCTGCTGTAGCCTCCTCAGGCCTCGGGAAGACCCACTGCTCCACGGGAGAAGGTGGGGGAGGGAAGTACCGCTGCCGCTTCCTCAGGCGGAGGGAAGCCCTGCTGCTCCACGGGAGGGGGTGGTGGGCGCGCGGGCAGGCAGGGGAAGGCAGCCGCCGCCACTCCGTGGGAGGAAGCGGAGGCAGAAGCGAGTGTGGGGGAGAGGAAGCCACCACGCTGGAGGCTGGAGGAGGAGGTGGCTGCAGTGGAGGGATTGTTTACGTGGCCGGCCCTGAAGGGGGGAGGGGGCATGTAAATACTGATCCACTTTCTGTTTCTGGCCCTGTGCTCCTTGCCTGATTTTCTACTCTGTCTTTAGCTTCCTGTCCTATCTGCTGCTTCACTGCCTGTCCTCTTCCTGATCTGCTGTGTGCCACACAGGCTGCTCGTGCCATTTGAAGTACTCATGCTGCAGGATGGCCGCCCCTGCTCTAAATTATTTAGGTATAGCTACTTTGGAGAATCTTGTATGAAGTGATTTATTTGCTCAAGGTCACAGGGAGAGCTGGAAATAAGAGTATTTGGGCTAGATCCAATAAAGGACTTAGGCCCCTAAAGCAGGATTTAGGAGTAATTGAGGCATCTAAGTCCAAAAACACAATGCAAAAAGCACATTCAGCTGCTGCCTAAACCTATCAGTGCCACCTTACTTGATTGTAAACTTCCTCAGATACCTAGAGTTCTGCCTTGTCTGATGCCCAGAACTGCTCTGGTTTGTATGACTTGGTGCATATCTCATGCCTAAACCCAGTTAGAATTAAAAAATAGACATCTTACCACCAAAAATTCCCCTAAGGCAGGGATGGGCAAAGTCTACCTGTGGGCCAGATTGGGCCCAAAATGGACTCCATTTCCCAGCAGCCCTTGCTGCATCGCTGTGGATGGGGCTGTGGCAGCGTGAGGCCAGGGATTCCATGGAGACTGGCCCAAGCACCACTGGCAGGGCGTGCAGCTGGGTGGGGAGCTGCTCCAGAGCTGGGATCTTGTGGTGGTGACAGTGTGGGCTGGAGCTGAGGCAGAACACCGATCTGCTGCCAGCACACCCTGGGCAGGGGTGTGCAGGCAGTGGATCACAGCTCTGTCCTGGCTCCAGACCACACTGTCACTGCCATAAGATCCTGGCCCTGGTCCCAGCCCCAGAGCAACTCCCTGCCCAGCTGTGCACCCCACCAGCATTGCTCAGCCTGATCTTCATGGAAACCCTGACCCCTTGCCACCATAGCCCACTGCTCCTGGGGTCTTCATGGAAACTGGTCACAGGGATGCAGCCAAGGGCTGCTGGGAAATGTAGTCCAGCCACCAGGTGGCTCTGCTCTTTTGCCCACCCCTGCCCTAGGGGTTTGTCTACAACAGAGTGCCAAAGGATCTCAGAACCAAGGGGCTCAAGCCTACCCTGTTCATTTGTACCCAGTGACATACTTCAAACTCAGAAATATGCCAATGAAGCTACTCCAACTTGTTTCCTGAGGCCGAAGAAAACCAATGGTTCGAGATGGTTCGAGACAGGTATGGGGGAACAAGATCAAAACACTCACACTAGAGAACTTCTGGGTTTTGAACCTTTCTGAGGAAATGGGTGTGAGCAAAACATGCTCAGGACCCTTGATTCTAGAACTGACTGTCACTGGTGTGCAGAAAAACCTAAGGGGAACAAATTAGAAATCCTTCTCACAGAACATCTAAACACACATTGAGAAGATTGGGTCCCTTTTAAAAGATGGTTGGAGGAAGTAGCAGTAGTGGTAAGAATTCTCAGCTAGGAAATGGGTGACCCAGGTTTAATTCTCTCCTTAGCTTGAGGTCTTCAAAGCCATGCCTGCCACTTCCCAACCATGTCCTACCCACCAATCTATTCTGGAAGGGGAGGAGAAGCAGGGGAGGGGGGAAGTACTCCACTACACCTGTTGAATCTAGGTCACTGTGCAAATAGAAATGCAAGATTTGTGGGATCAAAGAGAGAATGTGGAAGAGAGAGCACAGGTTGGTAGGCTAGTGGTTAGGGCACGCCGTTGCAATGGACAGTCATGGGTTCCAGTGTGGTTTCTGTATGTTACATTAGTTAATTATTGGATAAAATACCAAAACAATCCTGAAATCTAATATTGTGTCTCCTGACACCAAATTCAAATTGTCCTATTTGATGCTCCTTCTTCAGATAAGTGTTCATAAACTTTTACCCTGTAGTGCACAAGCAACTATTCTGTACAAGTCACATATTTGACAGAAAAGCTATTTTACAAATTCTTTGGATTTCAAAAGATGTTGCTGTGTTATTTTTTTCTCTCTCTGCCTGGAAAGCCAAGTATCATAACTACAAGGGGTGACATTCTGTTTCCATCGTGGATTTCACAGTATCCAGATTTGGTTGTCTCCATGGCATTTTTAGTTGTTCAAGTCCCCAAAAAGTCACTTACACATGAGTTAGCATTCTGTCCCTGAAAATGTAGCCCTGCCCATGTGGATGATTATGTGTGCCTGCATGATCTCACAGACTGTGCATGTGCAGTAACCATCAAGGCTTGCACACACATCCCTTGTGGGTGCCTACTGGATTTAGACACAGAAACAGTCAGCTAAAATCTATGACTACCAGATTTAGTCTCAGGAACAGAAAAGACCATGTGTGTGCTCCCCTTGTTCTCCCATAGTTGAATGGCTATGGCACTCATGTGGGAAACCAGAGGTCTGGATTCTGGGCCATTGTCATCCAGACAGGCTTTAATAGAAAGTAGGGCTGGAGAGGACCTCAGGAAGACATTTAGTTCAAGTCCCTATTCAAGGCAGGATCTCACCTAGCTAAATCATCCTACACAAGCATTTGTTACATTTCAGGATCAACTTTGTCACACAACTACAAGGCATAATGCCCAAAGCATCAAAAACAAACTTTAACATGCCAGAGGGGAACAAGGACATTACAAATGTCTTCATAGTTTCATAGTAGGTGGGGTCAGAAGGGACCTGAGCAGATCAAGTCTGACCCCCTGCCATGGGCAGGAAGGAAGGAAAGCAAGCAAGCAAGCAAGCTGGGGTCAAACAACCCCAACTAGGTGATTATCTATCCTCCTTTTGAAGACCTCCCGGGTAGAAGCGAGCACCACTTCCCTTGGAAGTTGGTTCCAGATCCTAGCCAGCCTGACTGTGAAGTAGTGCCTCCTGATATCTAGCCTGAATCTACTCTCAGTCAACTTATGGCCATTATTCCTTGTTACTCCCGGTAGTGCTCGGGGGAACAGGGACTCTCCCATAGCCTGCTGGTCCCCCTTGGCCAATTTGTAGACGGCCATGAGATCCCCCCTCAGCCTTCTCTTGTGGAGGCTGAACAGGTTCAGGTCCTGTAGCCCTTCTTTGTAGGGCCTGCCCTGCTGCCCCCTGACCATGCGAGTGGCCCTCCTCTGGACCCTCTCAGTGCTGTCCACATCCCTCCTAAAGTGCGGTGCCCAGAACTGGACACAGTACTCCAACTGCGGCCTGACCAATGTCACATAGAGGGGGAGGATCACCTTGGACTTGCTCGTGATGAATCTGTGGATGCTTGACAAGGTGCGGTCAGCCTTCCTGAACACGTCCCCACATTGGTGGCCCATGTTCATCGTATTTTGTGGTTGGAGATATGAAGTTCATACAGTTTAGAAAAGAGAGATCCTCAGATTAATAGGAAGATACACAAATTTTATTTACGCCCAGGGAAGGTCTTTTAACTGTGTGATGCTTCAGGTCTGAAGACTTCTTTAAGCCATTTTAGATACATTATTTTTAATTTTATCCCTGCCTCTGATCCCTTTCCTGGGCGTAAATAAGATTTGTGTATCTTCCTATTAATCTGAGTATCTCTCTTTTCTAAACTGTATGAATTTCATATCTCCAACCACAAAATACCAGTTGTTAAAATTGTCACATCTGCAGGACACTGCCCACTCTGGGGTGGGAAAGATCAGAAACACTTAAAAAAGATGATACCATTAAGTTTTTGTAGTATTTATTCTTTTCCTGAATGCTCAGGCATCTAGCTTTGGTAATCTACATGACATTTTTAGGTTATACTAGTCCCCCAAAAAAACACTTACTTGCAAACTGGCATTTTATTCCTGTGCACATAGCCCTATGCACCTGGCCAGCTATGTATAGCTATGTAGTCATGCAGAGCAAATATGCACAGTGGGCACATCTACACTTGCAAATATGGGTAACCTAATTACATGTGCAAATCTCTAGAGTAAACCCACCCCAGGCAGGCATCTACATATGCCAGAAAGCAGGAGCAGATTTGCTGCTCATTGTAGCAGTCTGCTCCTGCTTCTTTCAGCCCTGCACCAGCCCCCTGCACCAGCCAGGGGAGCTCCCCCTGGGTGCTAGCCCACAGGAGGCAGGGACATTGCTCCCTGCCCCCAGGGAGCTGCCTGCTGCCAGGGCAGGCTCTGCCATTGGAGCCGGGATGGGGACAATTCAGGAACTCCCCACCCCCACTCCATGATCAGGGAGTGGGGGCTGGAAGATTCTTATATCCCAGCTCTGGATCCCCAATTGCGGAGCCAGGGCTGGAAGATAAGAATCTCCCCACTCCAGATCTGCAGTCGTGATCATGGAGCGGGGGCTGGAAGTATTCCACTATCAGGGCAGAGGGACATGGTCTCTGTCTGGGCTCCACTGGTGGAGCCCACCCCAGCATCACGCAACTCCAAGGGGGAAGAAAGCAATCTCCTGCCCCCTGCTGCCCAGCTGACCGGGAGCACATTTGCTCTGGGTTGGCCACCTACATGTGCTATGCTGCACAGTAATTACTCCCAAATACATTTTCTACTTGTATTTACAGATAGCAAATTTACTCATGATTAGAGCAAACTGCTGTGCAGTAAGAGTCTGCACATATAGATGGTGATGTTCGCTGCGCAGTAATTTGCTTTAATTTCAAGTAAAGCATCTTCTGCAGACACACCCAGTAGCAGCTAGGGCAAGTACAGGACATGTAGCAGCCTTAGCTAGCTAGAAATGTAGAAAGTCATGTATGTGTCTCCCTCCTTTGCCATTATAACTCAGTGGCTAGGGCACATACCTGGAATGCTGGAGGTCCTGCATTCTAAATCCCCCTTACTCAGGTTGTGTGTGTGTGGGGAGAGGGGGTGCTGAACTAGGGCCTCTATGCTTTTCAGTTCAGTAGTCTAAGGTCAGACCAGGACACCCCTTTGAAAGACAGAGGTCCTGTTCCAGTTCCCCTCGCTTCTCTGGTGCTCCTTTTGAAGCTGAGCAACTAACACAGTCATTGAAAAAACATGGATGAAGGACATTGCAGGGGGGAAGCTTCTGGCTCACTGGGGACAAGGTTAAAACCCCAACTTCCATTCCCAGCCAACCAGCAGCCACCTCACTAAGCTACACATCCTCTGACTTGTCTCCTTCCTTCTGGCCTCACACTCCCTAGTGGTATAACTAGCGTGGGATGACAGGGAGAACTGCCCTGGGTGCCAACAGTTGTGGGGGGCAACCCCTCCCCCCCAAAAAAACCCAAAACAACAACACAACAACCCAGGTTTGGTGGGGCATGCCTCTCTCTCTCTTTCCCTCTCTCCTTCCCTCTCACTCCTGTGTGTTCCTCTCTCTCTCTCCCATATGTCCATCACAGCAGCAGCAGCAACCAGACACAGCTTGCTGCCCCTTTTGTGCAGCAGCCAGCCTGAGCACCCAACCACATTTGTATGCTTCTGTATCTCCCATGCAGCTTCCTCTCATGGTTGCCTAAAGGGCCAGCTTCAAAAGGAGTGCAGAAAAAGGGACTATGATGGCTGACCTGTGGTGTGGTAGCTTTTCTGGGAAGTTAGAGATCCAGATTCCAAGCTGCTCTGGCTAAGGTGGACCCAAAACCCAAGTTCTGTAGTTTCCCAGTCGAGTGCCCTAGTCATTCAACTACTTGAAAGAAAAGATGGGAGGGTATGTCTCATTTTGTCACCCAAGCATCTGAATAGGTTGGGTGCACACACAGTCATCCAGGTGTACAGGGCTATGTGCACAGAACAGAATACCAATCTGTGTGTAAGTAGATTTTTTCAGACTTATGCAACCAAAAAACTGCCATGTAAACCTCCAAATCTGGATGCCCAGGTGTGCAGGAAAGGAATATATGTGATAAAGTAATGGTAGCATTACCATCAGTGACCTTGTTTAGATGGGACAAGCAAGGAAAAAAGGAGGAATTTAATGCTAACATTCTTTTTAGGTGCTTTTGATCTTTCCCATCCCAGAGTGGGCAGTATCCCACAAGTGGGACGCTTTGTTTACTCATCACTACATAAACTCTACTCTAGATCATAGAATCATAGAAAATTAGGATTGGAAGGGATCTCAGGAGGTCACCTTGTTCAACTCCCTGCACAAAGCAGCACCATCCTCAACTAAATTATTCCAGCCAGGGCTTTGTAGAGCTGGGCCTTAAAAACATCCAAGGATGGAGATTCTACCATGTCTCTAGGTAATCCATTCCAGTGCTTCACCATCCTCCTAGTGAGAAAGTTTTTTTGCTAATACCCAACCTAAACTTCCCTTGCTGCAGCTTGAGACCATTGCTCCTTGTGCTGTCATCTGCCACCACTGTGAACAGTTTAGCTCCATCCTCTCTGAAACCACCTTTCAGGTAGTTAAAGCCTGCTATCAAATCCCCCCCTCCCCCCACCCTGCCCGTCTTCTCTTCTGAAGACTAAATAAGCCTAGTTCCCTCAGCCTCTTTTCAGAAGTCATGTGCTCTAGCCCCTTAACCATTTATATTGCCCTCCACTGGACCCTCTCCAATTTGTTCATATATTTTCTGTAGTGGGGGGCCCAAACTGGACACAATACTCCAGATGTGGTCTCACCAGTGCTGAATAGAGGAGAATAATTACTTCCCTCGATCTGCTGGCAATGTTCCTACTAATGCAGCTCAGTATGCTGCTAGTCTTCTTGGCAACAAGGGCACACTGTTGACTAATACCCAGCTTGTCCACTGTAACCCCCAGGTCCTTTTCTGCAGAGCTGCTGCTTAGCCAGTTGGTCCCAAGCCTGTAGCGGTGCATGGGATTCTTCCATCCTAAGTGCAGGACTTTGCATCTGTCATTGTTGAACCTCATGAGATTTCTTTTGCTTCAGTCCTCCGATTTATCTAGGTCCCTCTGAATTCTAGCTCAACTCTCCAGCGTATCTACTACACCTCCCTGGTTTGGTGTAATCTGCAATATGGAATTACTACTTGCCTCATGAGTTTTCCTATAGCCCCCATCAACATACTGCCTGAGCACATTACAGGCATTAAGCAATTAATTTTCACCACTGCCCTGTGAGATGATGGCATATTGCTATCCTCATTTCACAGATAAGGAACTGAGGCATGGGAAATCAAGCACTTAACATGTTCAAAGTAGAGCTCCCATCAATTTCAATTGCAGATGTGAGTGCTAAGCACTTTTCCAAATCAGACTCCAGGGTCTCATGCTGGGTACCTGGAAATAAGGAATTTAGAATTCTTGCCTAGCATCACTATGAACTTTATGGCAGTTGCAGGGATAGAGGCCATGTATTCAGGGCACCTTTCATCTACCCAAACTGTAAAACCACTCTCTCTCCCTATAGTTTCCTGCCTCATTCACTTTGCAACTTTCAGCTTTTGCAACATATGAACTAGAAGTCCCACAGACAGCAGACTCCTCCCCTGTGCAAACATGTTTTAAACACAAAGCACTCAGTTCCAGAAACTGTGAAGAGGAAATTGTATGTTAGTGGTCAGAGACCCTTCTGCCCCTTTCTCACAGAAGCCTAAACTCAGTCTTCTTACCGGCCTCCTTACCCAGCCAGTGTCAGTTATCTTGTCCAATCTCTTTTCCAAAACCCCATCCCATGGCTCCAGGTCAGGGGCAGGCAATTATTTTGGGCAGAGGGCTGCTTACTGAGTTTTGGCAAACCATCGAGGGCCACGTGACAGGCAGCCCAGGGCAGATTAATATTAATTTTCTAAAAATTTTAGGGGCCCCGCAGGCTGGATAGAATGCCCTGGCGGGCCACATCTGGCCCCTGGGCCGCATTTTGCCCACCCCTGCTCCAGGTCATCTCCCTCTAGCTCCAAGTGGTCACCCTACAGACCTGTTCTTCTCATTAGCTTCTACCCTTAGTCCCCTTTCCTCACATTGCCTTTCCAGTCTCACATTTCCTTGTATTATTTTTTTTTTCCTCACCTGGTCCTAGTCCTCAGCCCCATAGTTCTTTGCCCAATCTCTCTTCCCAGTCCATTCAACTCTGTTCCCATTTGTCTTTCTCACCTCTATTCCTCACCACCCTGCTTCCTCAGTCTTCCCCCTAGCTCTTAGTTTATCTCCTTTCCCACAAGCTCCTAGATACAGTCCCACACATCCTCCTCTAGTCCCAATCTACTTTCCCCTTTCCCAAGACCAGCTCCAGTTCCCTTGTATTTGAGTTAGGCAACATCATCCTCCGTACTGCTTGGACACTGAGAGAAAAAGAACCCAGGGCAAAGATCAGATCACTTTCCCCAGTTCCAGTGGCTGGCACCAGATGGACAGTTGCCAAGAGCAATGATTTCAGGGAAAGATGCTTCAAGGGTTAAGCCTTTGTACCACATCTTCACAAGCAAGTAAGCCCAGCTTATTCAAGCCAGCTCCTGCTACTGCAGTCAGCATGCCTGGGTCTGCATTTAAAAGACTGCCCTAACAAGCTGATCTCCACTGCAAAACATGATATGCTCTCTCATTTTGTGTGAGAATTTCTCTGCCTCTGCATTTTCCAACTCCAGTTCCAGAGCCCCTGCCATCCAGATTCTTGCTTTTGGGTCCTGATTCCCAGACTGTATTATTAACATTGAACTTTGGACTTTGACCTCAGCCTAGCATGCTTGCTTCAGTCTCTGGCTGGACATCCTATCTAGTTTAGGTTTAACATCCTGGTTGCTGACCTTCAGCATTTGACCTTTACCTCAGATCTGCCTCTTGTCTTTCACCCTTTATTTGGTACTCTGACTCCTAACATTTACCTGGTATCCTGTTCCCTGTCCTGTGGCTTTGTTTCCTGATTACCATCCATGACCCAAGGCTCTAGCAAGTATTATTAGACTGAACTACAGCAGTGGCCCTTGACAGTCATACTCAAACCACATCTGACCTAAGATGATGGGTACTCAGTGTAGACAATCTCTAGGAAATTCAGCTGCCAAACCAATCAGGTTTTACTGAGCATGTTTGAACTGAGATCATTCAAAAGCTCATAACTTGACAACATTTCTAGCATCTTGTCTCTCTTCTGTGGCAAACTCCAGGTTTTTGAGGATCTGACTTTTTTATTGTTTTTTTACTAAAGATCCCCAGATTGTTATAGGTATTAGAGGATACTTTGCAGAATGGGCTGAAGTGGATCTTCTTGTGGACTACTGGACAGACAATCATCTTTGACAATTTTGTCTGATATCTCAGACCACCACACACCAGGTGGTCCTATGTTGTGGGAATGGCAAAAGACACATCCCTGCTACCAAATGACCCTTCTTCATATCAGACCTGGAAGACCTTGCTCCAAAGCATGGAGATACAAGATTTCCTTTTATTTATTTAAAACAAACAAACAAACCAAAACCACATCTGTTTTTTTAGTATGGGAAAAATAACCATTTCTAAGATTATGGTAAGATCAGAGGAAACTATAAGATAATTTTGCTGAAGCTTTCCACATAAATTTATCCTGAAACAGCTTCCAGGTAGTGAAAATTCAAACCTGAATGATTTAGATGTGGTAAATTTATGAACAATTAGAAACTGGGTTCTATTGTTAATTTTGCCTGACACTTTACTATGCACAGTACTGCCTATAATGTATATTGATTATATATGGGTGCATATACACATGCATTTACTCCAGCCAAGATGCACTGTGCAGTAAATTACTGTACAGTGGGCACATCTATGCTTTGTCCTACAGTGACCTAGTGATGTGCTACATCATTGTACAGCACACTATTGCAATGTAGCAATCATGTGTGTCTACACATGATCATCAGCTATGTCACCATAGCGGCACACTCTCCGGTTATAGCATGCTGGTGTGATGAAATAGCCGCGAAATCTGACCATGTGCTGCATGCATGGCACTATAACCATCCATACTATGCCATGCTCTAGTACCCAAGAGAAAGTACTAAAGCATGGCACCATAGTAATGTCACCATATAGTGACATCTAGATGTGCCCAGTAAGGGTTTTTGGGTAGGTGTAAGGAGAAGATTTGCTCCCAGTTCCCTGCAACCCTGCAATGTGACAGCTGTTTCCTGGCCCCGGGGGTCTGCCTGCTGCCAGGGGTGGGGACAATGTCCCCCTGCCCTGGCAGCAGGGAGCTCCTGGCCTTGGAGCCCCGATCAGCATCACGGGCTTGAAAAAAAGCTGCAAGGGAGCGGCAGGTCCCAGCCTCCTGCCCTGCTGGTGGGGCAGCTAGCACCTAGCTTGCTGCTAGCTGCTCCATTGCTGGATCAGGGCAGGGAGTTGAGACCTGTTCCAACCCTGTGGCTTTTTCTATCCCTGTGCCTTGATCAACCAATTAGGACAGGGAGCTGGGACCTGCCCCTGACCATGACAGTTCCTGGCCATCCCTGGGCCATGCAGGGAAGTCTGCCCAAAACAGGTCAGTCCCCAGCCGCTTCCAGGCATGCATGCTTCTCTGTGTAGCCTGGGGCTGACTGGGAACTGTCCCAGTCAGAGGCAGGTCCCAGCCAACTCCAGGCTGGGCAGGGAACTGCCCCCATGTAGGGAGCTCCCAGCCCCTGCTCTGTGATCGCAGAGCTGGGTGTGAGGTGGGGGACAATCTCCTCAGCCTGTTCCCCCCCCAGCTCTGCACTTGTGGAGCTGTGTGGGGAACAAGCTCCCCAGCCCCTGCCTACAGCGAGCTCCCAATACTGGCTCCAGGATGGCAGAATCACTGCTAGGAGATGCTTATCTCCCAGCCTGAGACCTGTGGCCCTGTGGTCGCAGAACCACTGCTGGGAGATAAGGGTCTCCCAAGTCCCCCACTCTGCAATTGTGACCTGGGAGCAGGGGGCTTGGAGCTCCCTGTTGCCATGGCAGGGGGGACATAGTCCCTGCAGGGGATCTTGTGGTGGAGCCTGCCCTGGCAGCAGGCAGCTTCCAGGGGTAGGGACATATCTCCCACCCTTTCATGGATAGTGGACCGGGAGCAGATTTGGTTCCCGGCCAGGCGTCTACACAAGCGCTATGGCACCATTACTAATGCCAAGTAAATTTGCTACTTTAATTTGCAGGTAAAAAATTTAGTTAGGATTAGGAGATTTAGTGGGAGTGTTTACACTTGCATTTAAGGTTGCCTAAATTTAAAGTGCATTAGCTTAATGGTCATTAAGTGGGTTTAAACAGGCACCTACATATGCAGTCATTAAAGCTCATTAATGCTGTGTATGGACTGACTTGGGACTAAAGCGCTTTAACACATCTACACATGAGTTAATGTGCATTAACTATTTGTGCCTAAATTCACCATTTTAATGTGCATTAAGGGCGCACACATGTAGATACGAACCCTTAATGCGTATTAACTTAAAGCATCATGTATAGACACACCCACTATGACGTAAGCATGTGCACATGAATGAAGATCCATGTGCTTACTTTACAGTAAACTATGCTAATTTTCCATTAAGAGTCTGGTGTCAACGCACCCTCTACATGATGCAAAGCCGCATGAGAATTGAAATGCACCCACTGGTCCCATAATTTATCTTGTCTTTCTATTCTTCTTCTTACTCCACCATATGACCCAGTTTCATCCTCTTCACATTCCAATCCTCAAGCAACTTTCAATGGGTGACATTTCAAAACAAAACAACAAAACAAAATAAGACAGTTCCTTCTTTTGCCCTAAATGAGGTTCCCCACTCTCCTAAAAGTTCCTCTTATATAGAATTTACATTGGCCTGAGACAAGATGGATAATATGCAGTCCTGGAAATATCACAGATTGAAGGTCATGACCTTGTTGGCATTTGGTGCTTTATAATGCTGAGTCTAGAAGATTTTCAGCTTCACAGTAGACACACAATACTTGCTGCTAGCCCCGAAAGACAATAAGATACTGGAATTCAAAAACAAAGCATGGGTAGTCCCTTAGCATTCATCAGTCTCTGACCAATAATAGTAATGTGGAGTAATATCTTGAATATCAATCTTGAGCAAGCTGAACAGGTCATCCCAAGTGACAGCTGATAAAAGCCACGTATCATATAGGCTGCATGTGCTATGCACACTGCAGAAAAACTATTTTAGGATGCTTTAGAGAGTCTTCCAAAATGTTATTCTGATGGTTCCTTTTATTCCTTTGTCTGTAAAGCCAAGTGCATGAGTAACCATGAAGCCAGCTGTGCAGGAAACAGATGGAAAGAAAAAAAACCCCTAATAAATATAACTCCTGAAAAACCTTCTTAAAATAGACTTTCTATACATAAATCTGTCAGAATGTAATGCCTGGTATCTTGGGGCCTTGACAGGAGAGAAGTGGGACCCACTGTGAAGGAAAGAATTTTATATTTTGAATGGTACTCCCTCCTCTTCTTCTCACTATTTTTAGCCCTGCAAGATTCTGATGTTTCAGACTTCAACTCCATAACAAGTGTATGTATTAGAAAGCTCTTGCTGACCTAAGACTAAGCATCAATTATGCTAGAACCCAACTCAGGGTGATTTGGGGGGCAGAAAGCATGCTTTATGTTGTGGAGAAGGAAGAAAATTTAGTGGGCAGGCTAATTTTTTTAAAACTGAATACAACTATTTTGGGAGTTGCTCTGAGGATTGGAATTTTAAAATACCAAGCAGAGTCCTGAAAAGTCGATCAGTGAGCAAGTCAGCTGATGCCAGCAAGGATATCTAATGATGTATATATTATCCCATGCCTGTATATTTATTTCTCAGAGCAGCTGTACATAGATGCAAACCAAAGCAAAAACAGAATCAAAACGTGGTTTCAGTTTGATTTAATGAAAATATTGTCCCCTCTGGTAAGCATGTTATCCAAAATGTCAGTGCTGACCTACTTTGTGGGGCAATTTCCAAGTGATTCACAGGTGGGGGTGGGGAGCAACATTAGGTCAGTAAATGCGCGCACGTGTGTGTGTGTGTGTGTGTGTGTGTGCGCGCATGCACGCGCATGCGCGTTTGTGTGTCTACAATGCAAAGTAACTGTGTCAGGCAATGGCACCCCAAATACTGCACTGCTCTATGCAGGCTATTTCCTGAACTGGAACCTTTGTACCTCAGAGACAAAGCATGGAAAAAACGTGCCTGGCCAGCTGTCTCTCACCCTTAGGCAATGCCCAGGGCACATGCCCCATTTGCCCACCCCACGTTACACTACTAGTGTAACTGGTGAGTGACAGTGTTATTTCACTCACTAGCAGGAAGCAAATGTGGCTGCACTGCTCCAGTTTGGGAAGCAGTGTATGCAGAACCTCATTGTGTATTTGAGGGCACTGCTGCCTAGTACTGCAAGTCTGAAGTGTGATAAAATAGCCGCAGTCAACTGCACATTGGATAGAACAGCAAATATTCAGCAAATACATTCATATGCAAAACTGTTCTTGCTCATGACTATGGCTGCATATTCAAATGATCCTCACAGAAACAGCACTTTTGCACCTAACTCTGACCTGAAAAGATTTATGCTCAATTAAGCCAAAAAAGTAAATTCAGGCAATTCACAACCTGATTGCAAATGTTCCACAAAAAGAAAAAAAGCTAAATGTAACAAATTATTCACAGTGCATGCAGTTGGTAGCAAATACTAAATGACTGTGCAGTACCTGGTGGTACTGCACAGTCCAGAGGGCACATGAGTCATTTCTTATTCTATTGCACAGTAGCAATAACCTACTGTGTAGTAAGTAGCCTGTTGCTACTGCGCGTTAGTGGCAGTGTCTCTCCTTTAGTATCAAGAGTCCAATAACACATGAATCAGAGGGAGAAAACAAAATATAACTATTAAGTAGAAAATGCTTCTAAAATATTCCCGATAGTTTTTCTGTAGACAAGAATATCATTTATCTTAGCTAGGTCCAAGGTTTTTAAATAAATGGTGCCTCATTACAAAGTTTTTCCCCTCTCTTACCTGCTGCTATATGAGGTTGATGGCCCAGTGTAGAAGGCAATTTTAACACTGCTTCATCACTGACAGATTGAACAAAACCATGATTTGTACAGCACTTATTTGGCTCAGTGCTAGTTTGAAAGTAGGGGCCCAATTCATAAAAGTGCTCGAGCATGTGATTAAATGCATCAGTTTGCTGAACTGGGGCCTAAAATAGCAAGCACAGTTCAAATCAAGGTTCCCTTTAAGTGGCCTCTCGGACATTCAAGAGGCAACTTTGTGAATGTGCAAGGATACAGTGTGGGTATCTATGCTCCTTGGTGGCAATTTCAGGATCAGCAGTAATGTTCACTAGTACGAAACAATGTAGGTCTCTCTCTCTCTCCTCTTCTATAAGCACTAAATGCTGATTCCCTGGCATCACCTGCCTTGTTGGCTCAGAAGGAAAGAACCTATTTAAATTCTCAGACTCATATTCCCATATTGTCTATCATTATGCTGAGAATGAGGGTATAAATTAATTTTATTTTGACTATTTAAATGTTATCATCTTCAGTTTAGTTTATCTGGGATGGGGAGATGAGGAATTTATTTGGTTTGTACTGTGTTTGTTGCTAACTGGTGTTTTATATTCACCTACATGCATCTAGAGATTATGACAGCTGCATTTGTTATAAATCAAAACATAACTAATGGTATTTTAAACTAAGTAAACTGGCTTCCTCTTTCTAACTAATCAGATTATTTAATAAATTAAGAAGCTTTATAGCTGTGGCAGTGCTAATCTTATTGGCTGCATCCACACAAGCACATGTGTATTTTGTGGTGTCTCAAAGGCTTTTGAGGCACTGCAAAATGCACCCAATGCACGATTTGGTTTTCCACACTGCAAATATGCAGCGTAGAGCCAAATTTAGATTCCAGGAAATCCTGGTATAAAAAAAAAGCTCATGGAAAAAAGTGGGGTGGCGCATGTGGTGGCAGAGTATGCCACCTAAAACAGGAGTCTGGCTGGCCAAAGCCACACTCTGGCTACTGGCCAGGCTCCTTGCTCCCAGATTGCCATCATTGGAGCCCTGTGAGGCCTCTAGGATCCCAGGTAAGGCTGCTGGGGCCAGCCCAGGTGCTGGCCCCAGGCTCCCTTACTTCACCCAGAGCATTTTTCCCCATGCTAACCCCACATGCAGGAACGTGTGCTGGGGCAAAAAGTAGCAGCATGAATTTGTGCCGCTGCTTTTTTCCCCACAGCATCCGTATGCCCCTGCTCCTGGGGATGCAGTCATTGAGTGTTTTCATGGGACTTTGTATCATGAATTGATGAGCCTATTTCTATTTTCAATAGAAATCTTTTTGCTTCCCTATACCATCTCTCCTTATGCTTCTGAGGCTGGGGGGGGGGACACACCAGTGTGCTTAGTCCTCTTGTGATTGCTAATGTACAAACACAGAAAGTTAGGCCCTGTTTTATATATCTTACAATCTCAGGGGATGGGAAACAAATTAAAAAGAGTTACAATGGGAAGGGACATATCACAAAATGGCTGACATGAAATTGCTGTTTGTATGCCCACAATTACCCTACAATATGTAAAAGCTAAATACAGGAATCTTACCACTGAGTAAAAATGGCTAACGTGCCACTATTTAACTTTCATCTACTGTGGAACAATTGAGGATAACCTGGTAAATCTCACCTGTAACTCATTTCATTTGACTGAAAGTCTGTACCCTAATTATAGAATGCATGTGTTTTTGCTTATGGGCATGTCCACACTGGAAAAAGAATTAGGCCCTTAATGCAAGTTACTTAACTTTTGTTAAAAGTAGGGGTGCACTGATAAAGATTTTCTTGACCAATACCGATAGCCAATGATTAACCAACTGTATCAGCTGATACCAATCTGAATGCAGCCCAGGGGCCAGATGTGGCCCACCAAGCCATTCTATCTAGCCTGCAGGGCCCCTAAAAAATGTAGAAAATTAATATTAATCTGCCCTGGGCTGCCTGCCATGCGGCCCTCAATGGCTTGCCAAAACTCAGTAAGCATCCCTCTGCCCAAAATAATTGCCTGCCCCTGTGATAAGTGATGTTTAGTAATAGTGCAAGGCATTTTAAACTACTGACATAAGTAACCATTTTTTGTCTGTTTTGCATCAGGGAAAAAATCTGAGCACCACCAGGCTAAAACATGAGAGGTTCCCTCCTTCTCTAGCATCTAAAACCTCCTAGTTATGGCTTTTGCTTGGCTACAATTTTTTGACTTATTCTTGTCCAGAGTTCATACATATAGGGCATGTCTGCACATGCATTTAAGTGCACCTAAATTTAATGTGCATTAGCTTACTGCACATTAAGTGGGTTTAAGCAAGCATCTACATGTGTAGACTAAAGCGCATTAACGTTGTGTGTTGACTAACTTGTCAGTCGACACAAAGCATTAATTTGCTTTAACGTGCCTACATGTTTCTTAATGTGCTTTACTATTTGCACCTAATTTTGATCCCTGCATAGGCACAAATAGCCTACATTTACCATTTCTAATGCACATTAAGTGTACATATGTGTAGATGCATGCTTAATGCACATTAACTTAGGCTAATGCTCATTAAAGCATCACGTATAGACGCATCCATAGAGTTCATACATATAGAGCCAAAATGCAGCCTACTGTACATGTTCATTGACCACTTGCATTAGTAATTATATGACCCTTGTTGACTATTTCTGTGTAGGAGTCATAGACTAAACTAAACACAAGATTATAAACACAGAATAAACCATTGTAATCATCTAGTCTAGAGCTGTCCAACTTTTAAGCAGCCAGGGGTTGCACTGATGGGGACTATGGGCCCCAGGGGCCACTCACTGCATGCTCCCCTCCCCTGCTGCACCGAGCAGTTGGGCCCTCACCCTGGTTGTACCATGTACTCAGGCACCCCCACCCCTGCTGCATGGTGCACCCTGTCATGCTCCCTCACTTCAAGCTCCCTAGCTGTAGGCTCTCCCACTGCATAGTGCCTCTCGGGCACTCCAGACTGCACCAGGATGAACCATCCTGCCTCTTGGAATAGGGAAAGGGAAGCTCAAAGGAGAGGGAGTCTGGAGATTTTATCTGTTTCTGCAGTTGGAGCAATAAGGGGAGTGGGGCTGGGTGCAAGCCTGGGGGCCAGAATTTAACTCCTTGTTGCCCACATATGATCAATGTGCATTAGTACATTGTTGTTTTTATCCTGACCTTCTGTTGTTTTTATTCTGACCTCCTATATAACACAAACCATAGGACTTCCCTGAATTAATTGCTGTTTGAGCTGCAACTGTTCTTTTATGAAAGGAAAGAACAATCCAGTATTGATTTAAAGATGGCCAGCCAATGATTGATTATCCATCATAACCCTTGGTCAATTGTTCCAGTGGCTTATTGCTTTCATTGGTAAAAACACAATGTTATTGTATAACAATTGTTATTTCTAGTCTGAATGTATCTAGCATCAACTTCAAACCACTAGATATCGTTACACCTTTGTCTGCTAAGCTAAAGAGATCAGTCTCAAATTTTGACTCCCCATGTAGGTACTTGCTATGATCAAGTCACTACCAAACTTTTGCTTTGATAAGCTAAATATATTGAACTCCTGGAATCTCTGTCAGGGGCATGTTTTCTAACTTTTCATGATTCTCATGACTCTTTTCTGAAACCTCTCCAATTTATCAATAATCCTCCTTGAACTATGAACACTAGAATTAGTGACAAAATGGGTGTGTACAAATGTACCAAGCCGACTTAAGGTGACTTAGCTAAGTCAACTTAACTAAGTTGACTTAAGTTAAGCCATGTTGGAGCATACACATGTACAGCTCCTTGACATGGTGGCAGCCATCTTGTGAGCTAAGTCAACTTAACTAATGCGACTCAAGATAATACACCTCAGAAGTATATTATCGTGTACCGCATTTTAGTTGACTGCTCCACATATCTGTGTACACTCTGATAGTTAAGTTGACTTTAAAAAGTTAAGTTGGCTTAACTGTCAGAAAGTTAGTAGCGTGTATGCACGCAATATGACAGCAACAGTCACAGCACTACCAAACATAATGCTGAAGTAATCTTGTACTCTCAGACAGATTCTCCTGTCTAAGCATCCCAACTCCCATTCTGCTCAGGATTGTTCCTTGGAGGTGAGGCTTGAACCTAAAGCCAGGGCTGGATAAGGAAGTAGGGATAGAAGAAGCTTGCCCTGTTTCCCATGTTATATCTATTCTGTAGATAAACCAAGAAGCCCTATTCCAGAACTACCAATCTGACACCTTCTACCAGAAT
Organism: Alligator mississippiensis; assembly: GCF_030867095.1. Lineage (NCBI taxonomy): Eukaryota > Metazoa > Chordata > Crocodylia > Alligatoridae > Alligator > Alligator mississippiensis. Next base: position 41,138,859 of record NC_081832.1, read on the forward strand.
TGAAACCAGTGAGAAAAACAAGAAAAACCTGCATATCTATAGAGGAAAAGAAAAAGAATCACTCACCCGCTAGTTCCAGGTCTCTGGGCCTGAGAGAAGCGCCAGTCAGTATTAGGCTGTGCTTGCTGCAAGGGAAAGAAAAGTGTTTTAATGTTTCTATTCTTGTTTTTAGATATCAAAGCAACCTGGTCCAAGATTATTCCAAAGTGAAAATCCAGCTATGCTGAAGAAGGGCTGTATATAGATAAAAGAGCATAATTTAAAAATGAAATTGAGCAACAAGAGAAGTATTCTTTTTCAAGGGAAACAAACCAACCAGGACAAACAAACAAAATAAACAATGAGACTCTGTCCCTTTCCCTGTTCCTTTCTTTCCATAATATTTCTGAAGCAAGATTTTTGCTAGGAAGCATAACAGAACAATTCAGGGAATAATTTTCCAAAAGCGGGTTGGGAAACCAATCTGTGAAAGAAATGAAGCATATGATAAACTGATGACATCAATTTAACTTGAAGAACTCTATAAATGTAATGAGCCAGGGAGGAAACAGAGCTAATTGACACTGAGAAGGGTATGTTTAAATGGCAAAAGGTAGAATAATATCAGAACTTCCTAATCTATCCTTTCTCCATTTTTTAAAATGCCTGAACCCAATCCTGGCTACAGTGTCTATATTTTGATCAGTCTCTTCCTGGATGCTGTTGTCCTTGATGAACTACAATATAGTTTTCTGTCCATGGCAAAAACAGTTTGCCTTTCACAATAACATGCATTATTTGTTTAGGGGACACAAGAGACTACAGACATAACAGCACTCTAAGAAACTTGATTATTGGTCTTGTATTACTTTCCACCCACATTGTTTTATTATCAGACAATGGACAGTTTGTAAATAAAGAAATACATGAAACAGCTTTGTCTATTTCTGGTTTGAATCAACTCTTTGTGAAGAAAGCTAAATGGCAGAACTGTTGATCTGAAATACAACTAGTTCTAAGAATCATTCTAGCCATGTTCTTAATTAACTTGGGAGTAATAATGTGCTACTTGAAACACTGCAAAGATTTCTCTTGGGCCATGCTGGGAATGAGCAGTCTCGGCTCTATAAAGCAGAACAGCAGCCATACAAGATAATACAGCCTGTACATGCAATTAGTAAAGAAAATGGAAACAGCTGACCTAGTTTTTCATTTCACAGAAGATTTGATATCACTAATTTACTTTAGCATTGGTGATTATGGTAAAGAAAAGCAGAAGGATAACTGCTGACTTCCCCAAAACATCATTGCTGTATAAGTTGTGTATAGACTAAATAGTAGATAAATAAGAACTATATACTCAGTCACACACAGAGGTACAAAAATATATGCATATATTATTGGCCACTAGTTTTTTTAATGCATATTCAAAAATGTATATAAACAAATGCACAAAATCATTTTGTAAAAAAGGCCTCCTTACTTATTTTCTAAAATGATGTTCTAATTGTTACTTTCCATTTTAGGACAGAGGGTTACAGACATAAATATGATTTTAAAGCTGAATCCCAAATTATCAAAACAAGGTGTCTAAATAATTGGGTATCTAAACAAAAGTAGCTTTTTTCAGAGGTATTAAGAATCCCCACATTGCACTGAAATGAGAGGGAGATGTGAGTGCACAGCATATTTTGCAATGGAAACATGTATTTAGGTACATTAGTATGGATTTCAGCACTTCACTTTAGGCCTCCCAGTTTAAAGAAGTCTGGTATGGTCAGCAGTTAATACTACACCCATATCATCAACTGATAATTTCTATAGCACACCTGTAAAATATTGAAACGAAGAAGCTTGTTTCATAAACCACTGTGTTCCAAGTATAGCTTCTTATGGTCCATAAAGTGGCAAAAGTTAAACATGAAAATCTTTCACATACAATTAATAAGGCAACGTATTAATCTAAAAACAACAACACACAAAAATGGCTTTAAATGTCATTGAAAAAAAATCAACCCAAGTCCCCAAACCAGCTACTGCTAATGTAGGAGCTTTCATTCTAGTGGTAGATGCTATTTACACCTTCACCTCCCCTGCTTCTTGCTAGATGGGTGATGGCAGTAGCTGTTCTCCAGGAGGCTGCTAAGTGTATTTAAAGGACTGGAAGAGAATAGTGTGTTAACGTGAGTATTTATGGATAGCTGCACTAACAGACAGTACAACAAGGCACAAATTAATCTTACCCCATCACAAGGACTGGCTAAGGTGCTGCCCACCTGCTCAAAGGCAGCCATGCTCTCTCCAGTAGAAGAATGGCTGAAAGGTTTTATGAAGAGGAAGTCACCTTGATCAGACATTGGAGACAGACAAGATTTGTAGCATTGTGCCTGGGAAACGAGGCCAGTTCCTCCAAGGCCTGGTTTCAGCTGTCCACGGAAATATGTGGTGGGCTCATGTCCAGTCCTCCTGCAACAGAATATGTTAGGCCAGCCCACAGCTCCAGGGCTAGCTTTGAGACACTTAGCACCCAAAATGGCTAGCATCGCACATACTACCAGAGAGATGGCCACCAAAGAAATTATGAGATAGAGGGTTAAACTGGAAGCTCTGGATTGTGATTTAGGAAGTTCCATGGACTTGGCAAAGTCTTGCAGGCTGTTCTCTTCCAAGGGGATGAGGAGAGTAACTGAAGCTGACAGAGAGGGAGTCCCATTATCTTGCACCAGGACCACCAGCCTGTGGGACAGGCTCAATTCTCTGAGGGTCTGAGTTACTCGTATCTCCCCTGAGTACTGCTCTACACTGAAAGGACATGGCTCACTGCTCTCTTGAAGCAAGTAAGACAGCCAGGCATTGTGACCACTGTCAGCATCAACAGCCACAATTTTGGTTACCAGGTAGCCAGGTTCTGCAGAGGCAGGGACAGCCTGCTGGAAGGCAGAACCCTCCGGAACTGAGGGATAGATAATGGTGGGAGCATTGTCATTCTGATCCAAAACAAACAGGTGGACTATGGCCGTGCTGCTCAGAGGTGGGGACCCAGCATCCTTCACCTCCACAGGCACCTGGAACACTTTCTCCTGTTCATAGTCTAAAGCTTGCAAAGTATAGATGGTGCCATTTTCCTGGTTGATGTGAAAAAAGGTTGATAAAGGTAAATCCTGGCCTCCATGATCCACAATGGAGTATGACAGCTTGGAGCTGCCACCTACATCAGGGTCAGAGGCTGATACAGAAAAGATGGATGTCCCAGGAAGTGTGTTTTCCTGCACATGAGCTGTATAGGAAGGGCTGGAAAACCGTGGTGCATTGTCATTCACATCAGCAATCTGAAGGAAGATGGTTTTCTGTGTGGAGTGCTGAGGGGACCCAGAGTCTGTGGCTCTCACTGTGATGTTGTAGCCAGCAGCTTTTTCCCGGTCCAAAGGCCCATCAGTAACCACAGAATAATGCCCTTTGAAGGAAGTCACCAACTTAAATGGAAGGTCTTTAGTTATGTGCAGATGGACTTGTCCATTTTCCCCGGAGTCACTGTCCTTGGCAGCAATGAGTGCAATCACAGTGCCCAGGGGTGCATTTTCTTGTACTGGGCTGGACACGGAGGTGAGCACAATCTCTGGGCTGTTGTCATTGACATCAACCAGCTCCACTCTCAAGTTGCAATGACCCTCCATTGCTGGGGAACCCTTATCTCTGGCCCGAACTGTGATCTCATAAGCACTGGATTCCTCGAAATCCAAAAGGGCTTTGGTTCTGATCTCCCCTGTGAGAGGGTCTAAGCTAAATTGCCTGGGAAACTTATCTGGAGCGTTATTGCTGGCTTTGAAAGAATATTCAACCTCCCCATTGGGGCCTTCATCCAAATCTGTGACATTCACCTTTGTAACCAAGGTGCCCACTGGCAGATTTTCTTCCAGATAAATGGTGGAAATGGGAGGTTCACACACAGGAGAGTGGTCATTGGCATCCAGGATATGAATCGTGATCTGGGCAGTGCCTGATCTAACTGGATTCCCACCATCCAGAGCAGTGAGGGTCAAATGATGGGCAGCCACCTTCTCTCTATCCAGGGATCTCTCAAGTACTATCTCAGGCATTTTAACACCATCCCCTCTCACGCTTATGCTCAGGGCAAAGTAATCACTGGGGCTGAGTTGGTAGGTGGAGATGGAGTTGGAGCCCATATCCGGGTCTTCTGCTACCTCGAGGGGCAGCCGAGTCCCAGGACTGGCGACTTCGCTGATCTCCAAGGAGACTTCCTGCTTCGGGAACTTGGGGGCGTTGTCGTTGACATCCAGGATGTCCACCTCCACGCGGTGCAGCTGCAGGGGGTTCTCCAGCACCAGCTGGAGGTGCAGGGAGCACGTGGCGCTCAGCCCGCACAGCGCCTCCCGGTCTAGTTTCTCATTCACAAGTAAGACTCCGCTGGCCAGGTTCACCTGGAAATACTCGCGCCCGCCTTCGCTGACCAGGCGTAGATTGCGGGCGGCCAGGCTCCGCACGTCCACCCCCAGCTCCTTCGCTAAGTCCCCCACAAAAGAGCCCGGCTCGCGGTCCTCGGGCACGGAGTATCGAGTCTGTGCAGGAGCCGGATCCGGCAGGGAGAAGAACGCGCCGAGAAGCAGGAGCTGCCATTGCAAACTCCGTCCCCAGTGCATGCCGAGCCGCGTCTGGCGGGCGTGTGAGCGCTGCAGTCCGGCGGCGCCGCCTGCCCCCGGCTCCGGACCGACCGCTGCGCCGCCGGTTCCGAGATCCCCGGAGCCCCGTTCTCAGCTGCTCCCGGGTGACCCGAAAGGGCGACGCGGCTGCAGGAAGGCAGCTGGAGCTGGAGCTGGGGGTGGGGAGCCGATCACAAAGGCACAGTTCAGCAGCTCATTGGCAAACAGCGGCGCAAAGTCGGCAAGCACTGGAGACTGACAAGCGACACATCGCGCCTCCCAGCAGCGTCGCCCCTTCCCCAAACCCCCTCCCTACCCCCCCGCCGCCCAGCCTGCTCCCCTTGCCCCAGGCCCGTCGCTTCCACACCCGCAGGGAAGACGTCCGGGAGTCACTGACAAATCGAAACCCGGAGCCCCGCGTGGACTGTCAGCTCCCGCCCGCCAACAAATCCGAAATTGCAGGTGCTGAGCACTGAGCAGGCAGAGCTGCCGACGAGCCCTGGGGCTTGACATGACCTGCAAGGGCAGGTCGGGGGAGCAGGCAGGGCAGAGCGCTCGCTCCCCTCCCCCGGCCGGGCAGGAGACAGGCTGCCTGCACCGAGCGGTATCCCGCGAGCGCCTTCAAACCCTCAGACTACTTGAGTCTCCTGCCTTTAGGACCTAGGCGTGAACTGGCAGGCTGCGGCTCACGGGTCGGGGTCTCTGACCAGGCTGGGTCAGCTTGGGGGCGCCGGAGCCGCAGGGTCAATACTTGATGCTCACCTCACTAGAGTAGCAGGGATCAGGTGCGTTGCTGCCCCAGCTGTTTCCCGAGGGTTTCATGAACATGAACTCGCTGATGTCCGAGACTGGGGAAAAGCAGGATCTGTATCCCCGGGCGGGGGGAGCCGTGGGGGTCACTTGGACACCGATCATGGTGTCCGCTGCGCCGGGCTGGTACTGCAAGTGTCCTAACAAGTGGTTCGGGGGAGGACCGAGTGTGTCCTCCTGGGCACAGCACCCGAGGCCGGAGGACTCCGCGTGGGTCTCACGCCTGAGGCATCGGGCACCCAGACCCACCAAGCCAGCCAAGGAGATCGCCGAGACGATTGCTAAGGAAGCGATCAAGTACAGAGTTATGCCGGGGATGTTCTCGCTTTCTACCGTGTGAGCCCTTAGTCCCCGGAAGGCTTCCGGAACACCCTCCTCCAGCAGCACCAGCACAGTGACAGCGGTGGACATGGGCGGCTCTCCCGCGTCCTTAATCACCACGAGGAGCTCCTGCGCTTCTGCGTCCTGCTCCTCCAGGGCTCTGGCCGTCCTGATCTCTCCAGAGCGCAGGGCCACGCTGAAGAGACCGGCATCCGTAGCCTGCTCTAAGTGGTAGGAGAGCCAGGCGTTCAGTCCGGAGTCCAAGTCCACCGCTCCGATCTTGGTTATTAAGGCCCCAGGGGGAACAGAACGAGGGATCTTGAGCTGAACTGTCGCGTCCCTCCCAGCCGGAGGAAACCGCACGCCGGGTGCATTGTCGTTTTGGTCCGTGACAAAGACGTGCACGACGGTTCTGTTCCTGAGAGGTGGGGAGCCGCCGTCTGAGACTTCCACCTGGACCTGGAAATAGGGGGTTTGCTCATAATCGAAAGAAAGCAGGGAGGAAATTTGCCCATTGCTTGGATGTATGGCGACGTACCGGGAAGGGTCGGCAGCAGGGCCTGTGCCTGGGCCGCTCACAATGGAGTAGGAAAGCCGCGAGTTTTGGTCCAGGTCGAGATCCACTGCAGACACAGTGAGCAGCACTCGCCCAGCCGGGTTGTTCTCCGCCACCATGACCTCGTAGGAAGCTCTCCCGAACCGCGGTGGGTTGTCATTGACATCTGAAAGGGCAACGGCGAGAACGATGTGTCGGGAGAGAGGGGGATCCCCCAAGTCAGCGGCGGAGATGGTGACGTTGTATTGGGGGATGGTCTCGCGGTCCAGTGGGGCACTGGTGAGCAGCGAGTACTGGTGCTCAAAGTCTTTCCGCAGCAGGAAGGGGAGGTCGCTGGGCACCTGGCACTGGACCCTCCCGTGCTCCCCTGAGTCTCTGTCCCTGACATGTAGCACGGCAACTACGGTGCCAGGAGGGGCATCCTCGCTCAGGGAGCTAGAGAAGGAGGTGACAGCTACCTCGGGGGCATTGTCGTTCACATCCGTGACCTCCACCACCACACTGCAGTGCTGCTCCATGGGAGGGGAGCCCATGTCTCTGGCCTCCACTTCAATCTCGTACAAAGCCGCCACTTCGAAATCGACCTTCCCTCGGACGCGGATTTCTCCCGTTTGGTCCTCTATTGCGAATATCTCGCGCAAGGCTTCGGAGTTGTGGCTGCTCAGCGAGTAGCGCACGGCTCCGTTAGGCCCTTCGTCCACGTCCGTGGCGTTCAGCCTGGCCACGAGGGTTCCCAGGGGCGCGTTTTCCACGAGGCGGACGCGGTACGAGGGCCTGTCGAAGACCGGGTGGTTATCGTTGGCATCTAAGACCTGGATAGCAATTCGCGCTTTGCTGGACCTGGGTGGAGAGCCGCCGTCCTCAGCTGTCAGAACCAAGTAGTGGACGGCCCTGTGCTCCCGGTCCAGGGCCTTTTCCAGCACCAGCTCCGGGAATTTGCCTCCGTCTGTGCGCGCCTTCACGTTGAGGCTGAAGTTCTCGTTGGCGCTGAGGTGGTAGGTCTGCAAAGCGTTGGAGCCCACGTCCGGGTCCTGCGCCGGCTGGATCGGGAAGCGGGCACCCAGAGACACCAACTCGTAGATCTGTAACGCGACCTCGCTACTCGGGAACGCCGGAGGGTTATCATTGATATCCAAGATTTCCACCTCAATGCGATACAACTCCACCGGGTTTTCAATTGCGAGTTTCAGGTGCAGAGAGCACCGGTAGTTCTGCCCACAGAGATGTTCTCGGTCTATTCTGTCGTTGACCACTATAACCCCTGTGTTCACATTGACAGAGAAATACTGAGAATCAGAATCAGAAAGTACCTGGAGATTGGCAGCCGCCAATTTTGCCACGTCAGTCCCTAGATCCTTAGCAATGTTTCCCACAAAAGCACCCCGCGTCAGTTCCTCCGGGATAGAGTAACGGATCTGCGCGGAAGCACTCTGCAAAAACAAACAGAAAGGGAAGAAACGCGGGAATCCCAGAAACCAGGCAGACTTTCCTGATCTTCGCATCTCGCTAAAATCCACAGAGGGATGCGATGCACTGCAAAGAAAGCCTGTCTGCTTAAACTCCTGGAAGCTGATCTGTGGTTCTGTAACGCAAACGGGGGTGGGGGATGGGGGGTCTGTGGTCACTGTTTACCTCTCCCATTCATTGTTTTGGGCTCAAATTGACAGATTCTTGTTCGGCTCCGGTGGAAAGGGGAGGGGTGAGTTCCGATCTCCAATATTAGCCTCCTGTTCATTGGCCAAGAGTGTCTTTCCGTTCGTCCAATCAGCAGGCACCTTCCCAGTACAGCAACGCGAGCACCAATCCATGTAGGGAAGTTGACACAGTGCAGAGAAGGCCCTTGCAACCTGCAATTTTTAACCTAGAGACACCAGGCAACAAACAGACAATAGAAAGCAAAGCTAACTCGCCGTGATCGCAGCGTATGTGTCAGCCACGGCGCCTGCAGAACTGTTAGCTGGACTGATGATTTTTCAACAGAAAAGCGTTTTCTCTAAAAACCACTGGATGATCTTTTGAATAAATCAAAACGCTTTAAATTAGGAGCAGAAACCTGCAGCCACTGTCGTTTAGAGTTGAAAGTTAGTTAAATGAAAATAAAGACTAATGCCTATTCCTCTCTCCTTCCCCTTCCTTCCCCCATCGGATCTCCTAGATTAATATGATTTAAGTACTTGTTTTCACACTCCAGGAATTCATAATCATGTTATAAGGTTTTCATTGCTTAAAGGACAATCAAATGAGAACACACAGAATGAAAGAACTTTCTGATTCACACACTAATTAGCAGCCCGTTAGGTTAGAGTGTGTCTGAAGGATCTAATTTACAAGTAACATTTCTAGCGTTATTTCACACATGCCCAACAACCCAAAGAACCCGTTGGTGGTCGAGCGTACTCATGATGCTGACACATTTTTGTGGTTTGTACCCAGACACTACGCTGCTCTATCCTCGCTCACGCTCAAAGTACGTTTTGAGACACAGGGCCACTTGTGGGGAATGAAAGGCAAAAGCACTCTCACCTGGCCGGGTTCGTTCAGTGTATTTTTACCAGGTAGGAAAGCATCAGTTTCCATCGGAAGGGTGCTGGCGGGGGGACAGCTCAAAGGTCTCAGAAACGTGAAATCACTCCTGTCTGACCCCGGAGAAAAGCAGGTCCGATAGCACTGGCTCTGAGTGTCTGAGGGCCTGAGGGTCACCTCCATGTACTTTAACGTGCCATCCGAGTTCAACTGAAGCTTTGGGCTGGAGTGTTTGAAAAAATCCCTGGAGGGCGACTCGCTCAGGCCGCAGCAGGGGGACTCTCTATCTTTTTTCCTAAGGCATTTTGCAGACAGTATGATGAAAGTAACCAGAGAGACCATGCTAATAGCCACTAGCGCGATAATCAGATAGAGGGTCAGGTCAGGTTTAGCTTTGGGATCTGGAAGGAAATCGCGAGCTTTGAAGCTTTCCTCAGATATTTTTTCTTCCAAGGAAACCAGGATGGTGACCGTGCTGGACAAAGCAGGGTCCCCGTTGTCCTTGACTAGCACGAGGATTTTCTGCTCAGCGCGGTCTAAGTCTTGGAACCCGCGGGTAGTCCGGATTTCTCCCGTGTAAGGAGAAACCCGGAACAAGGTGGGATCTGTAGACTGCTGCAGCAGCGAATATGAGAGCCAGGCGTTATGGCCAGAATCTGCGTCTACTGCTGTGACTTTGGTGACTAGGTACCCCGCTGGTGCAGACTGGGGGACCCTTTGGGGCTCTGCAACCCCTCCGCCAATCGCCGGGTACAGAATGGCGGGGGAGTTGTCGTTCTGATCCAGAATAAAAATGTAGACGGTAGTATTGGAACTGAGAGGTGGAGACCCAGAGTCCTGCACAGCCACGGGAATCTGCAAGACACGAAACTGCTCAAAATCAAAAGTGCGCTGGGCATAAATATTTCCGTCGTCCGGGTTAATATGGACAAAAGACGAGGCAGGAGCTTCCTGGATTTCGCTTTCAACTATAGAGTAAGTGAGGCGGGAATTGTCTCCTTCGTCTGGGTCAGCAGCGGACACAGTGCAGAGCAAGGAGCCCGGGGGGTTGTTCTCCTGCAGGAAGGAGTTGTAGAAGGGCTGGGAGAAGCTGGGGGAGTTGTCATTGACGTCGGAGATGTTCAGCAGTATAGTGATCTTCGTGGTTAGAGCCGGGGACCCCGCGTCCCTGGCGGTCAGCTCGATCGTGTACTGGGCAATCTTTTCTCTGTCCAGGCTCTCGCGGGTGATCAGGGAATAGTGGTTGTCGAAGGATTTGATTCTGAATGGCAGACTTGGTGGGATTTCTAGGCTCACCTCCCCGTTGACCCCAGAGTCACGGTCTTGCACATTCAAGAGCCCCACCACGGTTTCCAACGGAGTGTTTTCAGGCACTGGATTCACCAGGGAGGTCATCAGGACCTCTGGGGAGTTATCGTTGGCGTCTTCCACTTCCACCTGAACGACGCAGTGGCCTTCCATTTCCGGCACTCCCTTGTCTTTGGCTTTTATGTGGATTTCATAGAAACCCGTTTCTTCGAAATCCAGAGCTCCCTGAACAGTGATCTCCCCGGTGTGGAGATCTAAGGCGAACAACTTCCGGATTGAGTCAGACGTGTGAACTCCAAAAGAGTACTGTATTTCTCCATTGGGGCCCTCGTCTGGGTCAGTAGCGTTGAGTTTAATGAGCAGAGTCTCCACCGGGGTATTTTCCAGAAGGCTGACCTTGTACACGGGGTGATCGAACAGTGGGGCATTGTCATTGGCATCCAAAACAACCACGGTTATCTGTGCGGTTCCCGACCGGGCAGGGTTTCCTCCATCAAAGGCGGTCAGGACCAGCTGGTGTTCAGATTGCTCTTCCCGGTCCAGAGCACGCTCCAGCACCAGCTCTGGGAAAAGTTTGCCATCTTTCAGGTTCTTTACGGTCAGAGAGAAGTGCGGGTTGGGACTGAGATGGTAGGAACTGACAGTGTTAGTCCCCACGTCTGGGTCCTGGGCATTGTCCAGAGGAAAGCGCGCAGCCAAGGTGGAGGATTCCGCTATCCTCACAGTGCGATGGGTGGTGGGAAACCTGGGAGAATTGTCATTCAAGTCCAGAATCTCGACCTCCAGGCGGAAGAGCTCCAGGGGGGTTTCTATAACGACCTGCACCGGCAGCACGCAGCTCACACTGGCTCCACACAGGCTTTCTCGATCTATCTGCTCGTTCACCAGCAAATTGCCGCTGGCCAGGCTCACGACAAAGTACCGTCTGCTCTCCTCGGACCCCAGGCGCAGCCTGCGACCGGAAAGATCCGCCACTTTTAAGCCCAGGTCTTGAGCCACATTCCCCACCACTGTCCCCAGCTCCGATTCCTCCACCACTGAATAGCGAATCTGCCCAGAGACCCAGCCCCAGACGCACAGCGAAAACAAACCCAGTACTTGCCATTTCCAAGGGGGTTGCCGGGGCCTTCGGGGCTCCATTTCTGAGTTCTCCTCTCTTAGGAGGAGTCTTTGTCCGGTCTCGGCTCAAAAGACGAGCCGGGGTCTGGATATCAGCGGCTAAAATCCCTCGGTTTTCCTCTCCACAGCTATTACAACAGCTCTCAGATTTGCTTGGCTGCAGCAGCGATTGTTAGTCAGAGTAGAGGGGGTGGGATGGGGGAGGAGAGCTGAATCTCAGCCATGGCGCTGGAGGAGGGGAGTAGAACTAGGAAGAGCAGATCCCCGCATCTTAGATCAGCAGCTAATTGGATAACAGCTCCATCCGCTGTCGGCCAATGACAACCCCTCCTAAACCTTTTAAAGGTACATAAACTAGCGCTTCTAGTCTGCGTCAGCAGGACCAACTCCCACAGAATTACGTTTCACAAGCTTTTAGTCATTCGCGTTGGCAGCTAAGTTTAGATGCTCACATTCTGGTTCTCAAGGAAACAGCATGTCTGGGAAGCACACAAGGTACAAACATCCTCACAGTTTCTCTTAAACAACCACAATGGTGACTTCAGCTATCATCCATCTCCTCCGAACACAGAACAAATCCCCGGCTGTGATGCATGCAGAGCTATGGTCTCTGTGATGAGTGGCTTTTTATGCTCCGTGAAAAAGGACTTAGTATAGCTTGATGGCCAGATGAAGACTCCACAGCACATTTTCACTCAGTTGGCAGAATGCCCTCAATATAATTTTTGAGCCGTAGATATAACCAGATAAAAGGTCTTACTTGCTAAACACCCAGTAACTACCACCCCGCAACGCAAGAATCAGGAAACAGTAAGTCACGGTGTCTCAGAGTCACAGGAATAATCCAGTACTCAAAAAGAGAGAAATTATCATTTTAGCAGCACTGTCTGTGAGGATTTCGCTGTAGTTTTACGGAACAAGTGTGATTTTCAGAAACCTACAACTTGACTGTAACCTTTTCAGGACTGCTGCAGGCAGACAACAGTGCAATTGTTAACGCTATTTTATATTCTGCCTTCTTCACCAAGGACTTCGATGTTAAAGCCAACCCCTCACTCGGAACTAAAGGGTAAACGATGTTCTCAAAACACGAGTCACCAAAAAAATAAGTAATCTGTCAACAAATTGACAGCGTCATAAGAATGTGCTAAATCACAGCCTATTTGCAGATTCCGAGATGATTGACATGCAGGAGAGTGTCCGTGTTCCTGGTGTCCTGTGAACTAACCGAGCAGTTGCTTTTCTCTGAATGAGTCTAAAGGGCCTTTGACGAGGATAAAGAGAAAAGGATCTCCCGCAAAGGCAACCGAGAACCTCAGCTTCTGATCCAGTCTGACATTCATCTGAAGATCTCCAAAATGCCTCACCTTTCTACGGAGCTTTTTCCTTCCCAGAGAAGTAGTGCAAGGTGTGTCGGAGCGGCTGTGTTTCTATGGCACTCAAGGCCAGAAATATATGACAAGAACAGCGAAGAGGCCCGAGACCACTGTCAGAGTAGCAATGGGGCACATCAGCAACTGGGAAAAGTGCTTCAAGTCTGGGGTGGGTCCTCCTTCATATTCATTCTCACAGGCGTCCTGGTAAACATGGGTGGCTCCTCACTGTCCCTGACCACGAGGGCTATCTCTGGTACGGGACAGTTCTGTCCCAGGAGGGCTCGGGTGGCTCTGATCTCTCTCGTGCTGGCAGAGACTGAACAGGTTCGCCACCCGCTCCAGCTGGAAAGGGCCCGTGATCCTGGTACTGTAGCTGTGATCTCAATCCTGTCCTCAGATGCTCCGCTCTCCCCCGCCCAAAGTCCCACCTCCTAACCGTAGGCTCATGGTAACGTCTTCACTCAGATTTTGTGAACTGAGCCCTCTTCAGAGCCCCCATTTCCTAGGATTCGTAGCTCTCCAGTCTTTTTATGGACAATGATCAACTTGCGGGCTTTCCGATTACTGAGATACTGAAAGAGAGTCGATCTCCCCATTTTCTCCTTATCTGGTCCCTCGTACTCTGTGTTATTCCGACTGACGCCTCTGGAGCATTTTCCAGTTTAGTACGGAACTAGTTGAAAACAGCTGAGACCAGCACCCGATTTAGCAGGAAACCCGCTGACCAGGGCTGTGATTAGCAGGCGGTGTAGAGCCTGCGAATCCTTGCCCAGAGCCTTTCCCAGCACCAGATGGAGGCTTTCCCTCCACCTCGGGGATTCCTCACATCAAGGTGAAGAATCCGGGCAGGTTCAGCCGGGAGAGCCGAGGGAGTGGGACCCAGTGTGCAACTACTCCGCTCCCTCCAGACGCCCCTGGAGTCACAGACTCGGCAATCTCCACGCGCGCGGCGCGGATGGAAAACGCGGGAGCCTTTCCCGACACCCTTTCTAGAGACCCTTGTCGACGGCAGGGCCCGGCGGCAGCTCCGCGGGCAGCAGCAGGACGTCACTGCGCTCCTCCACAGCCAAGGCGCCGCTCGCAGCCATAGCTCTGAGCTCCCTGCGGGCAGCCGGGAAGAAGCTGCAGCTGTCGAGAGGCCACTTCAGCAGCGACAAGAGCCAAGCCAGGTTCCGGACAAAGGCCAGAGTAGCAGGACCGATGCTGTGTGCCCGCACCCGGGGGAGGAAGACATGAGAGCGACGCGCTACTTTTCCGAGTGTGGATGCGTCCCGGACCAGGACCCCTCCTTGCCCTTCCCGCTGTGCTCCCGCCGTCACAGCAGCACCTGATCTGTCAAACGGCTCCGGCTCCGCCTGAAGCCTGCCAAGGGGAGGCAGCTCGGCAGCCTCCAGAGCTTGAGCGCGCCGTGAGGTGCAATGCCAGGGCCCGGGGGCTTCCTTTGCACAGCAGCCCCGTAGGAAGCTTCGGGGCTGGCGGTGGGAGGGTGCAGTTCACGTCGGAAAGGCTCAGTGCGATGAGTCTGAGATCGGAGAGCGGCGAGGCTTGGCCGTGGGACGCAGAGACGGCCACTGCCCGAGTGCGACTGCAGCGAGCACTGAGACCTGGAAGCGGAAGGCGGGTTTCGCCCTGGAGGGGCGGCAGGACCAGAGGGCGCTGCAGTCTCTTTTCCCCACGCTCCTTTCTCCCCCGGCGCTGCACAGCGCAGCCTCAGAGATGGCCCCACCACCTGGGCTTGAGTCACTTCCAGGGCGTCGTCATTCCCATCCAGGCGCCTGCTTTGACGCTGCAGCGCCCTTGCAGCCCCTCGCTAGCGGTGAAACACTCGCTTGCCATCCCCTGCTTCTGGGCCCGTCGCGAACAGCGTGCTGCAATTACGGAGCGACTACATGATGCCACTTACGTCACCCCCAAAGTGACGGCGAGCGAACGCTTTGACAGACAAGATGGCACCACAGGCTAATCAAGGACAGGGGAATTATCTTTAACATCTGGTAGCTCTGGACTGGCAGAACCCCGCAGATATTCTGCCTGTTTCTCTCTGTCCAAAGCTTTTCCTAGCACAAGGTCCTGAATGAGACGCCCATCACCGCGGTTCCTCACTTCCAGACCACAGTGATTGCTGGCGATCACTTTACACCCCATAGCAATCTCCTGATGGAGAAGGCGCGGGACCCCCCATGTTAGGATCCTGCGCCTTCTCCAGCGGATCCATTGTTCTGAGGACATCGACTCCCAGTTTTCCAAAAGCATCTCTCTTTTCAGGTATCAGGAAGGATTATCACTAACGCCTGTGATCTCCATCGCTTGGTGTTTCGTCTTGGGACCTTCAGTCACAAATTCTAGTTATATCGTACATGCCACAAGGCGCCTCCCATGTATCTGATCATTTAGAAGTAGAAACCAGATCTACTCGGGAATGCTGCTGGTTAGCCACACCTGTGACCTGCAGCTTCCGAACCGGCAAGGAACTGATATCCAATACCTGAACTTTGGCATATTCTCTGAATTCTTCTGGACACAGCAACGGATCTATCCCGAAATGACGTCAAATGGCAAGAGAAAAAAAGAAGCTACCTGCTCCTAGTGATGCAGCTTAATTCCCACCGTTGCCTGAAACAGGCAAGACCTTTCCGGGTCGAGGGTGCTGAATCTTAATAATGATGCCGTGACAATCAAACCGGCTGCAGCCGAAGACAGGCTTTTCTCCTGCTCTCGTTTTCTGCCAGTGCTTCGCCAGCCTTCCCAGGATTATACTGTATTTTCCCGGCTTGCAGGCTCCATTCACTCTGATTTCAGCACCTCATTGGCAGACAGCGCCAGGGGGACTCAGCCAATGAGCAAAGCAGAGGAAATATTAAACCCATAAGATTAATTTGTCACTGCTTTCCCATGCGTGTTACTCCTGCACGTCTACAGAATGCTGAATTTCTTTCTCTATCACTTTCAACACTCACGTGACTTTTTAGTAGCGTGTAGACAATTCTGTATATTCCTCACAAACCACATACCACTCCAGACTAAGAAACCACAGGCTTCAGCCCTGGCAGAGAGGCATGTTTTCTAACTCAGATCAGCCAGATGAATTTACCTGGAAGCTCTTACGCAAGTCTAATTGCAGAAAATCAATTGGTAAAAACTAGGCAAATATCCTACAACATTCATTCTTGACAAATAATATTTTCCAGGTGAAAATTCAATGCTATTTCAAATATAAAGAAATCAAGTGAAACCAAAGGAAAAAAAAACCCACAGAGTTTACATCCCTAGGTCCCACTCGAACCAAAGTAAGCACAACTACAACCCAACTCATTCGGTGTATCTAGTGATGACCATCAAAGTCAAATAATGTAGCCTAGTCCCATTCTCTATCAATTACTTGATAACAAATATAATAGGAAAGATATTAAGAACACTTACTACATACATAATTTACACATCTAGCAAGGTCGTCAGAAAGGAATCCCTACTTATTTTAAGATCCAGTTTTTCCCCCATGTGAAACCACATGCAAAATTATCGTATTCTAATTCAGCCTAGATTTTAGCTATAATTAATTCAGAAGAAAGGAAGATACAAATCTACACCGTCCCCCACGAGATATTACTTTGCACCAGAAAAACAAACTGTTTCTCCTCTGAGTCATCTCAGTTCACGCAGTCCACCTATTCTAATTCCAGAACTGTAAAGTCTGGATTTTCACCTCCACGCACCCCCAAGCATAGCGAGAGTCCTGGGTATGTGGACAGAGGCTGGGGAAAATCGCTAACGCTAACACGAATTAGTTGATTTCCTTTCGAAAGCTTAAAGCTCCAAAATAAACCTTTCCCTTCACGCTTTCATTATACAGAAAACTTAAAAACAGTTGAAGATAGATTATCTGAGAAGAGATTACAGTAGGTCTCAAGTTAACGTTCATACCCAATGCACACCCAGTTGACCAACCAAGGATCCTTCCCAATTTTACCCGTGCGCTAATTCGAATAAATACATTCTTACTATCCGGTTTGCAGTGCTGCAGTCTCAGCGTGTCCTGAACTAGAGGACATTTGCACTAATTCTGCAGCTATTCAATACGAGTAATGTATTAGTGAGAGGGATCCCCCGACCTCATTAGCAAAGCAATAGTTGTAGAGCAAGTAAACCCTGGAAATCTATTTCCGGCTGGCACTAGACAAACCGTCAAAGCCTATCAAACTCACGCCTGACAACTGTGGGCATGGAAGGTTAGGGTCATTCAATATTTCTCTTGTTCAGTAATAGACTAGTAAATCCCAGTCGAACAGAAAGCTGCGGTACAGTTGTATGCGGCCAGAGTCAGTGCCTTGATCTGTGATCACCTCTGTCCGAGAACTGCCAACATGTTAACAAGTAGTGTAAGAAGGCTACGTTACCTGGCAGGGTGCAGAAAGCCTGCCCTGTGCGCCTAATACCTGGTGGTACAGTCCCGGCTCGCAGCTGTTCAGTGTGTTCTGGCAGCTCCCAAGGGGGCTGGAGGCCAAAGGCCTTTTCCCCAGAAAGTCGCTGTGGTGGGAGTTCGTGGTGAGATACATCTGCTGGTAGAAACTCGGGGGCGTGAACCCGCTCCGGACAGCATCGACATGGTTGAAAGGCCCCGGCGTTCTGTACAGAGAGCTCCTGGAGCTGCTGCAAATGTCTCTGGATTGCCTCCATTTGTAAAACTTATAGATGCCCGCTGCTATCACGGTGACAAAGAAGGTCACGGAGACCAAGATC
The DNA here is from genome assembly GCF_030867095.1 of Alligator mississippiensis. Taxonomy (NCBI): domain Eukaryota; kingdom Metazoa; phylum Chordata; order Crocodylia; family Alligatoridae; genus Alligator; species Alligator mississippiensis. Next base: position 41,156,246 of record NC_081832.1, read on the forward strand.
ACAGCCAGGGTTAGATAGAAAGTCAAATGGTTCGTTTTGTCACGCGCTGTGGCCAGTTTGGTGGCGTCCGGCAGGGCCTCCTTTGCCCTTTCCACCACAGTCACGGTGACGGTCACGCTGGAAGACAGTGCGGGCTCCCCGTTGTCTTTTACTAAGACGACCAAGGTTTGCATGGGAGCGTCGTCCTCCCGCGGCTGGCGGGCCGTGCGGATCTCCCCGCTGCGCAGCTCCACCGAGAAGAGGCTGGCGTCCGTGGCCGAAAGGAGGATGTAAGACAGCCAAGCATTGTATCCCGCATCCGCATCCCAGGCTATGACCTTGGTGATCATGTGACCGGCGCTGACGGCTGGCGAGATCATCTCCGGGTTGGAAGGCCCGCCGTTTGGACGCGGGTACAGGACCGTGGGCGCGTTGTCGTTCTGGTCTGTGACGAACACTTGGATTGTGAGGTTGGTGGCAAGGGCCGGGATGCCTCCATCTTGGACATGCACCGTCATTCTGAACTCAGGCTGGTCCTCGTGGTCCAGGGAAACAAGGAGGTAGATGGTGCCATTCTCTCGATTAATAGAAAAATACCTGCCCAGGGAGTGGCTCGAGGGGCCGTTTTCCAGGATAGAGTAGGAGAGACGCGAGTTCTGGTGTAGGTCCGGGTCTGAGGCACTGACGTTAAATACTGGAACACCAGGGGAGTTGTTTTCTGCCACATAAACGTCGTACGAGAGTTGGGAAGAGCTGGGCGCGTTGTCGTTGAGATCTGATACTTCCACCAATATCTGTTTCTCCGCAGACAGGGAGGGCGAGCCCGAGTCTTTGGCTATAACGGTGATGTTATACTCAGACTCTTGCTCCCGGTCCAAGGCTGCTTTGGTTTTCAACGTATAGTAATTTTTTAGGGAGGAACTGAGTGTGAAGGCGACTCCATGGGAGAGGAAGCAGTTTACCAGCCCGTTGTCTCCAGAGTCCAGGTCAGTTACGCTCAACAAGGCTATCACTGTCCCGGGAACTGCGTCTTCGGGCACAGGGCTGTACACTGAGGTCACTTGAATCTGCGGAGCATTGTCATTTACATCAATGATTTCCACCACCAGTTTGCAATGAGCTACTTCCGGATAAGGACCCTTATCTTTAGCTTGTATGTAAATCTCATAGAATTTCACTTCCTCGTAATCCAGCTGCCCTTTGACTCTCACTTCTCCAGTAGCAGAGTCCAGCGCAAAGAGTTCTCGCACCTTGGCAGGCGTGTGACTACTGAAAGAGAAAACGATGTCTCCATTGGGCCCCTCATCCAAGTCATAAGCGTTAGTTTGGACAACCAGAGTGTCCCTGGGGGTGTTTTCCCTTACACTCGCTTTGTAGGTGGACTGGTTAAAGACCGGAGCGTTATCATTGGCGTCCAGGACATCAATCTGTATGTTCACACTGGAGGATCTGGGCGGGCTGCCCCCATCCAGGGCTGTAAGGATTAGCTGCAGTTCCTTTTGCTCCTCCCTGTCTAACTCCTTCTCCAGCACCAGTTCTGCATATTTGCTACCATCCCCTCGTGTCTGCACGTTGAGCACAAAATGCTGGTTGGCACTGAGCCAATAAGTCTGCAAAGAGTTAATCCCCACGTCAGGGTCCTGCGCGCTCTCTAGCGGGAAGCGCGCTCCAGGCGTCACCGACTCGCTGATTTCCAGTCTCATCTGGCTGCTGGGGAAACCTGGGTCGTTGTCATTGATGTCCTGGATCTCCACAGCGCCGCTGAATAACTCCAGCGGGTTCTCCACCACAACCTCAAAGCTCAAGGTGCATGGAGAGACAGCCCCGCAGAGCTCCTCTCGGTCTATCCGCTCCTTCACAAACAGCAGCCCGCTTTCCAGATCTGCCCCAAAGTACTTCCTGCTGCTTCCAGACATCACCCGGAGCTTGCGATCCGACAGCCGCTTGATATCCAGCCCTAGGTCCGCTACCACATTCCCCACCGCGGAGCCTTTCTGCGTTTCCTCTGGTATCTCATAGCGAATTGCGGCGGAAGCCCAGTCGGAAACGCCAAACACAAACAAAAGACTAAGTACTTGCCGTTTAGAGACCCGGCGGCTCCTTCCAGCAGCGCCGTTCATGTCCCAGAAGGGCAGCTCTGACGCAGGCGTTTACAAGGTTTGTTTCCTTTAGAAACCCTCAGCTCGTCGCTTCATGGTGCGACCCGGCCAGTCCCGGGACGTGGCTGTGCGGCGCAGAGTCGGCATTGCTTTCCCGCACTGACTCACTCCCTGGCTCTCGCTTCCTCAGCCTCATCTCAGCGCGCGGCCGGGACCGGGCGCCAGATCCCCGGCTACATCATTGGCCAACAGCGGCACACAGAGTCCCAGCCAATAACTGCACAGAGAGCGCCGCGGCGGGCTTCCCACGGGCGGAGCAAGCGCAGTGCCGGGAGCTGCGTTCTACGCGTTATCACGTCGCCCGCCCGAGACTCAGACCCAGCGGCGTGACAGTGCTACGATGTAACGCTAAATCAAGATCATGCCCTCGAAGATCACGCACATGCCCAGGCACGCAGGCATGTAGGATTTAAGGTGTTTCTCGCTTCTCAGTGTTAAGTGATGTTGTAGCCGGGATGTTCCAAGAAATATGCCAGAAGCAAGGATTTCTGTGGGCGAGACCTTTCATTGGATCAACTGAACAGTTGGGATAAACTTAGATAAACTTTTAAATGCAGCCCCATTCTTCCTGAGGTAAACTTGAAGGTTGTCTTCATCTATCCCAGCCATGCAGTTTTTTGAAAGCTCACCTAATTATTCCAAGCCCAACTAAGCAGTTAGTCCAATAAAAAGTGTCACCCACAGAAATCTGTGTTTCTTACTTCTAAGTATTTCCTGGGAAGAAGTCTCTCAGAGGCATACTTGTATCACAGTCCTGAAAGCAAATGCTCTCCACCTCGTCTGACCCGCTGATCGACTCCCGATCTTACGAGGATTTCCTTTGTAGACTGAAAGAAAAACGTATCCCAGCAGGGAGCCGAGAGAGCAGCCCGCACATTTGATTCGATCTCGTTAGAGAACCTGCAGTCCAAAGCTGTCCGAAGCGAAACTTTAGGAAGAACATCGTTTCAATCCAGACATACTGGGCTTATCTCCGGTGGAAAAGACAAAAACTCCACAGCAATATACCACACGCAGGCACCGGAAGCAGGGGCCATGAAGTGCAAAATTTCGGCAGTGGAGCTCGGAAGACAAGGGAAGAGCAGAGCCATTAAGGACTAGCACGGTGGAAGCAGTGAGCGAGCGTCACAGCAAAGGGCAGCGGCTTTCTAGCAGCTGTACTGGCAATGAAAGGCTGAAAGCGAGTAACTTGGGAGGTGGAAGGGACAATGAGACTCCATCAGCAAAGCGAGGGGGAAATGGAGAGACAGCTATAGTCCCCTGGAGCACAGTAGAGGAGAGGAGAAATGCTCAATAAATGCAACACCTACAACCATCGAGACATGTAATATAGGCGCTTCTCCCAAGACCCTGATCTTTGCCCGCCTTAGATGGAAATGGAAATGGATCTGAGTTGGCCCAGTATCAGCCCACGTGTCAGTTCAACATCTTTTCTAAGAGGTTTCAGAGCAGCACGATGAGAAATATCCCTTCAGATGACCAGATCCTCCTGACTTCTTCTGGAGGTCTGGGCAGATTTTTTTAGTCTAGGCTGTCATCGTAATTGCATTGAACATTTCAGGATTTGGCTGTTCAGCAGCTAAGCCAATGATTGGGACAGTAAGGTCAAGGACAGGGCATACTCTGCCCTGAGCTCTGCAGAGAGCCAACCACCATGTCTAGCTAAGGACATCAGCTGGTCCAGCTGTCATTAGACTATTATCTCTTCCCACCCACTGCTCTGTTCACACATAGCTATTTCCAAACTATAGGAGACACCAGCTATAGAATACAAACTATAAGCTCCTTTCGTAGCAATAATTTGATGATAAACCTGAGGTGCTCCCTTTTTTCCAAACACTGTGATAATTACCCAGCAAGAACAAATGGAAATGATGGCTAACATGTTAAGCCACAAAGCCAAACCTGTGCCAGTTGAATAATACCCAGATGAAAATAGAACTGAGAAGGAAAGAAGGAAGTTGTTGAATTCTTTCGGGTAATTTGTTGACTTCTGTGAGGAAGTGAGTGACCTGGAGGAAGCACAAGCAAAAGTGGGCAACAGGGTAGGCGTTCTTATTCTTCCTGAGAAATCGGGGTTAACTAGTTACCTCCAGTAATGTCATAGTGGGGGGGGGGGTCTGCTACAGACCTCCAAACCAAGAGGAAGTGGTGGATGAGGCTTTCTTCAAACAGCTAGCAGAAGTTTCCCGATCACAGGCCCTAGTTCTCATGGGGGACTTCAGACACACTGACATCTGCTGGGAGAACAATACAGCAGTGTGCAGGCAATCCAGGAAGTTTTTGGAGTGCTGGGGACACCTTCCTTCTGCAAGTGTTGGAGTGGACAACTAGGGCCATGCGCTTCTTGACCTGCTGCTCCCGAACAGGGAAGAATTGGTTGGAAATGTACTAGCTGATGGCAACTTGGGCACCAGTGACCATGAAATGACTGAGTTCAGGATTCTGAGGAAAGGAAGGATGGAGAGCAGTAGAGTAAGGAACCTGGACTTCAGAAGAGCAGACTTCGAGTCATTCAGAGAACTCATGGACAGGACCCCCTGGGAAGCCAGTCTGAGGGGGAGAGAAGCCCTGGAGAACTGGCTGTATTTTAAGAAACCTTACTGAGAGTCAGAAACAAACCATCCCTCTTTGCAAGAAGACTAGCAAGTATGGCAGAAGACCAGCTTGGCTTAGCAGGGAACTCTTCAGTAAGCTAAATCACAAAAAGGAAGCTTATAAGAAGTGGAAACTTAGACAACTAGGGATAAGTATAAGAGCATTGCTCGGGCATACAGGGATGAAGTCAGGAAAGCCAAAATGCAACTGGAGTTGGAGCTAGCAAGGAATGTGAAGGGTAACAAGAAGGGTTTATACAAGTATGTCAGCATCAAAAGGAAGGTCAGGGAAAGTGGGGGTGCTTTACTGAATATGGGAGGCAACCTAGTGACAGATGATGAGGAAAAGGCTGAAGTATTCAATGCCTTTTTCATCTCAGTCTTCACAGGCAAGGTCAGCACCCAGACTACAGCACCTGGAAGCACAGTTCAGGGAGGAGGTAAACAGCCAACAGTGGCAAAAGAACAGGTTAGAGACTATTTAGTAAAGTGGGACATATACAAGTCCATGGGGCTGGACAGAATACACTGTAGGGTGCTGAGGGAGTTGGCAGATGTGACTGCAGAGCCATTGGCCATCATCTTTGAAAACTCATGGTGATCAGGAGAGGTCCTGGATGTTTGGAAAAGGGCAAATATAGTACCTATATTTAAGAAGGGGAAAAAGGAAGATCCAGGGAACTACAGACGGGTCAGCCTCATCTCAGTCACTGGAGAAATCATGGAGCAGGTCCTCCAGGAATCCATTTCTAAGCGCTTGGAGGAGAAGAAGGTGATTAGGAACAGTCAGCATGAATTCACCAAGGGCAAATCTTGCCTGACCAACCTGATTGCCTTCGATGGTGAGATGACTGGCTCTGTTGATGCAGGGAGACCAGTGGATATGGTATACTTTGATTTTAACAAGGCTTTTGATATGGTCTCCCACAGCATTTGTACAGAAAAGCTAAGGAAGTGAAGGTTTGATGAATAGACTGTAAGGTGGACAGAAAACTGGACTAAAAGAAATCTAATGTTGGTTCAATAAGGGCAAGTGCAAAGTCCTGTACTTAGGACAGAACAATCCCTTGTACTGGTACAGGATGGGGGCTGACTGGTTAGGCAGAGGCTCTGCAGAAAAGGACCTGGAAGCTATAGTGGACAATAAGCTGAATATGAGCCAAAAGTGTGCCTTATTGCCAAGAAGGCTAATGGCATACTGGGCTGCACTGGCAGGAGTGCTATGAGCATATCATGGGAAGTGATTATTCCCCTCTACTGGGGACTGGTGAGGACACATCTGGAGTACTGCATCCAGTTTCCCCCCCCCCCCCCCCCCACAGAAAGGATGTGGATAAATTGGACAAAAACTGTTATACAGCTGGGGCACAGGACTTATCAGAAGAGGCTGAGGGAACTGCGTTTATGTAGTTTAAAGGAGAGAAGACTGAGGTGGGATTTAATAGCAGCCTTCAACTACCTGGTGGTTCCAAAGAGGATGGATCTAGACTCTTCTCAATGGTGGTAGATGACAGAACAAGGGGCAATGGTCTCAAGTTGCAGCAAGGGAAGTTTAAGTTGGATATTAGGAAAAACTTTCTCACTAGGTGGGTAGTAAAATACTGGAACAGGTTACCCAGGGAGGTGGTAGAATCTCCAGCCTTGGACATTTTTAAGACCCTGCTAGGCAAAGATGTTCTATTCGGGGATGGTAGTGCTTTGAATAAGGTGTTGGACTAGATGACCTCCTGAGGTCCCTTCTAACCCTAATTTTCTCTGAATCTATGATTTAGCCTGAATTACAGAGGAAGGGTGAGAACATCAGGAAAACTACCTCAAATGCACTCAAATGTACACAAGAATGGGGCACCTATTACAGTTTATTGTCTGTCTCTTCTTCTTCTCTCTTTCTGCCCTACCTTTTCTATTAACTTCTAATACCCTAATTTTCAAGGCCTAAAATTATTTGCCGTGATGGATGATGAAAAAGGAAGGAGGACACAGCCACAGAACACTATATTTATGTTGTATGCACAATGCCCCTACAGGGTAATGAAGAACACTGACATGATCTAAAAACACTCCCCAGGCCTGGGAAGTAGCAACTGACTCCCTACAAATCAAGGCATTCATTTGGTATTCTAGAAAAGTAGATTGAGACCTGGAATGGGTTTTGCAGAAGGGAAACAGGGGTGGGGCAGGTAGAAGGGAGGCTGTCAGTGCAGCCCAGAACTGCACAGCTGTGGAAAAATGAAATGAAATCAGGTCAAGATCAAGAATGCAGGAGTTAACCAGTTGGGCACAGTAAAAGAATAAAATGGGATATTGCACTGTCACTATCACTATGATACACCTCTTGGGATGGCAGTTGCACAATTGCACACCTGTCATCAGTGGCATACATACAGCATTAGATGACAAGCCAAGAATATCAAGTGTGGCTAGTCACATCCATTCTATGCTACATTACAGGGACTTTATTTCACACTACTTGTGCTATATTTGAAGCCCTCACACCAAAGTAGGAAAGCAGTGTGCTGGTGGAAGCCTGTAATATGTCACCTGGCATTTGGCTACACTTCCCATTTGCGTCCTGGTGTCCATGCTTTTCCTATTGATGTGTCCTCTGTGCTAACACCTGCCATACTGAATGGGTCTCAAAGAGCAGTGACACACCATCTTTCTATCTCATGCTAAACTTTAATGTATAAAATGTGGAAAGTGCTTATTGTATTCTTGTAACAAAGCTCTACTGGAGCCCAGCAGCCCATGAGGCTGCATGCTTACAGCATGCCAATTTCTGTAACCAACATCACAGAAGCTAGCATGATACCCTACAGTCTTTGTCTCACTTGCCCCATTGAGCAGGAATCCATTTCCAGGTGGGTCAACTGGGGGCAACCTTCTGCAAAAAGTGTTTAACAAGGCTTGATTCATGTTTGTCATAGTAGTAAGATACTTTAACTCCTCCGCTGCAACACCCAGACCTTTTCTTGTTTAGGTGCCATGAAACTGCGAGGATGATGGGTCTAAAGATATCTGAAATTGTAGTAATTCCATTAATATGTTGAAAGGCTTTTGCTGGAGGGGAAAGACCTGTTTGGACTGAATGCTTGGAGTAAATAAACAAGTTGTGTTTTTAAAAAATGGAAATTAACCATGGTGATGTGCTGGGAATGGAATGAAACACATAAATTCTTGGAAGGCAAGGGCAATTTAACATGGAATCATTTACTAACAGCCAATTCATTGAAGCAGTCTAGGTGACATTCATAACTGCACATGAAGAGTGGCAGACACACAGTTTTCACACAATTTCAGTCAGTAGAACAATGGATAAGTGGACACACATGTATTTGGAACCCTTTCAAAGGGGGACTGCTTCAGAAAGACAGTAGTTGGTACATTCTAATTGTTATGTGAGAAGGGGCTGAGAATGTTGTGGGACTCACGGGTGCCTTGTTTCCCTGTGGCCCCTCACTCCCATACTTTCCCATCTCCACTTTCAATTTCAATCCATTTATCTGAACTCTCAATTCCAATCCATTTTCCTTTCATCACCCGAAGTATTTGGCTTCCACATATCACTACATTGTTTGAGAACCTGTGGTGGAGAGAGGAAATAGGGTCTAAGATTAAACAATCTAATTCAGTGATTCTCAACTAGGGTGCAGGCAGCCCTGGGATTCCTTGAGATCCTTTTAGGGGTGACATGGGGTGCTACACAATGTTAACACTACAACATGTGCAAACATGATTGACATGGTAAACCCAGAGATTTAAAATAGAAGTCCCTAACATTGAAACCTCCTGAGTTCTTTGTAATGGAAGAATTGTTCTAGTATTTTTCTGTAGTCAAACAACAGGTAAAAATTAAGCTGAGTGCCTCATGTCTATCTGGGGTGCCTCAAGTCTAAAAAGTTTGAGAACCACTGATATAATTCAATAGGCCTCCTGGTAACCCATCTATGATTAACACCATCAAGATCACGTGGTACCATCATTAAGACCAAATCAATCCCTGATTCTCTTTATATTTATTTTCCAGTGTGTTTTTGATGTATTACCTTCATCAATAATTTGTGGTTCTCTTTTTAACAGAATTAGTTTAACTATATAGAAGAACTGGTCCTGGATAGGAAGAGCCCCTGAAGACTTCTATCAGTGGGGAGCGGGGGACAGCTCCAGTGGTTAGGTTCTCAGTGTGCAGCACAGCGTCCAGACCCTGGGAGCTGCATGAGGTGGCTCGGGTCTGCAACCTCTGGTGTGTGTCCAGAGACGATGCACAGACTGGTGCACAGAGCAGGATCTCTGGAGCCCCTGAGGTGGCTCAGGTTGACCAATCTTATTTCCTTTTATGACCAGGTCACCTATCACCTGGACAAGGGAGAGGAGATTGATGTCATATATCTTGACTTCAAAAAAGCCTTCAATCTGGTGTCCCATGATTACCTCTTGGCAAAACTGGCCAACTGTGGCCTTGGGTCCACCACAATCTGCTGGCTGGGGAATTGGCTCCGTGGTTGGACCCAGAGGGTGGTGGTTGATTGAAGTCAATCATCGTGGTGTGGTGTGACCAGTGGGGTCCTCCAAGGTTCTGTCCTTGGACCTATTTTGTTCAATATCTTCATTAATGATGTGGACATTGGAGTCAGAAGCGGACTGGCCAAGTTTGCCAAGGATACCAAACTCTGGGGTGAAGCATCTACACTTGAGGACAGGATTCATAGATTCATAGATTCATAGATGTTAGGGTCAGAAGGGACCTCAATAGATCATCGAGTCCGACCCCCTGCATAAGCAGGAAAGAGTGCTGGGTCTAGATGACCCCAGCTAGATACTCATCTAACCTCCTCTTGAAGACCCCCAGGGTAGGGGAGAGCACCACCTCCCTTGGGAGCCCGTTCCAGACCTTGGCCACTCGAACTGTGAAGTAGTTCTTCCTAATGTCCAATCTAAATCTGCTCTCTGCTAGCTTGTGGCCATTGTTTCTTGTAACCCCCGGGGGCGCCTTGGTGAATAAATACTCACCTATTCCCTTCTGTGCCCCCGTGATGAACTTAAAGGAAACCACAAGGTCACCTCTCAACCTTCTCTTGCGGAGGCTGAAAAAAGGAGGGCAATCCAGGATGACCTGGACAGGCTCAGGAAATGGGCGGATGAGAACCTGATGGTGTTTAACACCGAAAAATGCAAGGTTCTCCACCTTGGGAGGAAAAACCTGCAGCCTCCTTATAGGCTCGGCAGTGCTATGCTGGCTAGCACTATGTACAAAAGGGACTTGGGGGTGATGATTGACCACAAGATGAACACGAGCCTTCAATGTGATGCTGTGGCTTGTAAAGCAAGCAGAATGCTGGCTTGCATCCATGGATGCTTCTCAAGCAAATCCCAGGACGTCATTCTCCCCTTGTACTTGGCCTTGGTGAGGCTGCAGCTGGAGTACTGCAACCAGTCTTAGGCTCCACAATTCAAAAAGGATGTGGAGAAGCTTGAGAGAGTCCAGAGAGGAGCCATGTGCATGATCAGGGATCAGGAAAACAGACATAACAACAGGCTGAAAGCTATGGGGCTCTTTAGCTTGGAAAAGTGCAGGCTCAGGGGTGATCTGATGGCCACCTATAAGTTTATCAGGGGTGCTCACCAGGGCCTGGGGGAACGATTGTTCACCAGAGCGCCCCAAGGGATGACAAGGTCAAACGATTATAAACTACTGTAAGACCATTTCAGGCTGGACATAAGGAAGAATTTTTTTTACTGTCCAAGGCCCCAAGGTCTGGAATAGCCTGTCATCGGAGGTGGTTCAAGAACCTACATTGAACACCTTCAAGAGAAATTTGGATGTTTATCTTGCTGGGATCCTATAACCTCAGCTGACTTCCTACCCCTCGGGCAGGGGGCTGGACTCGATCCTCTGGGGTCCCTTCCAGCCCTAATGTCTATGAAATCTATGAAATCTATGAAATCTGACTGGAGGGCCTGGTGGTAATGTGGCATGAGTACTTGTGGCAGGGTAGTTCCTAAAAATTACCACAATGTTGCAACCTCCAGAGTAAGGCGAGTATGGGAGCCTTAAAACCCTAGACCCCACTGCCTTCATTGGAGAAAAGCTAAAGGACATCACCCTGACAGAAACGTGCCCTCAATGAGGCATTAGGCAGTCAACAGCTGTTCGTATCTGTTACTCTCTGGCAGCAGCTACAAGCACTGAGGCACTGAATGTTTGGACTTGGTCTGGCCTTTGTATTCTATCTCAATGGTCTAAAGTGGTGGGGTTAATAAGTCTTGGGCAGTCTCTACTCGTCCAAACCCTTACACAGGCATACTTGGTGAAGGTTTTGGTGGAATGGTCATAGACCTTTTTATGTATACACCATGATCCAGAGAATCAGCGGTCACCTACCTAATAGAAGAACAGACTTTCTCAAAGAAAAGGCAATCAGGACTCGTAGTAGAGCTGATATCTTTCACCAAACCAAAAATAATTTCAGGTGTTTGTGCCCAAAAGCTTGCAATTAAAGAATTTTTTTGCAAAAATCTTGGGGGTCTAGTAAAAGATATCAGCTCTACTACGAGTCCTGATTGCCTTTTCCTCTAGACAAATACAGTACAACCTGGATACCCTTCCTCAAAGAAAGACATTAATGCAAGGGATTTATACAATTTCAGCATTCAAATTTATCATCATGTTACCACTTCACTACAATGACACTTGATCATAAATTGTGTAGTGCATAGGGTATGATTAACACAAACAAACATTTCAGTTATTTCAAAGACATGTTTAAGTCAAGTTTAAATTTCACAGTTAATTAATAATAAACAGACCTTATTAGATTCAGAGAGAATGCTAATTCAGTAGTACATCCAGATAGTCACTATAAAACTATGAAACTTGTTTTCCTGAAGCTCATTTAAATTCTTTTGAATCTCTTTCTGCTGCAGAACATGGTTGGAAATGTTGACCAGACCTGTCTGCTGTCCTGTATCTTGTGCTTTTATTTGCACAAGCAAAGGAGGTGTAAAACGTTGCCAAAGTTACCATTGGTATAAAAGAGTATGGAAGGTGCTGACCTACAGAAAAGCAGGCCCTTTATGTTCACACCTTTCTGGTATGATTTTCATCACTTTCACTTTCAGATCTGAACAGAACAGAGAAGCAAGAGACACTACATATTTAATAATTTTAAAATCAGATTCAACATTAATCTTATTTTATATATGACTGATGGGTCAAGATATTCTTTTCCTCAGTTATTTCCTTTAGTGAATACCTAATGATATGTGCTGAAAGTTAAATCACGTCAGAAGTATGTGAAGCCACACTTCAGAAATTCTGAAGACTAATATATTGCTTTTCTTATTAAAATGAATGAATAAATATTAGAAAACTGTGAAAAAGAAAATTATATATTCAATTTGCTTCATATGAAAGTTAAATCTGCAATAAATATTTATGACTAACCTGTAAACCCCTGCAAACAGGTTTATAATGGAGATGTTGCATCCTTCATTCTGGAAGAGGTGACCTGCCAGAAGTAATTTATGTTCCTAGTGCAGAAGATTCCAACAGTTTGCTCACTAGCACTTACTGTTTAACTTAATCCATGCCACAAGATGCACAATTAACTATTTAACTGAAATATTGATTTAACTTACTGTAGTTTATCTCTGGCTCTTCTAATTATACCTATGTCCCATATCACAGGCGTCTATGTAAACAATTTGCTGTTATTCTCTTTCCTACAGATAGTTTAAGCAAGAAATAATCACCGTTCAGGACATAGACAATAGAATCACAGCCTTCAAATTAGACATGAACCTTGCCACAAGTGCTGGAGTCTTTTATTTTCTGGCATTAGAGATCTGGATCTTAGTTCAGATAAAATCAGTGCTGAAAATTAGAAAATATCCTGACTTTTTGGAAACACCTTTAATTGTTTTTCTCCTAACATATTTATGAGGCTTTATTAACTGTTATTTACTGAATAATAACTTTCCATCCTAGTCCAAATATTACAATTATTAAAAATATAACTAACAATCTATATACATCAAAAGCAAAAATATTCAGTAGGTTTTATATGGCATTTGTGCTGCAGTGTAAGATCATAAAGCATCATGATATTTTACACAATTATTTTTCTCCTACTTTTAAAAAATAGAAATAAAACCATATAACGTGTTTTTAATTAACTTGTCATGGAATGTGGCCTCTTTCTATTGGAAACCATTTTACTCAATGCTATTTAACTGTATTTCTCATTTGATCTCTAAAACCCTGGAGATGTACTATTCTGGCAACAGGAAGAATCACATCATCAGATAAATAACTTTTGATGAAAGAGTTGCATGCCAGCCCTCATTACAATCAGCTGCCTTGTCTCCCATTAGCAGGGATCCTGGTTTTCTCTGATAAAAATTCATTGTATTGGCTCCCCCAATCTTCCCAGTGGGCCTCACCACCATGCTGCTTGTTACTCAGCCCTGTAAGTGTTGCCATTATCAACCTGGACATCTCTTGAGAGTTTATATATATATATATATATATATATATATATATATATATATATATATATATATATAAAGTGGTGTTTCATTTTAACTATGGAAAAATGTGGATTTTAGGTTACTTTTTGTCAACTGAAAATTTGGGATTTTTTTTTATAAGAGAAAACCAGGATCCCTACTCATCACTTAATCTCCTGGACAACCTACTGGGACAGTTTGCTTCACCCAGTATCTATCCCATTGTGAACAGGTTTTCAAACATAAATATTTTTAATTAATTAACTGCATAAGGACAAAGAGGATATGTTTATACTATCTTCCACGCAAAATAGCTAACACAGAGTTAATAAATATTTCTTACCAGCCAGGACTAAAATACTATTTTCAGAATGAATCAGTGGAATTCTATATGACATCTCTATTTTTTTTAACATTTTCAGGAAAGCCACCACCACACTTGACACATTTGTTGGCAGAATCAAGAACCAAGGGAACTCTTGACAGAGGCATAATGACAATACTACTTTTCTAATCCCATATGCCAAACTACCCCTTTGCCCCATATTTCATAGCTAAAACACACTATTGGAGACAACGAAAGAGCACATTTCTTCTTCTATGTGGGTTCAAGATGAAAAGATTTTGGTCTCAAAAATCTTCCACAGACACTGTATTAAAAACTGCATTGGATAAAACAACACACTTGTAAGAGAGACAGGCCTTGATTAACCTCCAAGTGGAGCAGATGATACACCAAAAATAAACTACATGTTACCAAAAAGGGAAGTGATGTAACTAGTTACCATAGAAGTGCAGCATCCCGAGCAAAGATGAAAAATTGCCAAGAAGACTCTCCAGTTAGATATTAGAAAAATGCTAAGAGTTAAAAGGATATTTAAAGAAAGGGAGTAACTTGACAGGGTAAATTGTGGAAATACCTCATCAGGAGATGTTAAGCCCTCATATGATGTGCCTCAATTTGGACACATATCGGAATATTAGAAAGAATTGTATAATCCTTTTAAAATTCCTTTTATGTCCAATTAGTTTATGACCTCAGAACTTCCAGCACTGGAAGGAAGATACTGGAGGCCTAATCTTGATTGACCTATAAGGTGCCCAAATGTATTTAGGTACCAGACTGTGATCCTGTTCTACCCTGTTAATGTCCATTAAAAAAAAAAAGAAACTTATTTTACTAGACCCATCATACACTTAGTAAAAAATAAGACAGGTCACAAAAAGTAGCCAAAAGGAGAGCCAATAATCTTCACAGTTTATTTTCAAGGACCTGGGCAAGATGGAAAAGGATCCCAGCTAAGTGCCCAGTAGATGGAACAGGATCTGGAACTGGATTTTCCCAGACCAAAAATGTCTCCAATAAAATACAAAGAAGCAGATTATTAACCAAAAAGTACTCAGACTATAAAGACATCTATTAACATGTTTTCCACATGGGAAGCAGAGACTCCTACATGTGGACAGGGCACTTCTCTAGTATTTTAATACAAATTATATTGATCAGATTGAGTTTTAAGAGATTTATGGGATTTTCCCTATTAACCTGTTAAAAGTGCAGCATATCTGGTAAAGCAAAGGCATATTAAAAGCCACTTCAGGTGCGGCAGGACTGCGGGGAAGCTAAACTACTATCCTGTACTATAGCGTGAACTGTAGTAAAGCAAGACGTCTTACCTGGGCCTGGCTGTCAGGACTAAGGTTTCCCCTGCCAGACTCGCTCCCGATGCCGGAGTCCTCAGCGGAGAGGAGACTCTCGGTCAAAGCCGCTTGGCCCGGTCTGAGGAAGACGAAGTCCTTCTGGCCCGACTCCGCGGCGACGCACACCTCGTAGGAATATGGTACTGGCAGGGTCCCGTGGCTGTAGTTGCACGAAAACGTAGGGCCAAGACTGGAATAAAACTCCTTGCTGCAGGACCTCAGAGCCGGGGAGCTCCCAGCTCTCTGGTGTTTCAAACTTAAAACCAGAATCGCTGTAACAAGGAAGAGAAATGACACCAAAGCGAGAGCGATAACCAAAATCATGTTCAAGCCAGACCAATAGTCCGAGGCCCCGGCCGCCTCGGCCTCGGCCAGCTCGGGAAGCGCCTCGCGCGCGCTCTCGGCCACCACCACCTGCAGCGTGGCCGTGGCCGACAGCGGCGGCTGCCCGTTGTCCTTCACCACGGCGAGCAGGCGGTGCCGGGCGCCGTCGCCGTCGGCCAGGGCGCGCGCCGTCCGCACCTCGCCGCTGCGCAGCCCCACCGTGAAGAGCGCCGGCTCGGCCGCCGCCACCAGCTCGTACGACAGCCAGGCGTTGTGGCCCGAGTCCGCGTCCACCGCCACCACCTTGGTCACCAGGCAGCCCGCCGCGGCCGAGCGGGACACCACCTCGACGGCGCCCGGCGCGGGGTACAGGATCTCGGGCGCGTTGTCGTTCCGGTCCAGGATGAACAGGCGCACCGTCACCCTGCTGCTCAGCGCCGGCGACCCGCCGTCTCGCGCCTCCACTTCCACCCGCAGCTCGCGCAGCTGCTCGTAGTCGAAGGAGCGCTGCGCCACCACGGCCCCGCTCTGCGCCTGCACCGACACGTGGGCCCAGGCCGGCGCCCCCGCCGCGCTCCTGTCCCCGCCGCCGCCGCCGCTGCCGCCGCCGGAGCTGACCAGCGAGTAGGTGACTCGGCCGTTGCGGCCCAGGTCGGGGTCCGAGGCTCGCACGCGGAGAAGCGAGGCCCCCGCCGGGTTGTTCTCCGCCACGTAGGCGCTGTACGACGCTTCCTCGAAGAGCGGCGCGTTGTCGTTGACGTCCGAGACCTGCAGCCGGACGGTCTGGGTCGTGGCGAGCGGCGGAGCGCCCTTGTCCGTGGCCGTGACCGTGACGTTGTAGTCGGGGCTGCGCTCTCTGTCCAGGGCGCCGGCCGTCACCAGCTTGTAGTAGTTCTTGGAGGACGACACCAGCTTGAAGGGCAGGTTGTCCGGAATGCGGCAGGCCACCTCTCCGTTTTGTCCGGAATCCGGATCATTGACATGGATCAGCGCGATCACGGTGCCGGGCTGGGAGTCCTCGGGGACGGGGCTGGACACGGAGGTGAAGGTCACCTCGGGCGCATTGTCGTTCTCGTCCACAACCTCGATCTCCACTTTGCAGTGGGTCACCAGGCCGCCGCCGTCCTTTGCTTCCACTTCCAAAGTGTAGGCTGCTGTTTCCTCGAAGTCCAGCGGCTCCCTCACCGTGATCCTCCCCGTTTCCGCCTCCAGGCTGAATTTCTGGCCCGCGGTTTCCAGTGTGTTGCTGAACCCGTAGGTGACATGCGCATTGGCGCCCTCGTCGCTGTCCGAGGCGTTCAGCTGGAGCACGAGGGAGCCCGCGGGGGCGCCCTCCCGCACGCGCCCCAAGTAGACGTCCCGGGTGAAGACGGGCGCGTTGTCGTTGGCGTCGGTGACGTTGACCCAGACGCGAGCCGTGCCGGTTCTGGCGGGCTGCCCCCCGTCCACTGCCGTGAGGACCAAGTGCAGCCCGGGCTGCCTTTCCCGATCCAGAGGCTTCTGCAGCACCAGCGCCGCGTACTTGTTGCCGTCCTGGCTCTCCCTGACCTCCAGCACGAAGTTGGCGTTGGAGCTGAGCTGGTAACTCTGCAGGGAGTTGGAGCCCACGTCCGGGTCCTGGGCATTTCCCAGCGAGAAGCGGGCTCCTGGCAGCGTGAATTCATTGATCTCCAGTGTGTTGTTATCTCGTAGGAAGCGCGGCGCGTTGTCATTGATGTCCTGGATGTCGACGTTGATGTGGAAAACGTTCAGTGGATTTTCCACCACGGCTTCGAAAGCGAGAGCGCAGAGCGGGGCCTTCCCGCAGATGTCCTCCCGGTCTATCCGGTCACTCACGTACAGGTTCCCGTTTTCGCCCTTCACCGTGAAGTATTGTCTTCTGGCTGCAGAGACAACCCGGAGCCTGCGACCAGGTAGCTCTTGCACAGTCAGCCCCAGATCCTTGGCGAGATTGCTCACGAGGGAGCCTTTGGGCATTTCCTCGGGGACCGAATAGCGAATCTGCGCCGAGACCGCCCCGCAGAGCAGAGACAGCAATAGGATAACGGACAGTACTTGCCGCTTGGGAGCCCGGTCCGGCTCTCTGTGTTTGATTTCCATCCCAGTCCCTGTCGACTTTTTTTTTTCCTCGTGTTTTTCCTTTCTGGTCGCAGAATATCTTCAGCCCGAAAGGCTACGCAGAGCCTGGCTTGTCTGCTGATTATCCGTAAGGAGCACTCTGCTGTGATTTCCTTTTCAGAAAGCAATTGTAGAGATTCTAAATCAGCCTTTTCTGATGCATCTTCCCTGCGCTGCGCTGTCTGAGCAAGCGCACTGCAGGAGGCTCCAATGGATCCCAGTCTGCAGCGCTGCTCCGTATTGGCCAACAGCGGCACTCGGAGTCCCAGCCTGAGAAGTGCAGTAACAGCGATCTGACCAGGGCGCCGCTGCGGCTCTGCTGAAGCTAGTCTGATCTAAAACAAGGCACGGAACTGTTTTGCGGGAAAAACTGTAGTCTGAAAGTATAAGAGTGCCTAAGTAATTGATGGCAGACAAGGTTCCTTGGGTGAATTTGGTATCTTTTATTAGACCAACCCAAATGGTTGGAGAATAGTTATTAAGCAAGCTTTCGGGTTCAAAAACCCTTCGTCAGGCTAGGGAAGCTTCAGCAGTTGGTGTGTGCTCTTCCTGGATGGAAACTTTTATTAGACCAAACCAAATGGTTGGAAAATAATTATTAAGCAAGCTTTCGGGTTCAAAAACCCTTCGTCATGCTAGGGAAGCTTCAGCAGTTGGTGTGTGCTCTTCCTGGATGGAACCTCAGTAATTGATGGATTGATGACTGGTCACAAGTAGCGAGCAGCCGCAGCAAGGTGCGTCTTGATCTGCAGCTGTGTTCATGAGGTCCAAGAAACTGTAGTTTCGAAATATTTGACAGAAAGCAATATATTGTGGAGAGAGGGGGAAAAGCCCAACCTGCATTATGAGCAAACCCTTTTCCGACGTTACTTTTAGGGCTTATTTTATGTTTATATATTTTTCTTCTTGAAGATGTGTCTTCCATGGACAATGCGTTTTTTGCTTCAAAACTGAGAGAGAGCTCTGTTTCCTTACGTGACAATGTAATTAAGGAATACAGCTTGAAGCAAACCTTTATTGTTCCATATGTGAAGCGCTCGGGAGCAAGTGTCTGATATTAAAACACTTTACCAAGATGTAACAATAAATTAGGACAACAGAATGTGGCAATACAAACATAAAGCTCTACAAAAACGTAATTAATTTAAAAAATGAACAAAATAATTAATTTATAATTAAATTAAATACTTTAGATGTGTATAGGTCTATTACACTACTGTAATGAACCATTCATGTATTTTTTATTATTAGCACCCCTGATGTGAATATGAGTCTGTAATAAATAAAGCGATAGATAAGCCTCTCTTCTCTCGTGTATAAACCGTATCAAATGCCTAATACCTAACCCGTACGTCTCAGCTTTTCAACGGCAGAAAATAAGCCACAAAATACCTGAAGGAGAAATTAAAGACAAAATATCTCGCAAAAAGGCTGGAAAACCGAGGTTAGTTGTGATACGCCTCTCCAAAGTATGTTTGCGACCCTCTTAAATTAACGCTCATTTTTTTGGTAGGCTAATTTACTGCAGTCTTCAAGGAAGGGGGCAAGTGAGTAAAACTGCACACAGCTAAAAAGAAAATATGGCTTCATGAATCAAGGTAATCAAATTATCTTTTTGCAAAGTAAATTTCCCAAAGCAGGACCTTTCTACAAGTTTACATACTTCCTCGTACTGAAGTATGGGTAAGGAGGTCGTCTGAAACAGCAGAAGGAATAAGGACCTGTGCAAACTTCCAGGGGGTTCAAAAACATACACTGGAGAGATAAGAGACACAGGTAAACAAACAGTCATTCTCAACTTCTCAGACCTTGTAATTTCACATGTACCAATACATTTAAACGAAGTACCGAAGGCCATAAAGACCTCGGCTCACCTGCAGCGCAGCCTGGTCCGCCTCACACATATTTGAGTCCTCAACCACCGGGGCAGGCTCCTTGCCCTGTCCCGCCGGCGGCCGAGCCAGGGTGCCGGCAGAGCTGGGCGGGCCGAAGCTCCACTGGCTCTTCCTGGAGCCGGCCGTGAGAGACACGTCCTGGGAGTAGGAGTGCAGGAAAGCGCGGACGCCGTCGATGCCCGCGAAGTGCGAGACGGGCACCCCGGCCAGGGCGCCGCCGGCCGAGCCCAGCAGCTGCGCCTGCCGCCAGCGGCGCAGCCGCAGGCCCAGCAGCACGATGAGGAAGGCGAGGAAGAGGCACGACACGGCGGCCACGGCCACCACCAGGTACAAGGTGAGGCTGGCCTGCGCCTCGGCCGCCGGCGCCGCCAGGCTGCCCAGGTCGGCCAGCAGCTCGGGGATGCTGTCGGCCACGGCCACCGTGAGCGTGACGCTGGCCGACAGCGGCGGCTGCCCGTTGTCCCGCACGCCCACCACCAGGCGGTGCTTGAGCGCGTCCCTGTCGCCCAGGGCGCGCGCCGTGCGGATCTCGCCCGTGTGCACGCCCAGCGCGAAGAGCCCCGGCTCGCTGGCCTTGAGCAGCTCGTACGACAGCCAGGCGTTCTGCCCCGCGTCCGCGTCCACCGCCACCACCTTGGTCACCAGGTAGCCCGGCTCGGCCGAGCGCGGCGCCAGCTCCACGCCCGTCGAGCCGTCGCGGGGCGCCGCCGGGTACAGGATCTCGGGCCGGTTGTCGTTCTGGTCCAGCACCAGCAGCGTGACCGAGGCGCTGCTGCGCAGCGGCGGCGACCCGCCGTCCCGCGCCTCCACGGCGAAGCGGATCTCGCGCACCTGCTCGTAGTCCAGGGCGCGCAGCGCATGCACCGCGCCGCTCTCCGCCTGCACCGACAGCCACGACGACAGCGGCGCGCCCTGCAGCTCGCCCTCCGCCAGCCAGTACGTCACCCGGGCGTTGTCGCCCCAGTCCGCGTCGGCCGCCCGCGCGCAGAACACCGAGGCGCCGCGGGCGTTGTTCTCGCTCACCCACACGCTGTAGGCCGCCTGGCTGAAGGCCGGCGCGTTGTCGTTCACGTCCGACACCTGCACGGCGATCGTCGTGGCGGACCACAGCGGCGGCGCCCCGCGGTCCCGGGCCGTGACCGTCACGTTGTAATCCGCCACCTGCTCCCGGTCCAGGTCTCTGGCCGTCACTAAAGTGTAATATTTATCCAAGGATTTCTGGAGCCGGAAGGGGACGTGGTCCGGGATGGTGCATGTGACGGCGCCGTTCTCTCCGGCGTCCTGGTCCTGCACGATCAAGAGGGAGATCACGGTTCCCGGCGGGGAGTCCTCGGGGATGGAGGTGACCAGGGAGGTGATCCTGATCTCGGGGATGTTGTCGTTCACGTCGCTGACAGAGATCACGACCTTCGATGTGTCGAAGAGGCCTCCGCCGTCATGCGCCCTTACCTCCATTTCATATAATGTGGATTCCTCGTAGTCCAGGTTCCTGAAGACCGTTATATCTCCGGTCCTAGAGTCCAGCTGGAATACTTGGGGAGCCTGGTCTGTGATTTGCGAGGAGTATATCACGTCTCCGCTAACTCCTTCGTCCAGATCCATGGCTTTCACTGTAGCCACCGTGGTCCCGACGGGCACGTTCTCCCGCACGCTCACGCGGTAGAGCGGCTGGCTGAACACGGGCGCGTTGTCATTGGCATCGAGCACCACCACGTGGATCCGCGCCGTGCCGGAGCGGACCGGATCTCCGCCGTCAGTGGCGGTGAGGATGAGGTCGTGAGTAGCCTGCTCTTCCCGGTCCAGGGGCTTCTCGAGCACTAATTCGGGGTATATAAAACCCCCAGATGCAGTTTGCACTTGCAGGGAGAAATGTTCGTTACTGCTCAGTGTGTAGCTCTGGAGAGAATTCGTCCCCAAGTCAGGATCCTGAACATTGCGGAAGGGAAACCGGGATCCTGGGGCTGTTGTCTCACTGACTTTTAATTCCATTTCCCCTGTTTGGAAGCTTGGAGCGTTGTCGTTTATATCTGTGATCTCGACTTCCACTCCATACAGCTTCATTTCATTCCCCACTATAACCTCGCAGTTCAGCAGACATTTCTCTGCCCGGCCGCACAGCTGCTCCCTGTCTAGCCGCTCCGCCGTGATTAAATGGCCGCTCTTTATATTCAGAATGAAATACTGCGTCCTACCTGTGGAGACCACGCGCACGCCGCGCTCAGACAGCGCCTTGGCCTCCAGCCCCAGGTCCTGCGCGATGTTGCCCACGAAAGAGCCTTTCTGCATTTCCTCGGGGATCGAGTAGCGAATCTGCCCGGCCGCAGCGGCCCCGCACACGGTCAGCACCACGCAGCACAGCACGGCTCGCCCTGCGCAGCGCCGCAGCCCTTGTGCTCCGGAACTGGCCATGGCAATCCGGAGGATCCAGTGCCTCTCCGTCGCCGAGCGCTGCTGCTTGGAGATGATCTCGGGCCGATCGCTTTTGACAATATCAGGTGCTAACCCGTCTCTCGGTTTCCGCGAATAGCCTGCACCGAGAGTCAGTCCTGTGCGAGTGAGAGTCTGAGCTCTCTGTGCTGAGCTGTGCTGCGGCGGCGCTGGGCTGGCTGGATCTCTCGGCTCATTTCTCTCCCTGATTGGTGAACAGCGGCACTCAGAGTCTTAACCAATAACTGCAGACTCTCTTAAGTACAACGTTTGGGAAGTGATTTCCTTTGATACTTAAAGTGTCATTGGTGCTTTTTCCCCATCGTCGTGAGGAATTGAAGACTTAAGTGCTCCGAAGGGATTAACAGTGGAGTTAGTTTTATGCCTCACAAGGAGTTAATGCTTCTGCTTTCAATATTTTCACTATAATTGTAGATGGCTCCCCTGTCCTATCACCTGTGTGTCTATGTCTCTGTGCTGACTTGTCCACTTGTTTGTCCTTTTATGTCAACTTTCCTTATGTACTAAACGGCTGGAATAAACTGATGTACACGTTTGGTGAGGTTGTTACTGTGTGGTAGAAGGTTGTCGCTGCCTGATAAAACTGAATTTTAGCCCCGGATTTTGACTTGTAGATTTCCATTTTATTTCAGTGTTCATATCTGTTTTTCACTTGCAGTATGCATTGTCACCTCAATGGAAGTAATATAAATGGCAGGCAAAGGCGTGTTTTCTATGGCTGAAAATTGGAGCTGAGTCTCTCTGAATGTTGGTAACGGGAGGAGTTCGGCGCTGCATAGACAGCTCTGTCTCCCAGTTAGTGGTGAAAGGAGAGAGGTGTTTCTTGTATCTGACTTAACGCAGCAGGTGACCTGATTATGGACTTCTCCCAGTCAGCACCATTAGTCCCTGGGGAATAGTAATTACCTTTTTAGTGAACTGTATGTAAAAGGGATGCAATGTAATGTTATCCTGTATATTTTACACTTCAGCAGTATTTCCAGTTCCTTCTATCCAGTAAAATGTAAGGCTAGCGGTATCCTTGAGAACGGTAGCAACAAAGTATAACATTTACAGGTAACCAACAGGGAATATGCAATCTCACATATCTGTACACCACACACCCACACAGATACGTACAAATACCAGCTGTGCGGTACCAGTATCAACTCGGCGCAGAGCAGCAGACTCGAGCTCTTGAAGTGCCTTGCAGTTCTACAAGGCTGTCATTTTGATACAATGCAACTCTTCCCTTTACCAAGCACTACGAAGCATTTCCTCAACTCCCTCTTCACGAGGCCACATCTTTTAGGTAAAGAAATCTTTCCTAGCAGCGACAAATGTATGCCATCATTCAACCATCAACCAGGCAGCGAAAATATCCTCACTCTGCCTCCTGTCTCTGGAACAGGTTTCGTACCACTATTCCCAAAACCATATTATTGCAGCGTCGGTGTAATCGTAAATAAGTTGCACACGGGTGACTTTTCTCAAGGTGAAAAACTTGCTCCTTGAGAGGGCTAGGCAGAGAACATCTATGCTACTGAAAGGAAAACTTTTAGAGTTTTCCAGAATAAGCCAGCCTTACTTCTAGTTGTGGATATGCGAGTGCTCTGCAAGGCTATACATTATTACTAATTCCTTTATACTATGGCAAATAAGGGCATTCTAAGAAACTGTGTAGCTTCTTATTGTTACAAAGCATTTGGACCAATGGTAACTAAAGAAGAGACCTTGACAGGAGGATGTAAGAGGAAAAATACTAATTTCGTGAGGTAAATATCTTTCTACGGTAGCTAGCGCAGAATACTTGAAAGCCTGATAAAAGGTATCAACGATCACGTTTTTGGGAGGAGCTTCAGGAGTCACTCACGGGGCTGAGAGCCGTCAGAAACTCCTCTAACTGAACGTTACACTTCTTACCTGAATATCTGTCAGTATAACAGTGACGTGAATAAAGGGGAACCGAGGCAAAATGAAGAGCATATATGTGCAGCAAAGTTGTGGCCATTACTGTATTCAAGACCTGAAGGAAAATTAAACAAGCAAGGCTTTTTAAAAGGAAACCGATTTTCAAACATAAAAAGAAACTCCTTTCACCAAAAACTCAGCGGTTCAGTATTCATGTACAAGTGTTAAAACAAAATTAAACTATTATTATAATAAAGTAAAAGCCCTAACCTTCATAGTAGCCGCTGCCTCCGCTTTTAAATTGCTACACCCATAGTGCCCGTAGACAACACTCCAAAATTATCACCACACAGAATATTCAGCTAACCATCACCGAGTCCCTCTCCACTATCAGGCTTCATCTCCTCTCCGACAGAGAGGACGCATTACATCTGTACATTGCCTATTATAAAAATCCTAAATGAAGTTTACACGCAAGGAAGCGATACAAAACAAGGAAGAGCTGGAAAAAAAAGTTGTAAGTTATATTATAAAAGAATCTCCTGCATTCGTTCACGAGCCAGACTTTTAAATCTCATTGCTGCACAGAAGGAGGAGTCTGAAACCACACGCTCACCTCCCGCGCAGTCTCCGTCTCGGCTTGGAAGACGCTACAGCCATTCTCCGTAGGCAACACCCCGGGGCTGGCGCCACACAGGATGCTCCCGGCTGCCGGCACCTGCGGCTTCAGGAGGCCGAGGTCCTCCTTCCCGGCGTCGGAGGACAAACACAGCTGGTAGGAGTAGGGCAAAGTGCCGTCTTCGTAGGTCGGCGGGAACCAGGGGCCGCGCTCGGAAGCAGGGGCCGGGCCCAAGCACGGGAGCAGGCGGGGAGGCCTTGACCCCCGCAGTCTGTCCAGGACGGCCAGGGCGACGGCCAGGAGGAGCAGGAAGGAGACGAGAGCCAGCGCCAGCACCAAGTAGAACTGCAGGGCGGCCGCCGAGTCCGAGGCCCCGGCCGCCTCGGCCTTGGCCTCGGCCAGCTCGGGAAGCGCCTCGCGCGCGCTCTCGGCCACCACCACCTGCAGCGTGGCCGTGGCCGACAGCGGCGGCTGCCCGTTGTCCTTCACCACGGCGAGCAGGCGGTGCCGGGCGCCGTCGCCGTCGGCCAGGGCGCGCGCCGTCCGCACCTCGCCGCTGCGCAGCCCCACCGTGAAGAGCGCCGGCTCGGCCGCCGCCACCAGCTCGTACGACAGCCAGGCGTTGTGGCCCGAGTCCGCGTCCACCGCCACCACCTTGGTCACCAGGCAGCCCGCCGCGGCCGAGCGGGACACCACCTCGACGGCGCCCGGCGCGGGGTACAGGATCTCGGGCGCGTTGTCGTTCCGGTCCAGGATGAACAGGCGCACCGTCACCCTGCTGCTCAGCGCCGGCGACCCGCCGTCTCGCGCCTCCACTTCCACCCGCAGCTCGCGCAGCTGCTCGTAGTCGAAGGAGCGCTGCGCCACCACGGCCCCGCTCTGCGCCTGCACCGACACGTGGGCCCAGGCCGGCGCCCCCGCCGCGCTCCTGTCCCCGCCGCCGCCGCCGCCGCCGCCGCCGCCGCCGCCGGGGCTGACCAGCGAGTAGGTGACTCGGCCGTTGCGGCCCAGGTCGGGGTCCGAGGCTCGCACGCGGAGAAGCGAGGCCCCCGCCGGGTTGTTCTCCGCCACGTAGGCGCTGTACGACGCTTCCTCGAAGAGCGGCGCGTTGTCGTTGACGTCCGAGACCTGCAGCCGGACGGTCTGGGTCGTGGCGAGCGGCGGAGCGCCCTTGTCCGTGGCCGTGACCGTGACGTTGTAGTCGGGGCTGCGCTCTCTGTCCAGGGCGCCGGCCGTCACCAGCTTGTAGTAGTTCTTGGAGGACGACACCAGCTTGAAGGGCAGGTTGTCCGGAATGCGGCAGGCCACTTCTCCGTTTTGTCCGGAATCCGGATCATTGACATGGATCAGCGCGATCACGGTGCCGGGCTGGGAGTCCTCGGGGACGGGGCTGGACACGGAGGTGAAGGTCACCTCGGGAGCGTTGTCGTTCTCGTCCACAACCTCGATCTCCACTTTGCAGTGGGTCACCAGGCCGCCGCCGTCCTTTGCTTCCACTGCCAAGGTGTAGGCTGCTGTCTCCTCGAAATCCAGCGGCTCCCTCACCGTGATCCTCCCCGTTTCCGCCTCCAGGCTGAATTTCTGGCCCGCGGTTTCCAGTGTGTTGCTGAACCCGTAGGTGACATGCGCATTGGCGCCCTCGTCGCTGTCCGAGGCGTTCAGCTGGAGCACGAGGGAGCCCGCGGGGGCGCCCTCCCGCACGCGCCCCAAGTAGACGTCCCGGGTGAAGACGGGCGCGTTGTCGTTGGCGTCGGTGACGTTGACCCAGACGCGAGCCGTGCCGGTTCTGGCGGGCTGCCCCCCGTCCACTGCCGTGAGGACCAAGTGCAGCCCGGGCTGCCTTTCCCGATCCAGAGGCTTCTGCAGCACCAGCGCCGCGTACTTGTTGCCGTCCTGGCTCTCCCTGACCTCCAGCACGAAGTTGGCGTTGGAGCTGAGCTGGTAACTCTGCAGGGAGTTGGAGCCCACGTCCGGGTCTTCTGCATTTCCGAGGAGAAAGCGGGCTCCTGGCAGGGTCAATTCATTGATCTCGAGGGTATTTTTATCTTGTAGGAAACGCGGCGCGTTGTCATTGATGTCCTGGATGTCGACGTTGATGTGGAAAACGTTCAGTGGATTTTCCACCACGGCTTCGAAAGCGAGAGCGCAGAGCGGGGCCTTCCCGCAGATGTCCTCCCGGTCTATCCGGTCACTCACGTACAGGTTCCCGTTTTCGTCATTCACCGTGAAGTATTGTCTTCTGGCTGCAGAGACAACCCGGAGCCTGCGACCAGGTAGCTCTTGCACAGTCAGCCCCAGATCCTTGGCGAGATTGCCCACGAGGGACCCTTTGGGCTTTTCTTCTGGGACCGAATAGCGAATCTGAGCCGAGACAGTCCCGCAGAGCAGAGACAGCAATAGAAGAAGGTATAGTACTTGCCGCCCGGCCGCCTGGCCGCTGTGTGTGTGCCGTGTTTCCATTGCCGTCCCCTGGAGAGTGTTTCCCAGCTTGTTTCTTTTCTCAGTGTCGATCGTATTAGGCACTGAGCAATCCCAGCCAAACTGCAGCAGGCAGGGCACAGGCTAGAGCACTGGGTCCGCGTTCTCTGCTCAGTATCTGTCCCGACCGCTTTGCTAAGGTTTCTTTTCCTTTCTCAGTGGATCCAGTGCTTTGTTTCTTTTCTGCTCTGCTCTGCTCTGTCTGAGCAAGCGCACTGCAGGAGGCTCCAATGGATCCCAGTCTGCAGCGCCGCTCCGTATTGGCCAACAGCGGCACTCGGAGTCGCAGTCGGGGAACTGCAGTGATCTGACCAGACGCCGCTGCTGCTGCACTGATGAATGCACAGGACTTTGTCCTTTCCTAAAGGAATATGCAGCGTGTATTTAGCGACACCATTGTCGTGCAGCCCAGAAGTTCTGCAGTCGAACCTGATCGTCACCTCGGGATGCTCTTACTATATATAACGATCGGATAAATACTACTGTGAAACTTACTCTCGCCTGCCTGTTGTTTGGGTTTTTTAATGGAAATATTTATCTGAATGTGTGGAGAATATCTGGATCTTCCTGCGTCTGTCTGTCTGTCTATCTATCTATCTATCTATCATCAATGCCTAAGTCTCTCTGTCTGTCTGTCCTAAGGCTTTGTTTTTATTCTGACTGTAACAGCCAATCAGAGTGCTCCAAGCCTGAGAACGCTACAGCCCAGAGGACTGGAAGCGGGCCGAGGCCAACGCTGGCCTCAGCTCCCGCACGCCACTCCCTGCAAGAGGCAGAACAGCGGCAGCATGGGGCGCTAGGTGGCACTTCTTCCCAGCCCCCGCCCCCGTCATTCTTGAGGACAATTGGCTAGTGTGTATATATATAAGAATGCGACCTCTCTATGATTTTTAACCCTTTTTCATCGGTCATATCCATGCAACCCCAAAAGCACTTGAGATCCATCTAAAGAGATTCAGAAGTGTTTGACAAACCATTTTTAAATTGAGGGTGACAGGAGGAAGTCTCAATTCTACAACTTTTTGCAGAAACATGTTCTCATTTCTTTCTCCCGTCATTGTAAATTCTCTTTTTCTTTCACAGTTGTCTGCCAAAGAAGGGGGGGGGGGGATGGTCTAAAACTATTAGGAATCGTTTCTTTTGTTCCGGGCTATACCAGAAATACAGATAACAGAAATCTCCTTCATCCTCACCTGCATTACAGAAGACAGGTTTTCAACATCTGAGCACTCTGACATGGTGAATAATACATTGCTATTCAAATACTCCATATTGTAACTTTCTTTAGATGCAAAGATGTCCAACTGTACAACTCTAACAAAATTAATCAAACTAAGTATATGCCCAAGCCAATCAAGCTTTGCCAGTCTGCCAGCTTTTAATATCCCGTTATTAAATAAATATTCGATAATCATTCTTCCTTAATATGTCCCATCTTCACAAAGGGCAGCAAACTAGAATGTTAGAATTACAGAGGTATCATCCTATTAACGTCTATGTATACAAGTATTTCCTACCGTCTTGCTATGGTGCTTATTACCTTATACAGAAATATTGGGAGAATACCAGTTTGGATTTCACCAGAACCGATCAAGGACAGACCAAACCTTTTCACTAAGACAAATAGTTGAGAAAACAATGGGAATTGTAATCAAAGGTTGTAATGACACATTCTGTTCATAGACTTGCAGAAACCATATGAGAGCATACTGAGACAAGGTCTTTGGGTCATTTTAGCTGAATCAGGAATTCTCAACAAACTAATTGGATGAATTAAAGTTTGCATGCATAAATCAAGAAACAGAAGTAGCTCCTTCGCAGGAAGATCGGATCCTTTCCCAATTAGAACAGGCTTGAGACAAGGGGATCGTTTGTCTCTTATCCCATTACACCTGGCGCTGGGAAAAGTAATCAGAAGCATAAATAACATGAGGGGAGGAGTTCAACTGCATAGAGAGCCTTGCATATGCTGATGATATCAATCTCAAAAGTGAGAATATGAATGATATAGTAGCTCTATGTACCTGATTAAAAAAATAAAGCAAAGAAATTCAGATTAAAAGTGAAACTGATAAAACACAATATCTGCTCTAAATAGAACAGCAGTAAATCAGGGACCTCCCATAACAATAAACAACACAATTTTTCAGGCAAGTAACCCACTTCCAGTATTTAGACTATCATAGGACTAGATGGTAATATAAAGGAAGAAAATGAAGGGAGAATAGAAATTCAACCAAGAATGGAAACAGAGATTACTTTGTTTTGCACAAGCTCCTGTCATCCAACCAAACTCATCCCAAGGTAAACTAGGCTTCAAGTCTACAAAAACATAATCAGGCCATCTATAATTAAGGCAGTCAACCTTCGCTTACAAGCGAATGAGATATTATCAGACCGTTTTGTCAGCAAGGTTTTATGGAAATCGTTTGTTGCACAGTATGATTCCATAACACAAGAATGGCTCACAAGTGCCGCTAATGAATTACATCAACTGTACAGAGACCCAGTCGTGACACAGGAAATAAGAGCGCAGCGATTACAGTTGCTGGGCCAGGTTGAAAGAGTGGAAGTGATCTGCACACCAAAGAAAGTGCTCCTCAGAGCTACGGGAGGGGAGAAGGGTGCCCGGTTGACCAAGACAAAGATGGCTAAATGATACCGTTTCAGACCTACGGAAATTAAAGGTGGAGGACTGGAAGAGGAAGGCACACAACAGACGTTAATGGATGAAGATAGTGGAGGCAGCCAAGGGCTTCTGGTGTTATATTATTATCATTATGATAATTCTTATTTTTCCATGTGCTATAGAGAAATACAATCCCTTTTGGGACATTTTAGACTCTTAATTCAGATATTAACACAACCATTGTAAAACACATTATCATAAACTGTCAAGATCCAAACATAGGAAAACAGAGACCCCTGTGACTGTAGTAGTTAAAAAGTGCTGTCGTCACTACCTCACTATAGACAGACCCTTCCATACCTTAAAGCCATAGGTACGAATTTCTGGTGTATGTGGAATTCAGGAATGACGTTTGGGTAGACTTGTACTTCAACTGGACTACACTGGTATATATCGATACATATACATACAACCAAGTCAAAGTTCTGTTGGAACACAGGATCCCTTCAGCTAACATGGCCGGGCCACAGCAGTTCACAGAGGTAAGAGTAGGCAAGGGAGTGAGGTGCCTCACATCACCTCGAGACTGCATGACCAAGTACCAATTCAAAGCCAGGTCCACTGAGGACAGTCTTCAACATGGTACACAGCACCCTCAAGAAACAAGAGCCTTAACCACCCTGACAACATAATTGTCATGTAAATAACAGGGTTTGGGGAACAGATTTCTTTAATGGATTGTTCTGCCCTGGTCAATAAAGGATTTTTTTTTCCTTTATAGATTGCTATGTCATAGATTCCCCCGGGGGGATGAGCGGGGGAGAGACGCTTGCTTAGCACCTCTGCAGCCTTCCCTTGTCTCTCCAAGTGCTCCTGCTCCCCTCCCCGAAGCCAGCCATGCATGGCTTCTAGAATGGGAAGTGTGGAGCTCTGACTCCTTCCATCCTTGGGATCCTACCCTTTCAATCCCTCAACCTCAGCAGGTTGCCATGATGTTGTCTCAAAGTTTCCTTCCAGTTCTGCTCCTAAATAGGGACTTTTCCTCCTGTTACAGAGCAGAGTACGCTGAAGTTCCAAACAACAACACAGAAAGCTCCTCTTCAATTAAGGCACTTTAGGCAAAGGCCTTCCAAACAGAAGTTCTCTGCCCGCCTCATGAGGCTAAGCTCTCCCTCTGTCCCTTAAGGTATTCGGAGAATCTCGTTTCAGTCTGTTCAGCCATGATCCCCAAAACTGTTCAGAGGATCTTGCTCTTCAGACTCGGGTCACTATCCTGCTTCCTTGCTGTTTCATTCGATGTCACTCTTATCTCCCCCAACTTCCCAGGGAGCCTTCCGTGGAAGGCCTCGCAGGTCACTTTGTTTATGTGTCAACAAGGACATTCATATCTCTGCTGCTGCTGAAGATACCTCTGGTCTTTCCTGAATTTAAGATGTTCTAGCACTTAGGACTGGACCCTGCTAACGCTTCTTTCACTCTCTATTTAGATTTAAAGAGAAACTGGGGAATGCAAAATTATATCAACAGACATACATTTCAAAAGAGAAATATTACAATAAAGCCCATAGTTTGTCACAGCATCTGCAAGCCAAGTCAGAAGATGAAATATGTGTGGAGAATACAAAAACTGTGAAACATAAAGACAATTGGCCTTACGCACATAAAAGTACCCAAATCTGCAGAAAACACAAAATTCAGGAAGAATGTTGAAGACAGGCATTCCTTTGCATCTATGGCTTTACTACAGAGGATCTGATCATCAAAGCCTACCTTTCTGGTGTTACTGATTAATAGTAATCAGTAACATAACCCCACAAAAGTTAGACCTTGATGGTCAAATCCCCTCTAGTAAAGCCATAGACTCAAAGGAATGGTGTCCTCAACATTCGTTCCGAATCACACGTAAAAAGGCCTTCCCCTAGTCAAGAAGTTTCAACATATCTACGGCTACTCGCCAAGACCAACTAAGAGAAGTCATAAGGTACAAAAACGTCGGCTCACCTGCAGCGCAGCCTGGTCCGCCTCACACATATTTGAGTCCTCAACCACCGGGGCAGGCTCCTTGCCCTGTCCCGCCGGCGGCCGAGCCAGGGTGCCGGCAGAGCTGGGCGGGCCGAAGCTCCACTGGCTCTTCCTGGAGCCGGCCGTGAGAGACACGTCCTGGGAGTAGGAGTGCAGGAAAGCGCGGACGCCGTCGATGCCCGCGAAGTGCGAGACGGGCACCCCGGCCAGGGCGCCGCCGGCCGAGCCCAGCAGCTGCGCCTGCCGCCAGCGGCGCAGCCGCAGGCCCAGCAGCACGATGAGGAAGGCGAGGAAGAGGCACGACACGGCGGCCACGGCCACCACCAGGTACAAGGTGAGGCTGGCCTGCGCCTCGGCCGCCGGCGCCGCCAGGCTGCCCAGGTCGGCCAGCAGCTCGGGGATGCTGTCGGCCACGGCCACCGTGAGCGTGACGCTGGCCGACAGCGGCGGCTGCCCGTTGTCCCGCACGCCCACCACCAGGCGGTGCTTGAGCGCGTCCCTGTCGCCCAGGGCGCGCGCCGTGCGGATCTCGCCCGTGTGCACGCCCAGCGCGAAGAGCCCCGGCTCGCTGGCCTTGAGCAGCTCGTACGACAGCCAGGCGTTCTGCCCCGCGTCCGCGTCCACCGCCACCACCTTGGTCACCAGGTAGCCCGGCTCGGCCGAGCGCGGCGCCAGCTCCACGCCCGTCGAGCCGTCGCGGGGCGCCGCCGGGTACAGGATCTCGGGCCGGTTGTCGTTCTGGTCCAGCACCAGCAGCGTGACCGAGGCGCTGCTGCGCAGCGGCGGCGACCCGCCGTCCCGCGCCTCCACGGCGAAGCGGATCTCGCGCACCTGCTCGTAGTCCAGGGCGCGCAGCGCATGCACCGCGCCGCTCTCCGCCTGCACCGACAGCCACGACGACAGCGGCGCGCCCTGCAGCTCGCCCTCCGCCAGCCAGTACGTCACCCGGGCGTTGTCGCCCCAGTCCGCGTCGGCCGCCCGCGCGCAGAACACCGAGGCGCCGCGGGCGTTGTTC
Source organism: Alligator mississippiensis (assembly GCF_030867095.1). Lineage (NCBI taxonomy): Eukaryota > Metazoa > Chordata > Crocodylia > Alligatoridae > Alligator > Alligator mississippiensis. The sequence continues at coordinate 41,188,628 of NC_081832.1, forward strand.
TCGCTCACCCACACGCTGTAGGCCGCCTGGCTGAAGGCCGGCGCGTTGTCGTTCACGTCCGACACCTGCACGGCGATCGTCGTGGCGGACCACAGCGGCGGCGCCCCGCGGTCCCGGGCCGTGACCGTCACGTTGTAATCCGCCACCTGCTCCCGGTCCAGGTCCCTGGCCGTCACCAGGCTGTAGTAGTTGTCCACGGATTTCTGCAGCCGGAAGGGGACGTGGTCCGGGATGGTGCATGTGACGGCGCCGTTCTCTCCGGAGTCCTGGTCCTGCACGATCAAGAGGGCGATCACGGTCCCCGGCGGGGAGTCCTCGGGGACGGAGCTGAGGGGGAAGGTGATCCTAATCTCGGGGATGTTATCGTTCACGTCGCTGACAGAGATCTCGACCTTCGACCTGTCGAAGAGGCCTCCCCCGTCGTGTGCTTGCAGCTGCATTTCATATAATTTGGTTTCCTCGAAGTCCAGGTTCCTGAAGACCGTTATATCTCCGGTCCTAGAGTCCAACTGGAATACTTGGGAAGCCTGGTCTGTGATTTGCGAGGAGTATATCACGTCTCCGCTAACTCCTTCGTCCAGATCCGTGGCTTTCACTGTAGCCACCGTGGTCCCGACGGGCACGTTCTCCCGCACGCTCACGCGGTAGAGCGGCTGGCTGAACACGGGCGCGTTGTCATTGGCATCGAGCACCACCACGTGGATCCGCGCCGTGCCGAAGCGGACAGGATCTCCGCCGTCAGTGGCGGTGAGGATGAGGTCGTGAGTAGCCTGCTCTTCCCGGTCCAGGGGCTTCTCGAGCACTAATTCGGGGTATTTAAAACCCCCAGATGCAGTTTGCACTTTCAGGGAGAAATGTTCGTTACTGCTCAGTTTGTAGCTCTGGAGAGAATTAGTCCCCAAATCTGGATCCTGCGCATTGCGCAAGTGGAACCGGGATCCTGGGGCTGTTGTCTCACTGACTTTTAATTCCATTTCCCCTGTTTGGAAGCTTGGAGCGTTGTCGTTTATATCTGTGATTTCGACTTCCACTCCATACAGCTTCATTTCATGCTCCACTATAACCTCGCAGTTCAGCAGACACTTCTCGGCTCGGCCGCACAGCTGTTCCCTGTCTAGCCGCTCCGCCGTGATTAAATGGCCGCTTTTTGCGTTCAAAGCGAAATACTGCGTCCTACCTCTGAAAATCACACGCACGCCGCGCTCCGACAGCTCCTTGGCCTCCAGTCCCAAGTCCTGCGCGATGTTGCCCACGAAAGAGCCTTTCTGCATTTCCTCGGGGATCGAGTAGCGAATCTGCCCGGCCGCAGCGGCCCCGCACACGGTCAGCACCACGCAGCACAGCACGGCTCGCCCTGCGCAGCGCCGCAGCCCTTGTGCTCCGGAACTGGCCATGGCGATCCGGAGGATCCACTGCCTCTCCGCCGCCGAGAGTTGCTGCTTGGAGGTGTTGTAGGGCCGATTGTTTCCGACAATATCAGGTGCTAATTTTTCAGCCGATTTCAGCGAATAGCCTGCACCGAGAGTCAGTCCTGAGCAAGCGAAAGTCTGAGCTCTCTGTGCTCCGAGCTGTGCGGCGGCGGCTCTGGGCTGGCTGGATCTCTCGACACATTTCTCTCCCTGATTGGTGAACAGCGGCGCTCAGAGTCTTAACCAATAACTGCAGACTCTCTTTAGTAGAAAGTTTGAGAGGTGATTTCCTTTGATACTTAAAGTGCCATAGATGCTTCTTTTTCCCATTCTTAACGAGGAATTAAAGACTGAAGTGCTCCCGACGGATCAGCAGTGGAGTTAATCTTATGCCTTACAAGGAGTTAATGCTTCTGCTTTTAATATTTTCACTATAATTGTATATGGCTTCCAGGACCTATCACCTCTGTGTCTGTCTCTGTGCTGATGTGTCCCGCTCGTTGTCCTTTTATGTGTATTTCACTTATGCAAGTAAAGGCACTCATGTACTCTTTTGGTGAGGTTGTTACTGAGTCGTAGAAGGTTGTCACCGCCTGATAAAACTGAATGTTAGCCCGAGATATTCACTTGTAAATTTCCATTGTATTTCAGTGTTCATTTTTGTTTTACACTTGCAGTATTCATTTGCTCCTCGGTGGGAATAATATAAATGGCAGGCAAAGGCGTGTTTTGTATGGCTGAAAATTGGAGCTGAGTCTCTTTGAATGTTGGTAATGGCGGAGCTCGGCTGCATAGACAGTGATGTCCCAGTTAGTAGTGGGAGGAGGTAGGTATTTCTTGGATCTGTCTTAAGGTAGCAGGTGACATGATTGTGGGTTTCTCCCTCCATTCAGCACCATTACTCGCTGGGAAAAAGTAGTTACGTTTTAGTGAACTTTATGCAAAAGGGATGCAATGTAATGTTATCCTGTATATTTTCCACTATTTTCCACTTCAGCAATGTTTGCATTTCCTCCTACCTAGTAAAATACAAGGCTAGTGGTATCCTTGAGAACTGTAGCATCAAGATATAAGGGTAACATGCAATCTTACATAGTTGTACGCGTCTGTGTACACCACACACGCGCGTAGACACACACACACACACACACACACCCCTCTGCGGGTACCAGTATCAACATAGAATACCTCGGTGTAGAGCAGTAAACTCGAGCTGTTGAAGTCCCTTGAAGCTCTTCATGGCTGTCGTTCTACTAAACTGCAAAGCCATCCAAGCAAAACAATCAGATACTCTTTCCTTTACGAAGCAAGCACTGCGGAGCATTTCCACTACTCTCTGTTCACAAGGCCACATCTTTTTAGGGAAAAAATACTTTCCTATCAGTGACAAATGTCTACCATCATTAAGCCATCAAGAAGCCAGGGAAAATATCCTCATTTTGCCCTCTACCTCGGGAATAGGACTCACACCTCCAATCCCAAAATCATATTATCGCGGCGTCCATGTAATAGCAATTAAATTACAAACGGGTGACCTTTCTCAAGGTGTCTGAAAGGGTTGGCAGAGAATCTCTATGCTGCTGAAAGAAAACATTTAGCGTTGTCCAGAACAAGCCAGCCTTACTTCTAGCTCTGGATATGGGAAGTGCTCTGCAACTGTATAAATTATTACCAGTTCCTTTATACCAAGGCTCATAAGGGCATTCTAAGGAATTTGTGGCTCCTTATCGTTCCAGAGCTTTTGGACCAATGGTTACTAAATATGCGAGCTTGACAATGAAAGGTGGACTAAAGGGCGGGGGGGAAAGCCTAATTTCGTGGGGTAAATATGTTCCCCGGTAGAATAGAACACGTGAGATACTGATAAAAGGTATTGATGATCACGTCTTCGGGAGGAGCTGCAGGAGTCACTCACGGGGATATCTATGTGGGCTGGAAGCCGTCAGAAACTCCTCTAACTGAACGTTACACATCGCACCTGAACATCAGTCAGTATAACAGTGACATAACTAAAGGGGAACAGAGGCAATATGGAAGAGCACAGATATACACTAGACCCCCACTTAAATTTGACTCCCATTACTCTATCCGAGACCTGAAGGAAAATGAAACAAGCAAGACTTTTTAACAGAAAGCGGACTTTCAAACCTAGAATAGAAACCAGTTTAACCGAAAACTCATCTATTTTCCATAGGGGTTCAGTTATCACGTACAACTGTTTAATGAATTATTATAATAAAGGACCTTCATAATCTTCCTAGGTCCTAATAAAGGTTCTAATAAAGGTACTTCCTAACCTGTCTCTACTTTTCAGATGCTACAACCATAGTGCCCCCAGATAACATTCCAAAGTTATAGAATATTTAGCAGACCATCACCAACTCTCTCTCACTCCTAACTGGTTTCATCTCGTCTACTACAGACGAAGTACTTCTGTAAGTTGCCTATTATAAAAATCCTAAACGAGGTATACACGCAAGACAGTGTTACAAAAGAAGGAAGAGCTGAAAAAAAAGTTATGTTATATTTTACAAGAACCCCCTGCATTCGTCCACAAGCCAGACTTTTAAATCTCATTGCTGCACAGAAGGAGTCTGAAACCACACGCTCACCTCCCGCGCAGTCTCCGTCTCGGCTTGGAAGACGCTACAGCCATTCTCCGTAGGCAACACCCCGGGGCTGGCGCCACACAGGATGCTCCCGGCTGCCGGCACCTGCGGCTTCAGGAGGCCGAGGTCCTCCTTCCCGGCGTCGGAGGACAAACACAGCTGGTAGGAGTAGGGCAAAGTGCCGTCTTCGTAGGTCGGCGGGAACCAGGGGCCGCGCTCGGAAGCAGGGGCCGGGCCCAAGCACGGGAGCAGGCGGGGAGGCCTTGACCCCCGCAGTCTGTCCAGGACGGCCAGGGCGACGGCCAGGAGGAGCAGGAAGGAGACGAGAGCCAGCGCCAGCACCAAGTAGAACTGCAGGGCGGCCGCCGAGTCCGAGGCCCCGGCCGCCTCGGCCTCGGCCTCGGCCAGCTCGGGAAGCGCCTCGCGCGCGCTCTCGGCCACCACCACCTGCAGCGTGGCCGTGGCCGACAGCGGCGGCTGCCCGTTGTCCTTCACCACGGCGAGCAGGCGGTGCCGGGCGCCGTCGCCGTCGGCCAGGGCGCGCGCCGTCCGCACCTCGCCGCTGCGCAGCCCCACCGTGAAGAGCGCCGGCTCGGCCGCCGCCACCAGCTCGTACGACAGCCAGGCGTTGTGGCCCGAGTCCGCGTCCACCGCCACCACCTTGGTCACCAGGCAGCCCGCCGCGGCCGAGCGGGACACCACCTCGACGGCGCCCGGCGCGGGGTACAGGATCTCGGGCGCGTTGTCGTTCCGGTCCAGGATGAACAGGCGCACCGTCACCCTGCTGCTCAGCGCCGGCGACCCGCCGTCTCGCGCCTCCACTTCCACCCGCAGCTCGCGCAGCTGCTCGTAGTCGAAGGAGCGCTGCGCCACCACGGCCCCGCTCTGCGCCTGCACCGACACGTGGGCCCAGGCCGGCGCCCCCGCCGCGCTCCTGTCCCCGCCGCCGCCGCCGCTGCCGCCGCCGGGGCTGACCAGCGAGTAGGTGACTCGGCCGTTGCGGCCCAGGTCGGGGTCCGAGGCTCGCACGCGGAGAAGCGAGGCCCCCGCCGGGTTGTTCTCCGCCACGTAGGCGCTGTACGACGCTTCCTCGAAGAGCGGCGCGTTGTCGTTGACGTCCGAGACCTGCAGCCGGACGGTCTGGGTCGTGGCGAGCGGCGGAGCGCCCTTGTCCGTGGCCGTGACCGTGACGTTGTAGTCGGGGCTGCGCTCTCTGTCCAGGGCGCCGGCCGTCACCAGCTTGTAGTAGTTCTTGGAGGACGACACCAGCTTGAAGGGCAGGTTGTCCGGAATGCGGCAAGTGACTTCGCTGTCACCTCCACCGTCTCGGTCTCGTGCTTTGATCAGCGCGATCACGGTGCCGGGCTGGGAGTCCTCGGGGACGGGGCTGGACACGGAGGTGAAGGTCACCTCGGGCGCATTGTCGTTCTCGTCCACAACCTCGATCTCCACTTTGCAGTGGGTCACCAGGCCGCCGCCGTCCTTTGCCTCCACTTCCAAAGTGTAGGCTGCTGTTTCCTCGAAGTCCAGCGGCTCCCTCACCGTGATCCTCCCCGTTTCCGCCTCCAGGCTGAATTTCTGGCCCGCGGTTTCCAGTGTGTTGCTGAACCCGTAGGTGACATGCGCATTGGCGCCCTCGTCGCTGTCCGAGGCGTTCAGCTGGAGCACGAGGGAGCCCGCGGGGGCGCCCTCCCGCACGCGCCCCTTGTAGACGTCCCGGGTGAAGACGGGCGCGTTGTCGTTGGCGTCGGTGACGTTGACCCAGACGCGAGCCGTGCCGGTTCTGGCGGGCTGCCCCCCGTCCACTGCCGTGAGGACCAAGTGCAGCCCGGGCTGCCTTTCCCGATCCAGAGGCTTCTGCAGCACCAGCGCCGCGTACTTGTTGCCGTCCTGGCTCTCCCTGACCTCCAGCACGAAGTTGGCGTTGGAGCTGAGCTGGTAACTCTGCAGGGAGTTGGAGCCCACGTCCGGGTCCTGGGCATTTCCCAGCGAGAAGCGGGCTCCTGGCAGCGTCAATTCATTGATCTCCAGTGTGTTGTTATCTCGTAGGAAGCGCGGCGCGTTGTCGTTGATGTCCTGGATGTCGACGTTGATGTGGAAAACGTTCAGTGGATTTTCCACCACGGCTTCGAAAGCAAGAGCGCAGAGCGGGGCCTTCCCGCAGATGTCCTCCCGGTCTATCCGGTCACTCACGTACAGGTTCCCGTTTTCACCCTTCACCGTGAAGTATTGTCTTCTGGCTGCAGAGACAACCCGGAGCCTGCGATCAGCCAGTTCTCGCACAGTCAGCCCCAGATCCTTGGCGAGATTGCCCACGAGGGAGCCTTTGGGCATTTCCTCGGGGACCGAATAGCGAATCTGCGCCGAGACCGCCCCGCAGAGCAGAGACAGCAAGAAGGGAAAGGAGAGCACTTGCCACTCTGCCGCCTGGCCGCTGTGTTTTTGCCGTGTTTCCATTGCCATTCCCTGGAGAGTGTTGCCCAGCGTCTTTCTTTTTCCGTGTCAATCGTATTAGGCGCTGAGAAATCCCAGCCAAATGACAGAAGGCAGGGCACAGGAGAGAGTACTGTGTCTGCGTTCCCTGCTCAGTATCTGTTCCGCGCGCTTTGCTGAGGTTTCTTTTCTCTTCTCAGCAGACTCTGAATGTCACTCTGCTTTGTTTTCTTCCTGCTGTTAGCTTTCTGAGCAATCGCACTGCAGGAGGCTCCAATGGATCCCAGTCTCCAGCGCCGCTCCGTATTGGCCAACAGCGGCACTCGGAGTCGCAGTCGGGGAACTGCAGTGATGAGACCGGGCGCAGCTGCGGCTCCACTGGTGAATGCATAGGACTTTGTCCTTTCCTAAAGGTATATGCAGCGTGTAATTAGTGAAGCCATGGTGGTGCATCCCAGACGTTTTGCCGTAGTACCTAATCTTCATTTCGGAACACTCTTATAATATATACATATCGGTCTAATATTACTGTGAAAATTACTCTCACCTGGCTGTTGTTTTGGGTTTTTTTGAATGGAAAGATTTATCTGAATGTGCGGAGAATATCTGGATCTTCCTGCATTTTCACATATATATACAGAGAGAGAGAAAGAGAGAGAGAGAGAGAGAGAGATCTATCTCTATCTCTATCTCTATATATTCTAATATTATAAAAGCCTAAGCCTGTCTGTGCTAAGGCTTTATTTGCACTGATTGGCTGACTGAAACAGCCAATCAGAGTGCTTCAAGCGTGCGGGTGCCACCACCCGGAGGGCAGTATAGACACCCTGCAAGAGGCAGAACAGCGGCAGCATGGGGCGCTAGGTGGCACTTCTTCCCAGCCCCCGCCCCCATCATTCTTGAGAACAATTGGCTAGTGTGTATATATATAAGAATGCGACCTTTCTATGACTTATAACCCTTTTTCATCAGTCACATCCATGCATGCCCAGAAGCACTTGAGATCCATCTAAAGAAAATCAGAAGTGTTTGACAAAACATTTTTAAACTGAGAGTGACAGGAGGAAGTCTCAATTCTACAACTTTTTGCAGAACCGTGTTCTCATTTCTTTCTCAAGCCACTGTAATTTCTCTTTTTCTTTCACAGCTGTCTGCCAAAGAAGGGGGTGGGGGGGATGGTCTAAAACTATTAGGAATCGTTTCTTTTGTTCCGGGCTACACTATAAATACAGATAATAGAAATCTCCTTCATCCGCACCTGCATTACAGAAGACAGGTTTTCAACATCTGAGCACTCTGACATGGTGAATAATACATTGCTATTCAAATACTCCATATTGTAACTTTCTTTAGATGCAAAGATGTCCAACTGTACAACTCTAACAAAATTAATCAAACTAAGTATATGCCCAAGCCAATCAAGCTTTGCCAGTCTGCCAGCTTTTAATATCCCGTTATTAAATAAATATTCGATAATCATTCTTCCTTAATATGTCCCATCTTCACAAAGGGCAGCAAACTAGAATGTTAGAATTACAGAGGTATCATCCTATTAACGTCTATGTATACAAGTATTTCCTACCGTCTTGCTATGGTGCTTATTACCTTATACAGAAATATTGGGAGAATACCAGTTTGGATTTCACCAGAACCGATCAAGGACAGACCAAACCTTTTCACTAAGACAAATAGTTGAGAAAACAATGGGAATTGTAATCAAAGGTTGTAATGACACATTCTGTTCATAGACTTGCAGAAACCATATGAGAGCATACTGAGACAAGGTCTTTGGGTCATTTTAGCTGAATCAGGAATTCTCAACAAACTAATTGGATGAATTAAAGTTTGCATGCATAAATCAAGAAACAGAAGTAGCTCCTTCGCAGGAAGATCGGATCCTTTCCCAATTAGAACAGGCTTGAGACAAGGGGATCGTTTGTCTCTTATCCCATTACACCTGGCGCTGGGAAAAGTAATCAGAAGCATAAATAACATGAGGGGAGGAGTTCAACTGCATAGAGAGCCTTGCATATGCTGATGATATCAATCTCAAAAGTGAGAATATGAATGATATAGTAGCTCTATGTACCTGATTAAAAAAATAAAGCAAAGAAATTCAGATTAAAAGTGAAACTGATAAAACACAATATCTGCTCTAAATAGAACAGCAGTAAATCAGGGACCTCCCATAACAATAAACAACACAATTTTTCAGGCAAGTAACCCACTTCCAGTATTTAGACTATCATAGGACTAGATGGTAATATAAAGGAAGAAAATGAAGGGAGAATAGAAATTCAACCAAGAATGGAAACAGAGATTACTTTGTTTTGCACAAGCTCCTGTCATCCAACCAAACTCATCCCAAGGTAAACTAGGCTTCAAGTCTACAAAAACATAATCAGGCCATCTATAATTAAGGCAGTCAACCTTCGCTTACAAGCGAATGAGATATTATCAGACCGTTTTGTCAGCAAGGTTTTATGGAAATCGTTTGTTGCACAGTATGATTCCATAACACAAGAATGGCTCACAAGTGCCGCTAATGAATTACATCAACTGTACAGAGACCCAGTCGTGACACAGGAAATAAGAGCGCAGCGATTACAGTTGCTGGGCCAGGTTGAAAGAGTGGAAGTGATCTGCACACCAAAGAAAGTGCTCCTCAGAGCTACGGGAGGGGAGAAGGGTGCCCGGTTGACCAAGACAAAGATGGCTAAATGATACCGTTTCAGACCTACGGAAATTAAAGGTGGAGGACTGGAAGAGGAAGGCACACAACAGACGTTAATGGATGAAGATAGTGGAGGCAGCCAAGGGCTTCTGGTGTTATATTATTATCATTATGATAATTCTTATTTTTCCATGTGCTATAGAGAAATACAATCCCTTTTGGGACATTTTAGACTCTTAATTCAGATATTAACACAACCATTGTAAAACACATTATCATAAACTGTCAAGATCCAAACATAGGAAAACAGAGACCCCTGTGACTGTAGTAGTTAAAAAGTGCTGTCGTCACTACCTCACTATAGACAGACCCTTCCATACCTTAAAGCCATAGGTACGAATTTCTGGTGTATGTGGAATTCAGGAATGACGTTTGGGTAGACTTGTACTTCAACTGGACTACACTGGTATATATCGATACATATACATACAACCAAGTCAAAGTTCTGTTGGAACACAGGATCCCTTCAGCTAACATGGCCGGGCCACAGCAGTTCACAGAGGTAAGAGTAGGCAAGGGAGTGAGGTGCCTCACATCACCTCGAGACTGCATGACCAAGTACCAATTCAAAGCCAGGTCCACTGAGGACAGTCTTCAACATGGTACACAGCACCCTCAAGAAACAAGAGCCTTAACCACCCTGACAACATAATTGTCATGTAAATAACAGGGTTTGGGGAACAGATTTCTTTAATGGATTGTTCTGCCCTGGTCAATAAAGGATTTTTTTTTCCTTTATAGATTGCTATGTCATAGATTCCCCCGGGGGGATGAGCGGGGGAGAGACGCTTGCTTAGCACCTCTGCAGCCTTCCCTTGTCTCTCCAAGTGCTCCTGCTCCCCTCCCCGAAGCCAGCCATGCATGGCTTCTAGAATGGGAAGTGTGGAGCTCTGACTCCTTCCATCCTTGGGATCCTACCCTTTCAATCCCTCAACCTCAGCAGGTTGCCATGATGTTGTCTCAAAGTTTCCTTCCAGTTCTGCTCCTAAATAGGGACTTTTCCTCCTGTTACAGAGCAGAGTACGCTGAAGTTCCAAACAACAACACAGAAAGCTCCTCTTCAATTAAGGCACTTTAGGCAAAGGCCTTCCAAACAGAAGTTCTCTGCCCGCCTCATGAGGCTAAGCTCTCCCTCTGTCCCTTAAGGTATTCGGAGAATCTCGTTTCAGTCTGTTCAGCCATGATCCCCAAAACTGTTCAGAGGATCTTGCTCTTCAGACTCGGGTCACTATCCTGCTTCCTTGCTGTTTCATTCGATGTCACTCTTATCTCCCCCAACTTCCCAGGGAGCCTTCCGTGGAAGGCCTCGCAGGTCACTTTGTTTATGTGTCAACAAGGACATTCATATCTCTGCTGCTGCTGAAGATACCTCTGGTCTTTCCTGAATTTAAGATGTTCTAGCACTTAGGACTGGACCCTGCTAACGCTTCTTTCACTCTCTATTTAGATTTAAAGAGAAACTGGGGAATGCAAAATTATATCAACAGACATACATTTCAAAAGAGAAATATTACAATAAAGCCCATAGTTTGTCACAGCATCTGCAAGCCAAGTCAGAAGATGAAATATGTGTGGAGAATACAAAAACTGTGAAACATAAAGACAATTGGCCTTACGCACATAAAAGTACCCAAATCTGCAGAAAACACAAAATTCAGGAAGAATGTTGAAGACAGGCATTCCTTTGCATCTATGGCTTTACTACAGAGGATCTGATCATCAAAGCCTACCTTTCTGGTGTTACTGATTAATAGTAATCAGTAACATAACCCCACAAAAGTTAGACCTTGATGGTCAAATCCCCTCTAGTAAAGCCATAGACTCAAAGGAATGGTGTCCTCAACATTCGTTCCGAATCACACGTAAAAAGGCCTTCCCCTAGTCAAGAAGTTTCAACATATCTACGGCTACTCGCCAAGACCAACTAAGAGAAGTCATAAGGTACAAAAACGTCGGCTCACCTGCAGCGCAGCCTGGTCCGCCTCACACACCTTTGAATCCTTACCCACCGGGGCAGGCTCCTTGCCCTGTCCCGCCGGCGGCCGAGCCAGGGTGCCGGCAGAGCTGGGCGGGCCGAAGCTCCACTGGCTCTTCCTGGAGCCGGCCGTGAGAGACACGTCCTGGGAGTAGGAGTGCAGGAAAGCGCGGACGCCGTCGATGCCCGCGAAGTGCGAGACGGGCACCCCGGCCAGGGCGCCGCCGGCCGAGCCCAGCAGCTGCGCCTGCCGCCAGCGGCGCAGCCGCAGGCCCAGCAGCACGATGAGGAAGGCGAGGAAGAGGCACGACACGGCGGCCACGGCCACCACCAGGTACAAGGTGAGGCTGGCCTGCGCCTCGGCCGCCGGCGCCGCCAGGCTGCCCAGGTCGGCCAGCAGCTCGGGGATGCTGTCGGCCACGGCCACCGTGAGCGTGACGCTGGCCGACAGCGGCGGCTGCCCGTTGTCCCGCACGCCCACCACCAGGCGGTGCTTGAGCGCGTCCCTGTCGCCCAGGGCGCGCGCCGTGCGGATCTCGCCCGTGTGCACGCCCAGCGCGAAGAGCCCCGGCTCGCTGGCCTTGAGCAGCTCGTACGACAGCCAGGCGTTCTGCCCCGCGTCCGCGTCCACCGCCACCACCTTGGTCACCAGGTAGCCCGGCTCGGCCGAGCGCGGCGCCAGCTCCACGCCCGTCGAGCCGTCGCGGGGCGCCGCCGGGTACAGGATCTCGGGCCGGTTGTCGTTCTGGTCCAGCACCAGCAGCGTGACCGAGGCGCTGCTGCGCAGCGGCGGCGACCCGCCGTCCCGCGCCTCCACGGCGAAGCGGATCTCGCGCACCTGCTCGTAGTCCAGGGCGCGCAGCGCATGCACCGCGCCGCTCTCCGCCTGCACCGACAGCCACGACGACAGCGGCGCGCCCTGCAGCTCGCCCTCCGCCAGCCAGTACGTCACCCGGGCGTTGTCGCCCCAGTCCGCGTCGGCCGCCCGCGCGCAGAACACCGAGGCGCCGCGGGCGTTGTTCTCGCTCACCCACACGCTGTAGGCCGCCTGGCTGAAGGCCGGCGCGTTGTCGTTCACGTCCGACACCTGCACGGCGATCGTCGTGGCGGACCACAGCGGCGGCGCCCCGCGGTCCCGGGCCGTGACCGTCACGTTGTAATCCGCCACCTGCTCCCGGTCCAGGTCTCTGGCCGTCACTAAAGTGTAATATTTATCCAAGGATTTCTGCAGCTGGAAGGGGACGTGGTCCGGGATGGAGCACGAGACCTCCCCGTTCAGGCCGGTGTCTCCATCCCGCACGTGTAGCAGAGCCATCGCTGTCCCGGCTGCGGAGTCTTCCGGGACTGGGCTGAACAGTGAAGTAATTTCAATTCTGGGCACATTATCATTCACATCCAGGACGGTCACCAGTACTTTGGCCCTGGCCGAGAGGTCACCAATGTCCTTCGCCTCAACTTCCATTTCATACGCTGCAGTTTCCTCATAGTCCAGGTCTCCTACGAGTGTTATCTCCCCGGTCCCAGGATGCAAGCTGAACACCTGGGAGCCCTGCGCTGAAATTCTTGTAAAGGCGTAGCTCACTTCAGAATTGCTTCCCTCGTCCGGATCAATGGCGCTTATTGAAACGACCGTGGATCCTCTGGGTACGTTTTCCAAAACACTGGCTTTATAGACCGGCTGGGCAAAACGCGGAGCATTGTCATTGGCGTCCACCACCAGAACACGGATTTGAGCAGTGGCAGACTTGGCCGGGTCCCCCCTGTCAGACGCTGTGAGAGTTAGTTGGTGGACAGCGCGCGTCTCCCGGTCTAGAGCCGTTTCCAGAACCAGTTCCGGATATTTAACACCCCCGGGGCCAGATTGCATGTCCAAGGAGAAGTGCTCGTTGCTGCTCAGCCGGTAGCTCTGGACAGAGTTAACTCCCACATCTGGATCTTGCGCCTCCGGCAGTGAAATTCGCGTGCCAACAGCTGTAAGCTCACTAATTTTTAGCTCTAGCTGTTGCTCCTGGAAGCTGGGAGCATGGTCATTGATATCCGGGATCTCAACTTCTACTTCAAAAAGTTTCACTTGGTCCTGAACAAAGAGTTCAAAATTGATGGCACATTTCTCAGCCCGGCCGCACAGCTGCTCCCTGTCTAGCCGCTCCGCCGTGATTAAATGGCCGCTCTTTAAATTCAAAGCGAAATACTGCGTCCTACCTGTGGAGACCACGCGCACGCCGCGCTCAGACAGCGCCTTGGCCTCCAGCCCCAGGTCCTGCGCGATGTTGCCCACGAAAGAGCCTTTCTGCATTTCCTCGGGGATCGAGTAGCGAATCTGCCCGGCCGCAGCGGCCCCGCACACGGTCAGCACCACGCAGCACAGCACGGCTCGCCCTGCGCAGCGCCGCAGCCCTTGTGCTCCGGAACTGGCCATGGCGATCCGGAGGATCCAGTGCCTCTCCGCCGCCGAGCGCTGCTGCTTGGAGATGATCTTGTCCGATGGTTTCTGACAATATCAGGTGCTAATTTTTCAGCCGATTTTCGCGAACAGCCTGCACCGAGATTCAGTCCTGAACGAGTGAAAGTCTGAGCTCTCTGTGCTCCAAGCTGTGCTGCTGCGGCGCTGGGTTAGCTGGATCTCTCGGCGCATTTCTCTCCCCGATTGGTGAACAGCGGCGCTCAGAGTCGCAGCCAATAACTGCAGCGGCTCTAAGAGGAAATGTTAGCGGTGGTTTTTTTTCCGAGAAAAATTATTCATTCACGTTTTCCAGCTTTCTCGGTATGTTGCTCGGGATTTTCAGCTGTACAGACAGAAGCAAGAGCTTCCCGTTTGGTAACTGACTGAATTCGAGAGCCTTAGTGGTTATGTTTATACACATGAATGACATTTTACTATACTGTATATGCTTGATTTTGTCCAGGGTATTCAGGAATATACATCACCGTGCAGTCTCACTGCATTGGGACATTTGTCGCTTGTGCGTTGCTCCATGAGCAGACTGCGAGGTTAACTGGAAATGAGCCTGGTGGTCCCTGGACTAAGCTATAGTTGCTGCAATTTTTTCCACAATTATTACATAGGACAGTTTTCACGGTGGCCATTCTATTCACCATATCCTGTTTCTGTCCTAACGATGGAACATGAATAAACGACTCAAAAGTATTTTTGATGGTTTGGCTCTATCTAACTGGCAATGTATAAAACTTGTTTTGCGAGGGCAGTATTTTTATAGTTTCATAATTTGTAACACAAGGATAGTCTATTGGCTTCCCAAAAATACAGCTGTAAAGGGAAAACATTGCAAATATGTACAGAACGACCAAGCGCGCGGCAAACGAACCTACGTACACATGTAGATGTCATTTTAAGGTGATACAAATGTATGCGAAGGACAATATCATCTGATGTCAGTGCACGCCAATAAGCTTTAGGCACTTTGACCGCCCCGCAAACACCTCCCCGGGGGCAAATACTACAAACCTTCGAGGGTGTTTTAAAATATTGAAAAATAGTCTCCTGGAAAGTACCCTCTTTCCTCTTCAAAAAAAAAAAAATGCCCATCTCTGGGTCACATATAAAATAAAATAAAATAAAATAATCTTTTTCGGTACAAGTCACGGAACAGTTAGGCCTGTATTAAAGGACTTCACCTCAGTATTACAGAGGGTTAGAAACAGGGCTCGCATCATTTGGAAGCCCCAGAATGCTAGCACGTGTTTCTAGGCAGGGAAGACGAAGAAAACTCTAGCTCTCAAAATACTATCTGTATCCAAGTTTACATCGAACAGATGTAATGTTAAAATGTTTACAGTCGCCAAGTTACACTAAACGGATGGCTTCAGTGTAACCAAGGCAGTCTAGTTAGAGGGGGACAGATCGAGGAAAAAGGCTCAAACTATCTGCAATTTATTTCCAAGACAAATCCATCCACTGTAAGATACGTGGCCAATAAAGAGTGCATGAATACGGCTGCAGTGGTTTTATCACCATCGCCTTCAAATGACCCGTTTTCCTCCCTCCTGATTTCTCCAGTATTATATAATGCACTCCTAAATCTTCAGAGAAGGCCCACATTTCTCACATTATGCAAGTAACACGTAACAGGTGGGAGATTAGAGGTAGGAAAACAGCGTGTTTAGAGATTAGTGTTTCCGGTAACCAAGTGACCTCGCAAACAAATATTCTTAAACCTGGGTCTCAAAATGATTTTGAATTCGCAAAATTGTTCTTTCAGTAACAAAGAAAAAAATAGCTTTGAAGCTATTATATATCTGCATAATACCGTTGTGCTAAGGAAGCGCTCGGATATCAGTCGTGGTGTGTGCAATTAATAAAGAAAAGAATAGAAAATAAAAGGACTCATGTTTAAAGCGTTGGACTGACGCAGATTTAATCTGTGTCAGATACTCACTGTGACAGTCAGAGGATCTCTCATTGCCAATGGGCTTCACTATACCCCATGGTAGGGCACAAACTCTATAACCTGCCGGGAATCAAGATCCGAACTGAGGTTTGCTCACAAGACTGATGTGATAAACAACAACAGCAACAAAAAAAGCTAAACTTCCCTCCCATCCCCCCGCACCCCTCTAAAACTTATAACTTAAAATTTTACAAGAACCCCCTACATTCGTTCACAAGCCAGATTTTTAAATCTCATTGCTGCACAGAAGGAGTCTGAAACCACACGCTCACCTCCCGCGCAGTCTCCGTCTCGGCTTGGAAGACGCTACAGCCATTCTCCGTAGGCAACACCCCGGGGCTGGCGCCACACAGGATGCTCCCGGCTGCCGGCACCTGCGGCTTCAGGAGGCCGAGGTCCTCCTTCCCGGCGTCGGAGGACAAACACAGCTGGTAGGAGTAGGGCAAAGTGCCGTCTTCGTAGGTCGGCGGGAACCAGGGGCCGCGCTCGGAAGCAGGGGCCGGGCCCAAGCACGGGAGCAGGCGGGGAGGCCTTGACCCCCGCAGTCTGTCCAGGACGGCCAGGGCGACGGCCAGGAGGAGCAGGAAGGAGACGAGAGCCAGCGCCAGCACCAAGTAGAACTGCAGGGCGGCCGCCGAGTCCGAGGCCCCGGCCGCCTCGGCCTCGGCCAGCTCGGGAAGCGCCTCGCGCGCGCTCTCGGCCACCACCACCTGCAGCGTGGCCGTGGCCGACAGCGGCGGCTGCCCGTTGTCCTTCACCACGGCGAGCAGGCGGTGCCGGGCGCCGTCGCCGTCGGCCAGGGCGCGCGCCGTCCGCACCTCGCCGCTGCGCAGCCCCACCGTGAAGAGCGCCGGCTCGGCCGCCGCCACCAGCTCGTACGACAGCCAGGCGTTGTGGCCCGAGTCCGCGTCCACCGCCACCACCTTGGTCACCAGGCAGCCCGCCGCGGCCGAGCGGGACACCACCTCGACGGCGCCCGGCGCGGGGTACAGGATCTCGGGCGCGTTGTCGTTCCGGTCCAGGATGAACAGGCGCACCGTCACCCTGCTGCTCAGCGCCGGCGACCCGCCGTCTCGCGCCTCCACTTCCACCCGCAGCTCGCGCAGCTGCTCGTAGTCGAAGGAGCGCTGCGCCACCACGGCCCCGCTCTGCGCCTGCACCGACACGTGGGCCCAGGCCGGCGCCCCCGCCGCGCTCCTGTCCCCGCCGCCGCCGCCGCTGCCGCCGCCGGAGCTGACCAGCGAGTAGGTGACTCGGCCGTTGCGGCCCAGGTCGGGGTCCGAGGCTCGCACGCGGAGAAGCGAGGCCCCCGCCGGGTTGTTCTCCGCCACGTAGGCGCTGTACGACGCTTCCTCGAAGAGCGGCGCGTTGTCGTTGACGTCCGAGACCTGCAGCCGGACGGTCTGGGTCGTGGCGAGCGGCGGAGCGCCCTTGTCCGTGGCCGTGACCGTGACGTTGTAGTCGGGGCTGCGCTCTCTGTCCAGGGCGCCGGCCGTCACCAGCTTGTAGTAGTTCTTGGAGGACGACACCAGCTTGAAGGGCAGGTTGTCCGGAATGCGGCAAGTGACTTCGCTGTCGCCTCCACCGTCTCGGTCTCGTGCTTTGATCAGCGCGATCACGGTGCCGGGCTGGGAGTCCTCGGGGACGGGGCTGGACACGGAGGTGAAGGTCACCTCGGGCGCGTTGTCGTTCTCGTCCACAACCTCGATCTCCACTTTGCAGTGGGTCACCAGGCCGCCGCCGTCCTTTGCTTCCACTGCCAAGGTGTAGGCTGCTGTCTCCTCGAAATCCAGCAGCTCCCTCACCGTGATCCTCCCCGTTTCCGCCTCCAGGCTGAATTTCTCTCGGACCTTCCCAGGAACTTTGCTGAACCCGTAGGTGACATGCGCATTGGCGCCCTCGTCGCTGTCCGAGGCGTTCAGCTGGAGCACGAGGGAGCCCGCGGGGGCGCCCTCCCGCACGCGCCCCTTGTAGACGTCCCGGGTGAAGACGGGCGCGTTGTCGTTGGCGTCGGTGACGTTGACCCAGACGCGAGCCGTGCCGGTTCTGGCGGGCTGCCCCCCGTCCACTGCCGTGAGGACCAAGTGCAGCCCGGGCTGCCTTTCCCGATCCAGAGGCTTCTGCAGCACCAGCGCCGCGTACTTGTTGCCGTCCTGGCTCTCCCTGACCTCCAGCACGAAGTTGGCGTTGGAGCTGAGCTGGTAACTCTGCAGGGAGTTGGAGCCCACGTCCGGGTCTTCTGCATTTCCGAGGAGAAAGCGGGCTCCTGGCAGCGTCAATTCATTGATCTCGAGGGTGTTTTTATCTTGTAGGAAGCGCGGCGCGTTGTCATTGATGTCCTGGATGTCGACGTTGATGTGGAAAACGTTCAGTGGATTTTCCACCACGGCTTCGAAAGCGAGAGCGCAGAGCGGGGCCTTGCCGCAGATGTCCTCCCGGTCTATCCGGTCACTCACGTACAGGTTCCCGTTTTCGCCCTTCACCGTGAAATACTGCTTCTCCGAGATGACACGGAGCCTGCGATCGGGCAGTTCTCCCACACTCAGTCCCAAATCCTTGGCGAGATTGCCCACGAGGGAGCCTTTGGGCATTTCCTCGGGGACCGAATAGCGAATCTGCGCCGAGACCACCCCGCAGAGCAGAGCCAGCAAGAAGGGAAAGGACAGTACTTGCCTCCCGGCCTCCCGGCCGCTCTGGCTGTGTCCGGCTTCCATTCCCGTCTCCCGGAGAACGCTGTCCTGCTTCTTTCTTTTCTCCGTGTCGATCGTGTTAGGCTGTAAGAAATCCCAGGTAAACGACAGGAGGCAGAGAACAGGTGAGAGCACTGGGTCCGCGGTCCCTGCTCAGTCTCTGTCCCGAGCGCCTTGCTGTGCTTTCCTCTTCTGGGCGGACCCCGAAGGTCTCTCTGCTTTGCTTGCTTCCTGCTCTGCGCTGTCTGAGCAAGCGCACTGCAGGAGGCTCCAATGGATGTATCGCAGTCTGCAGCGCCGCTCCGTATTGGCCAACAGCGGCACTCGGAGTCGCAGTCGGGGAACTGCAGTGATCTGAGCAGGCGCCGCTGTGGCTTCACTGACAATGGAGCAAAAAGGCAGATTCAGAGTGTATTGACTATTGTCGTGCAGGGTAAAATTTGTGCCTCAGAAAACTAAATGTGAGCTTGAAACACTGCTATTATATGTGTGAAATGCGTAGTTATCGGTTTAGTATTACTCTGAAAATCAGTCTGGTTTTCCTTTTCCTTTGATGTCATGTATCCATAAACATATATAAATTTGTAATTAAGACTATATTTCCAAGATTTTTAACCCTTTGCCTTCCACAGTTACACACAAGCGCGTGTAATCAGGCTTGGTGGCCAAAACTTTTTGGTATGTATGACACATGTTACTCTGAGTTCTACATATTCCATGTTACTCTGAGTTCTACATGTTCCCATTTCCGACTTGAGACTTGTTTTCCATTTAAGTTTCTTTTTTTCTTTCAGAATTATCCGAGTACTCACAGTATCCATAGAGGGCTTAATTCCAATAGGAATGTTTTCCATTTTTGCAAACTGTACTATAATTACAGACAGCTCTTATGTCCTTTATACGATCTCGAATCCGGCATACGGGCACCCGACATTTGAGCTATCCCTGAAAAGTTAAATGCATTGGTATCCGTGACATGGAAGAAATGCTTTTTGAGACAAAGAGTAAACAAAAAGGGAAAAGAGAAGTCAAACATTCCAACTTTAAGGAAAAACTGATCTAACTACACTCACACACCCACGCCACCCTAGCAATATCAAGCGGCCAGTCTTTACTAACAATTATTACGTGC
Organism: Alligator mississippiensis; assembly: GCF_030867095.1. Classification (NCBI taxonomy): domain Eukaryota; kingdom Metazoa; phylum Chordata; order Crocodylia; family Alligatoridae; genus Alligator; species Alligator mississippiensis. The sequence goes on from NC_081832.1 coordinate 41,208,019, forward strand.
TCAAGGGAACCACACTGCGTGTTGAAAATGACTTACTAGGATGTTTTAGATTCTTAACTCAAATATTACTCCCACAAGGGTAAAGTACCTAATCATGAACATATCATGATTCCTATGTTGCACCTTGTCAATACCAAAATGCTGGAAAAAAGAGGCTCTCACTGCCGCCTCGGTATAAATATACCGTTGTTTACCGTAATGCCATGGATATGGACTGTTCGTATATGTGCCATTCGATAATTTCGGGGAGGCGTATATTTGGACTGATACACCGATCGATACATCGTGTGCTCTAGAAATATTAATTCCTAAAATTATACACAAACTTCTCTGTTTCTATTATGGTCAACTGATCATTCCGCTTGAAGATACCTTTGATTAAAATAGCTAAATCAAAGCGCTTATAGGCGCTAATAGTCATAGCACTTGACAGCTCAGAGCAGGAAAGGGAATGACGTATTCGGTGTAAACTGCACTCTGTACAAGTACCCTCTAAAACCTGAGTCTATTAAAGAAAGCCCTCAAGAGGAGGCCCAAAGGGGACTGGGACACAGAACCCTAGATTAGAGCAACAACTGGGAATTTAATGACCCTTCCAGCACAGGCTGGGGTTAAAGAAAGTCTTGAAATGAATCGTTATTGAAAAACACCAGAAAGAGAATGAGATTTGATGGCTTTTGGCAATATAAACGGAAATATAAACACAGGTTTCCAGGTTCAAGTAACACACTGCTCTCAGAAGTACACTGTTACTATCCAGTAAAAACGGAAATGTAACGACCAAATGATTAGATTCAAGGATCACATTTTAAAAGAATCCCTAGAGTCTAGTCGGAAGGCGAAACTGCGAAATATAAAAACAAGTGGGCTTATAAATATAAAAGCCCCCAAACCTGTATATAACAGTTACAAATAAAAAACACCAGCAACCTTAGACTTTGATGATCAGATTAATGTACCAAAGTTCAACAGATCTGGTACAGTAAAGCCATAGACGCAAAGGAAAGCCAGTCTTTAACGTTCGTTCCGAATCACACATAAAATGGCCTTCCCCTAGTCAAGAAGTTTCAACATATCTACGGCTACTCGCCAAGACCAACTAAGAGAAATCATAAGGTACAAAAACGTCGGCTCACCTGCAGCGCAGCCTGGTCCGCCTCACACATATTTGAGTCCTCAACCACCGGGGCAGGCTCCTTGCCCTGTCCCGCCGGCGGCCGAGCCAGGGTGCCGGCAGAGCTGGGCGGGCCGAAGCTCCACTGGCTCTTCCTGGAGCCGGCCGTGAGAGACACGTCCTGGGAGTAGGAGTGCAGGAAAGCGCGGACGCCGTCGATGCCCGCGAAGTGCGAGACGGGCACCCCGGCCAGGGCGCCGCCGGCCGAGCCCAGCAGCTGCGCCTGCCGCCAGCGGCGCAGCCGCAGGCCCAGCAGCACGATGAGGAAGGCGAGGAAGAGGCACGACACGGCGGCCACGGCCACCACCAGGTACAAGGTGAGGCTGGCCTGCGCCTCGGCCGCCGGCGCCGCCAGGCTGCCCAGGTCGGCCAGCAGCTCGGGGATGCTGTCGGCCACGGCCACCGTGAGCGTGACGCTGGCCGACAGCGGCGGCTGCCCGTTGTCCCGCACGCCCACCACCAGGCGGTGCTTGAGCGCGTCCCTGTCGCCCAGGGCGCGCGCCGTGCGGATCTCGCCCGTGTGCACGCCCAGCGCGAAGAGCCCCGGCTCGCTGGCCTTGAGCAGCTCGTACGACAGCCAGGCGTTCTGCCCCGCGTCCGCGTCCACCGCCACCACCTTGGTCACCAGGTAGCCCGGCTCGGCCGAGCGCGGCGCCAGCTCCACGCCCGTCGAGCCGTCGCGGGGCGCCGCCGGGTACAGGATCTCGGGCCGGTTGTCGTTCTGGTCCAGCACCAGCAGCGTGACCGAGGCGCTGCTGCGCAGCGGCGGCGACCCGCCGTCCCGCGCCTCCACGGCGAAGCGGATCTCGCGCACCTGCTCGTAGTCCAGGGCGCGCAGCGCATGCACCGCGCCGCTCTCCGCCTGCACCGACAGCCACGACGACAGCGGCGCGCCCTGCAGCTCGCCCTCCGCCAGCCAGTACGTCACCCGGGCGTTGTCGCCCCAGTCCGCGTCGGCCGCCCGCGCGCAGAACACCGAGGCGCCGCGGGCGTTGTTCTCGCTCACCCACACGCTGTAGGCCGCCTGGCTGAAGGCCGGCGCGTTGTCGTTCACGTCCGACACCTGCACGGCGATCGTCGTGGCGGACCACAGCGGCGGCGCCCCGCGGTCCCGGGCCGTGACCGTCACGTTGTAATCCGCCACCTGCTCCCGGTCCAGGTCCCTGGCCGTCACCAGGCTGTAGTAGTTGTCCACGGATTTCTGCAGCCGGAAGGGGACGTGGTCCGGGATGGTGCATGTGACGGCGCCGTTCTCTCCGGCGTCCTGGTCCTGCACGATCAAGAGGGCGATCACGGTTCCCGGCGGGGAGTCCTCGGGGACGGAGGTGAGCAGGGAGGTGATCCTGATCTCGGGGACGTTGTCGTTCACGTCGCTGACAGAGATCACGACCTTCGACCTGTCGAAGAGGCCTCCGCCGTCGTGCGCTTGCACCTCCATTTCGTACAAGGAGGCCTCCTCGAAGTCCAGGACCCTCACAACCATGACATCCCCCGTCCTGGAGTCCAGGTGGAAGACTTTGGACGCTTTCTCTGTTATTTTTCTGAAGGAGTATTTTAATTCTTTGTTAACGCCTTCGTCCAGATCCGTGGCTTGAACTGTCAGTATCGTGGAATCCCTCGGAACATTTTCGGAAACATCCACTCTGTAGACAGGCTGACTAAAAACCGGCGCGTTGTCGTTTGCATCGAGAACGATAATTCTGATATGTGCGGTGCCGGAGCGGACCGGATCTCCGCCGTCAGTGGCGGTGAGGACGAGGTCGTGAGTCGCCTGTTCTTCCCGGTCTAGAGCGCTTTCCAGCACCAGTTCTGCGTATTTATCTCCGTCAGATCCAGCCTGTACAGCTAAAGAGAAATGTTTATCATTGTTGAGCCGGTAGGTCTGAAGAGAATTAATCCCCAAATCTGGATCGTGAGCCTCATGAAGGGGAAACCGGGATCTCGGTGCTGTTGTCTCACTAACTTGAAACTCCAACTCCTCTTCCTGAAAGTTGGGAGCGTTGTCGTTTATGTCTCTGATTTCGACTTCCACTCCATACATCTTCATTTCATGCTCCACTATAACCTCGCAGTTCAGCAGACACTTCTCAGCCCGGCCGCACAGCTGCTCCCTGTCTAGCCGCTCCGCCGTGATTAAATGGCCGCTCTTTACATTCAAAGCGAAATACTGCGTCCTACCTCTGGAAATCACGCGCACGCCGCGCTCTGACAGCGCCTTGGCCTCCAGTCCCAGGTCCTGCGCGATGTTCCCCACGAAAGAGCCTTTCTGCATTTCCTCGGGGATCGAGTAGCGAATCTGCCCGGCCGCAGCGGCCCCGCACACGGCCAGCACCACGCAGCACAGCACGGCTCGCCCTGCGCAGCGCCGCAGCCCTTGTGCTCCGGAACTGGCCATGGCGATCCGGAGGATCCAGTGCCTCTCCGCCGCCGAGCGCTGCTGCTTGGAGATGATCTTGTCCGATGGTTTCTGACAATATCAGGTGCTAATTTTTCAGCCGATTTTCGCGAATAGCTTGCACCGAGAGTCAGTCCTGAGCAAGTGAAAGTCTGAGCTCTCTGTGCTCCGAGCTGTGCGGGGCGGTGCTGGGCTGGCTGGATCTCTCGGCGCTTTTCTCTCCCTGATTGGTGAACAGCGGCGCTCAGAGTCTTAACCAATAACTGCAGCAGCTCCGGGATGAAATTTTAGACCCATATTGGTCATTGATTTTTCTAATTGTAAGTACGTCTCCTTCAGCTTTTCCTGGCATGTATGAGTTTTATATGTATGCCAGAGGAGTGAAGTACACTGCTGGGGTAATACGTAACCCCTTGTTTTGTTTAAGTAACTCTTCTATTTTTATGAAGGTTAATGAGCAGTCCAGAGCAGCGGGGCTGGATCCAGTGATCTCACCAGGTCCCTTCCAGCCCTAAACTTCTGTGAATTCTGTGTATCTCTGAAGTACAGGCATCTAATGGTTCGTATATGTAACATACAATCAAGACTCTTCTATAACTGGTGCAGGTGTTGTTATGTGTTTGCATCCAGGAGTCCATCTGAGCCTGCTTTTTAAATGCTATGTTGTAACATCGGCAGACAAGATTCCTTGGGTGAATTTGATATCTTTTATTAGACCAACCCAAATAGTTGGAGAATAGTTATTAAGCAAGCTTTCGAGTTCAAAAACCCTTCCTCAGGCTAAGGAAGTTTCAGCAGTTGGTGTGTGCTCTTCCTGGATGGAATGAAAAGTAAAGAAGCCAGGGGCTGGGCTGGAGAGTCAGTTGCCAGGCAGATTATAATGTATCAAAAATCCAATGTCTATGTTTAGTCCATGATCTCTAGTATCCAGGAGGTTGATGAAATGGAGCTCATAGGCTCGTCTCTGGGAAGTGCTGTGTAAGTTTCCCTTGAGGATCAGGACTGAGAGATTGGAGAGTGAGTGGCCCTCCTGTGAGACATGTGCCCCCACCGGTAATTGGGTATTTCTGTCTTTGATAGATTTCCGGTGTGCATTCATTCTGGTGCGCAGTTGTTGTTTGCTCTCTCCTACGTATTTTCCATCAGGGCATTTGGTGCATTGGGTGAGATATATTACATTTCTGGAGGTGCAGCTGTAAGATCCAGGAAGGCTTATAGCTCTGTTGTGGGGTGTAGTAATAGTGGGGGTGGTGGAGATGTGTTGGCATGTTTTGCATTTCTTGTCATGGCACAGTCTGGATCCTTTTGGTGTGTTCTGGGCTTGAGGAAATTTGCTTCTGGTGATGCTTGTTTGAAGGCTAGGATGGGTGGCTCTGGGAAGATCTTTTAAAGATGTAACATCCTCTTTTATCAGCTCTACTCCTGTTTAGTAAGTCTGTAGCACGAAGTAACATTCTGTCTACATTTCAATGTGTCTGACTTGGTGAAATCTGTCACTAATTCATAATATTCCTTACCAGGTCAATGGATAAGATAGTAACAAAGGAAGATATATTGGTGTTATCTAGTATCAGGTGCTGACAAATTGACAAATTGATAAATTGACAAATTGACAAATAACGTGTATTCTGTATATTTTCCATTTACCATCACTTTTATAGCATACAGTAAAATAGGAGGAAATATGTGATGCATGCAGATAACTGAAAGCTTCATTGATTTCAGTCAGACTATGAGAGTCTCCAATACAAAGATGAAAACAAAAAAAGTGAGAAATAGAATTCGAAAAGTGAAAGGAAACTGCATCTTAGGTGTGAACAGATTCAAAGAGGCTTTGAGCACAGCAAGAGCAAGGTAGTTTTTGACAAACTGAAAAAGATAAGCAAGATGTATCAGGCAAGAACAATTGCAATAGAAGGCAAAAATGGTGGCTTGCTTACTGAAAACAGTAATACAGCAATACACAAAAGATGGGTGGAATATGCAAAAGAACTGCATAATCACAATATCAAAAGAGATCTGGAAGTAGTAACGGAACTAGAGAAAGGACGACCTAGAAGTATAAAAGAAGATGATAGCAGCTTAGACATCACAAGAGAAGAGTAGATAGACAAAGCTTGCAGAAGCATGAAAAATGGAAAAGCCACTGACCTGGACAATATACCTGTAGAACTATTAAAAACCAGAAACAAGACAATTAAAATACTGTACAAAATCTGCAGTATGTTATAGAAAAGAAAAACCTCACCAATAGAGTGGACAAAATCAGTAATTATCCCTGTCCCAAAGAAGGGGAATCTACACCAGTGTACTAACTACTGTACCACTGGGCTCATTAGTCATCCAGGTAAGGTGCTTCTTAGAATAATACTAAATAGGCTCAAGGCACAAATAGAGACTGTATTAGCAGATGAACAACCTGGCTTGGGACTCGGAAGGAGCACCACCAAATAGATCTTCAACCTACAAATTATGTGTGAAAAGTACCCTGCCCACCAAAAAAACTCCATCATAATTTCTTAGATTTTCAAAAAAGCTTTTGACAAGGTGCAGTGAAAAGCACATTGTCTGCCAATGAATAAGCATAACATCAGTCCCAGATTGATGTGTCTTACTGTATAGAAGAACTCTAGAACAATACAAATCATAGAACCATAGAAATTAAGGGCTTGGAAGGGATCTTGAAAGATCATCAAGTCCACCGCCCTCCTCGGGCCCCCCCTCCGGGGCAGGAATACTGCTGACATCAAATGCTTCCAGAACGGTGTCTGTCTATTCTCCTTTTGAAGACTTCCAAAGTTGGGGACTCCACCGTCTCCCTTGGAAGTCTATTCCAGGTTGTGGTCACCCTTACCATAAAGAAGTTCTTCCTTACATCCAGCCTGAAACCATCCTCTAACAGTTTATAGCCATTGCTTCTTGTCTTCCCTAGTAAGCAGTTTTTGTCCCTGCTCCTTATATCCACCACTTAAGATGGCCACAAAGTCCTGCCTCAGTCTTCTCTTCTCCAGGCTGAACAGTTTCAGATCCCTTAGTCTTTCCTCATAAGCTTTGTCTTCCACGCTCTTAATCATTCTTGTGGCCCTTCTCTGGACCCTTTCAAGATTTTCCACATCTTTTTTTTGAAGTGCAGCACCCAGAACTGGACACAATACCTAGCTCAGGTCTCATCAGCACCAACTAGACAGCAAGTATCACTTCCTTAGCCCTGTTTGTGTCAGATTGGCTAGTACATCTCAGTATGCTAATAGCTCTGTTGACTACAGCATCACACTGGTGGCTCATGTTCATTCTCTGGTGAGCCATAACCTTGAGGTTTCTTTCAGCCATTGTGGTGGCCAGGACATCTCCTCCTAACCTATATTCATGTAGCTGGTTACTTTGCCCCAGATGAAGCACTCTGTAACAGCCAGAACCAGAGGGATTAATAAGCAATACATATGTGCTTCTTGGAGGCATTTGGTATTTTGCCTAAGCAGGTAATATTAGTTAATATAAGGCTTGTAAGTTTGTAAACTGCCAATGTAACTTGTCTGTCATAAGTTTAACTAAAATGATTAAATTAACTGTTCATGGAACTGACTGGGCCCCATAGGCAAAGCTGTAGCTGTAAGATTAGGAGAACCAATGTTTTCTTGCTCAGGGTTCAGCCTTGATGATAAAACTGGACCTAACTGCCTGGCACACCCAACACATTCCAGGAAAGCAAGTCCCAAGAAAGCATATTCAAATGAAACCTAAAAGAGGTTGGAGCTTAGGCAAAGCAATGTCAATTTCAAACCTAAAGGTGCTGCATCATAATTTGCTTAATGGATAAACCCAAGTCTGGGTAGTAACCTTTTATGATAATTGTTAATACCTTTCAATCCCATAGGGTAAAAGCTATAGGGCAACATTGTGAGTGGCTCTGAAGCCAACACATTAGCATAAGACTAGGTATAAAAAGCACATGCATCAGGTAACCAAAAGGAAGGAGAGAACAGAACGGTCATTTCTGTTCCATGCCCGGACCCCAGACTCCTGGTGTGAGTGAGGATCAGATCCTGATCAAGGGAGCTTTCCTGGTAATCCTCTGACAGTGTCGATCGGGGACACCTGACTTCACTGGAATCACTTGACGTGTACCTGGCATTGAGGGACTATCAATAAGTTACCAACCCATGTCTGTCTATCTGTTGTTTTGAACAGCCCAGTGGCTAATACCCTTGCAGTGCCCAGTTGGCTTGCAACAGAATTGATCCATCTATCTGTTGTTATTATCTGCTGTTATTATTTATTAGTAGCTCTTTAACACTGCATTGTCTGCTTATTGCATTTATCTTTCTGTTAACTGTTGTGTGTGTGTGTGTAAGTTATAAGAAATTTGCCTTTATTTCACTCCCAACTTTGCCTCCTTGATCCGAAACTGAATCAAACAGCCCAGCTGGCCTGTGATAAAATTGATATACTCATTGTGCCCAACTGGCCTGTGACAGCACTCTGCATTTATCTTTGTTTAACTGCATCTGGTTCTACTCTGCCCATCCTTCCAGCTTGTCCAGGTCTACTTGGATCTGTATCCTATCCCCTAGCATGACTGCTTTCCCCCATAACTTAGTATTGTCTGCAAACTTGACCAGCATGCTTTCCACAAAGTGGAATATTGCTTGACAACAACATTGTGGAGTGGTTTGCAATATCTGTAGGAGTATGCCAAAGCTGTCTTCTCTCACCATGCTTATTTAATTTATATCTGGAACAAATCATGACATATGCCTTAGATAACTTCTCTCAAACAGTGTCAGTTGGAGGGCAAGAAATTAACATCTTTCGTTTTGCTGATGACATTGATCTAATAGTTAGAACTGCAGAAGAGCTTAAGGAAATAACAGAAAGGCTACACAAGGCTGCAAAGAGATATGGAATAGAAATTAGTATGGAGAAGAGCAAAATAATGATAATATCGGCCAGTAGGAATTATGATGAATCAGTAAAAATGGGTAATGAGAAGCTAGAAAAAGTAACACACTTTAAACACCATGATGCAACTATCACAGAAGATGCTACATCCAAAAAGGAAGTAAAAACAAGAGTAGCTGTCACCATTGGATAACTAGCAAAGCTGATGAAAATCTGGACTAGTAGCAACATCACAATGAAAATGAAATTTCAACATGTCTTTATAGCTGCAAGACTGAAACATTCACTAGGGTACTGGGAAGACAAATTGTAACTGCTGAAATGTGGTAGTTTAGAAGATTTCTATGCATACCCTACACTGCACACAGAACAAATGAATCTATGAAAGATCAAATTGGAGAAGAAGTCTGTAAATATGAACGGTTACTTGAAATCATAAGAAATATGAAGCGGTTTGGACATGTAAGAAGAAGGCCCAGCACCCTTACCAACACCATCCTGTAAGGTGCTGTAGATAGATGAAGAAGAAAAGGAAAACCTAGAAGAAGTTGAAGCACCAACGTCAAAGACTGGCTGGGATTAAAACTGGCTGATTGTACAAGGACTGCAAAAGACCAGGAAAAATGAAGAAAGTTATTACTACATCAAAGGTGCCCCAACAGTTCTTGTGGTCTCAGACTGACTTGACTTGAAAATAAGAGGCCTCCATGAACATTTTAATTGAAGTGGAGAGTATATGCCATCACTATATTTGTACTGTGAAAAAGAATATTTTTATATTGATATATATTTGTACACCAACTCAGCACAGCACATAGATACAAATCTGTACCAGGTCTGCCACAATGATATTCATTTGATAACTTACAGAGACACATTATTAATGTAAGGATTACTTTAGGATACATTTTTAATCACCTCACTTACACTTTGCTCACTATTTCATTTCTTTCTGGACACCTTCTAACATTGCAAACTTCTGAGCAACTTCAAAATATGACTTCATGAAATCTCTTGTGATGAAATATGTACTTTCTCCTTCCCAGTGTGAAATATACTCTTTTCTCTAGCTTACAATATTTAACTTGGCCTCAGTAGTTAATGCTGTAAGGACAACTCTAGAGGTTGACACCTCCAGATGTTAGAAGACTGTAAGAATCAATAGGTATTGAAAGGAGAGTCTTGCATTCCCATTGGGATCCTGCACTTGTTCCTAAGTTTGGAAAAATCAGAAAGAGCTTTCAAAAAAGTAACATTTGTACACAGAATCGTTAGAGGTTTGAATTAAGAATGTTGAGGCCTATGATTCCTGAAGTCATGGCAGCTCTAACATCTCAATGAAAGAGAGAAAAATGGATCTGCAATATTTTTAAATCTGCCACATTTTTGTTAATTAATTTCTGTGTAAATATTGTTATGAATCCAGAATTTACACCTGTGTTGGTCAAGGTTTTATCATAATTTACAAGGGATAAACTGCATAACTACATCATGGTTCTGCCACTGGTGAGTACTAAATGAATCAAATATTTATTCTAAAAACATTGATGTTACATTGCACCAACAATCAAGCTAGAAAAGTCACACGAAAGGGGCAAAGAATAGGAGTTTTCTTTTACATTTGTGCTTGTAACACATATCCACAATCTCCAAGAACTTTAAATAACGTACTGTTTGCCCAAATAAGAGCACCGAGAAGGAGCAAAGGAAACATATACATTAAAGAGATCTTTCCACATCTTTATCTTTAGGGGGTAAATAAAATTTTCTGGATGCGGCAAATATTCCAGGATCAAGTTTTGAAAGGAGAGGAAAGATGCTCTGCTTGGAACAAAACAAAGGACTTGCAGGAAAGACAAAGGATAGGGACTTGCATGTTTGAGAAATAACCTGGGTTCTGCCAGTTATTTCCATTGTGATTGCCAGCAGAGTACTTAATCTCAAAGGGCACAGACAGAAGTGACAATGTTTGCTTGATCTGGCCACAGAAAGCGTTCTATAGCCATGACAAGGGTGACAGTCAGGAGGTGTGGCTGCCCTGAAGTTCATTGCTGCAGACAGCTTAAAAAATGGCCATTCGGGTGAAAATCTGAACCCACATTATATGAGGGGTCAGATGAAGATGTTTCAAAAGATAGCATCTTTTGTAACTTCTGTCTGCTTTGCCTCCCAGCCTGTTGCTGTTCTTGGAATGGGAGGATGGAAAGGGAGTGGAGAGATCCATAGAGGTTAGGGGCTGGATGTGACCTTATGAGATCATCAGGTCCAGCTCCCCTGCTCTAGGCAAGAAAAACTGCTGGGGTCATATGACCCCCAGCAAGGTGTGTGTCCAATAAGCTTTTGAAGATCTCCAGGGTAGGTGACTGTACCACCTCTGGAGGCAGTCTGTTCCAGACTCTGGACACTCGAACTGTAAAGAACTTTGTCCTTATATTCAATCTGAAGTGATCTTCTAGCAGTTTATGTCCATTATTCCTTGTCTTCCCTGGGTACCTTGCAGATGCTCTATCAGCCCCTGATGTCTGCTGGTTATATACTTACAGGCTGCCACGAAGTCCCCCCCTAAGTCTTTTCTTCTCCAGGCTGAACAGTCCCATGTCCCTCAGCCTCTCCTCATATGGCCTGTTCTCCAGACCCCTAATCATTTGGATGGTTCTCCTTTGGACTCTTTCAAACTTCTTCACATTATGTTTGAAGTGTGGTGCCCAGAACTGGATGCAGTACTCCAGCTGCAACCTCACCAGTGCTGAGTAGAATGGGAGGATGACATCCTTAGTCTTGCTTGAGATGTATTGGTTGATGCGTGCCAGTGTGTTGTTCATTCTGCTGACTATAGCATCCCATTGGTAACTCATATTCATTCCGTGGTTGATCATGATCCCCAGGTCTCTTTCAGTTGTGATGCTAGCTAGTGTAGCACCACTGAGCCTGTAAGTACGTTACAGATTATTTCTCCCCAGATGGAGCACTTTACATTTCTCAGTGTTAAACATCATCAGGTTTTGATACGCGCACCTTACAATCCTGTCCAGGTCAGCCTGTCTCCTCAGTCTGTCCTCCAGTGTGACTTCACTCTCCAATAACTTGACGTCAACCATAAACTTTGCCACTACTCTTTTCACACCAGTATCCAAATCATTGATGAATATGTTGAAAAGCACTGGTGTCAGTACTGAACCCTGAGGGACACTACTGGTCACTTCTTGCCATGCCAACTCAGTTCCATCTATTAACACTCTCTGGGTCCAACCTTGGAGCCAGTATCCTAGACACTGGAACGTTAAGTTGTTGAGGCTGCAATTTCTCAATTTTTCCATGAGGACATCATGGAAGACCAAGTCAAAGGCCTTTTAAAAATCCGAGTATATGACATAAGCTTCATCTTCCTTATCTAGGTGGTGAGTTACCTGATCATAAAAGAAGATGAGATTGGTCAGACATGACCTGCCTGCAACAAAGCCATATTGGCTATCTTCTAGGATATTGCCTTCTCTTAGCTGATCACTGATGAATTGTTTGATACATTTTTCCAGGTCAGACTGATTGGCCTATAGTTTCCTGGGTCCTCTTTCCTTCCTATCATTGGCCTTCTTCCAGTCTTCTGGGACCTCTCCTGAGTGCCACAAGTTCTCAAATAGCTTTGCCATTGGTTGCATGATGATGTCAGCCAGTTCGTTCAGCACTCTCAGGTGCCGTTCATCCAGTCCTGCTGACTTGTAGATATCCAGCCCCTCTAGACATTCCCTCACAAGATCTTCATTGATTATAGGTGGGTGATCACCCCCTTGTTATCCATCCTGCATCCTGTCAGGCAAGCTAACACCCTTAACCTGGTGGAATACTGATGCAAAGTATTCATTTAGGAGTTTGGTTTTCTCCTGAGTGTCAGTTATCTGCTGTCCCATTGCATTCAGCAGAGGTCTTATGTTTTCCTTATTTTTCTCCTGCTTCCTATGTATCTAAAGAAGGACTTCTTACTGTCCTTGATTTCTGTTGCCAGTTTGAATTCTGTTTCCGCCTTTGCTTTTCTAATCTGCTCCCTACAGTTATGGGCCATTCCTGTGTAGTTTTCCTTGGGGGTAACTGCCAGCTTCCATCTCTTATAAGCTTCTCTTTCTCTTTTCAGGAGAGTTTGGTTTAGGGTTTTTTCAGCACCTACTGGTAGGTGGGACAGGTCTACTGGAGTGCCCCTGAGATGGAGGCCTCCAATTCACCCACATCCTCCGGCACTGACTGGGGAACCCCTGAAACAAGCTCCCCCTGCTCCCTTCCCCCCCTCTCAAGAAGACAGTCAGGAGGAGCAGGAAGGAGATGAGAGCTGGCACCAATACCAAGTAGTAGTTCTTGGATGACAAGACAAGTTTAAGGGGCAGGTTATCCAGAATGTGGCAGGCCACCTCTCCATTTTCCCCACCATCTGGATTAATTGACATGGATCAGTGCAATCATGGTCCTAAGTGGAGAGTCCTCATGGATGGGGGTAAAAATGGAGGTGAGAGGCACCTCAAGTGCATTGTCATTCTTGTCCAGAACCTCAATATCCACTTTGCACTGAGTCACCAGGCCACCACTGTTCTTTGCCTAAGGATACACTGCTAAGGTGTAGGCTGCTGTATCCTCAAAGTCCAAGGGCTTTCTCACCATGATCTTCCCTGTTTCTGCCTCCAGGCTGAATTTCTGGACCCTGGTTTCCAGTGTGTTGCTGAACCCATAGGTGATGTATGCATTGATGCCCTTGCCAATGTCCGAGGTGTTCACCTGGAGCATCTAGGAGCCCATGGGGGCTCCCTCCTGTATGCACACCTTGTAGGCACCCTGGGTGAAGATGGGCACCTTGCTTTGGTGTTGGTGACACTGACCCACACCCAAGCCAACCATGCTCTGACAGGCCATAAGGCATCCCTGGCATCCCTGTCCATGGCCATAAGGACCAAAAGGAGGATACACTGGTTTTCCTGATCCAGCAGATTCTGCAGCACCAACTCTGTTTACTTGTTCTCGTCCTAACTCTCCCTGACCTCCAGCATGAAGTGTGCACTGGAACTGCACAGAAATATGCAAGGAAGGACATCCTGTAGGGCTGACACCTGAATTATATTTCAGGCCTCACTCTGCAAACCACTGGCCTTTACCAGGACTACAAGTGGCATTAGGAACTAGACCCTTTTTCTGCAATCACCATCACTACAGGTGAGGAACTCATGTTAGCCATCACAGAAGAATGCAGGAAATCCTGGCAGACCCTGATTGACTCAACTAATGTGACACATAATAGTAAAAAAGGCATGTGCAAGAAGACGTAAATGAAGGGACAACGTACAAAAGATAGATGAACGTCATAATGTCTCTGATAATCAAATTGCTCACCAGATGTTTTTCAATGGAAGAAGCTCAAAAACCACAACCAAACAAATACAAACCATACTGGAAAGGTACATTTCAGCCACTAAGTCCTTGCCACTGGGGCTGATGGACCATGGTAAAGGTGGTGATGTCTCAGCTGCCTGTGTATTGGTGTTGGCTTCTCCAAGGAACTAATGAAGAAGTGGGGCTATACCACTGATTCAATCACCTGTCACTGTGGTACAGTGCCTCAGACTATGCAACACCTGCTGTAATGCCCACTGCTTGAAGGCACATGTGCAATGAAAGATTTTGCAAAGTACAATAAATGAGCACAAGTACATGTAACAAAGTGGTCAAATGTAGTATAGAGAAGAAAGGAGAAAAAGTTTTCTCTCTCTTCACATGCAGTGCCATAATTCTAGAATTTCTTCACAAATTTTTGTGTGTGTTTTGGTACGCACTCTTTTTAGTGAAATGGTACAGAAACTTCCAGTGTGTACCACAGTTTTCAGTTTAAACATGATATGACCCACAAAAAACACAGAAATCCAAAGAACCAGCTAAGGACTATGTAAAGTGCCTAAAAGGAAGTACAAATTGTCCCATCCGCCCCCCTCCCCTGTCCCCAACTAGGTGGGTGACTTGGGTTTATAAAACTACACTTTATCTGTGAAACCTGGCTCCAAACGTCATATCACTGCTCATGTGGTCCTGAAAGATCTATCTTCCATCTGATGCAAAGATAAAGAGAAAAAATACAAACTATATAAGAGGCTGACTGCATGAAAACATACCTTTAACAACCTACAATGGAAAGACTTAATACTTGAATTTGCACTTGTAAAAACAAATGGTAATACCAAACTGTAACCCCAAATTGTAATACCAATTATAATACACTAAATTACATTAGTACATGTAACTAATTACTATAAAATTATCAAGGATGGCTGAAATGTAGAAGAAATATTCTTTTCAGAAATACAAAATAACATTGCAAATTCACTTCTCTGTCATCAAAGTAAGCCCCACACAAGGTTAATTTAAGTTGTATGTGTTTTAGGGATTACTGGATAAACTAAAGAAAATCAAGTCATCATCCTGGGAGTTATGAAGGCCTTTCCAGCTATAAGCGTTAAGAAGCACTAGAAGACATTACAGAACCAGGTTGTAGAATTTTGCCCACCACCGACACTAATTTCTTTTTACAAAATAATTCTATGAACATAAAAAAAAATCAATGTATGAGTCAGGAAAAGCAAATTATCTGACATCACAGATTAGAGAAAGAATCCATATTAAGAAATACCTATATCCAAAGAATTATGAAATGTGTATTCTAATCCACAGAAAAATATCAAAGCAACACACTCTGGGGAATAACTAAGAACAAACTTAATGCTAAACTGGATACCAGACCTCATTTGGTTATGATGAATTTGAGTAAAACATATTGAATATAAATGCATCATCCATTAACTCCCAAAAAGCACAAACCTAATGTTTATCTACTGAGTTATTCGTTAAAGAAATAAAAGTAATATCACTTTCAGATAATGAACATAGAGTACAAAAACCTCGGCTCACCTGCAGCACGGCCTGGTCTGCCTCAAACACTTGTGAATTCTCATCCACCAGGAGAGGCTCCTTCCTCTAGCCAGCCGGCAGCTGAGTCAGGGTGCCAGCAGAGCTCGCAGGGCCGAAGCTCCATTGGCTCTTCCTGGAGCCTGCTGTGAGAGATACCTCCTGGGAGTAGGAGTGCAGGAAAGCACGGATGCTGCTGATGGCCGCAAAGTGCAAGATGGGCACCCCAGCCAGGGTGCCACCAGCCAAGCCCAGCAGCTGCACCTTCTGCCAGCAGTGCAGCCACAGGCCCAGCAGCACAATGAGGAAGGTAGGGAAGAGGCATGACACGGTGGACACGGACACCACCAGGTACAAGGTGGCTGGCCTGTGCCAAAGTCAAAGTTTTGCTGGAACCAAGGATCCCTTTGGTTAACATGGCTGGGACACAGCAGTTCACATAGGTAACAGCAGGCAAGGGAGTGCGGTGGCTCACATCACCTCAAGCGTGCATGATCAAGTACCAATTCAAAGCCAGGTTCACTGAGGACAGTCTTCAGCATAGCACCCTCAAGTAATAAGAGCCTTAACCACCCTGCCAACATAATTGTCATGTAAATAACAGGTTTTTTGGAATAAATTTCTTTAATAGATTGCTCTTCCCAGGTAAATAAAGGATTTTTTCTTTACAGATTGGTATGTCACAGACTCCCCCAGAGGACTTCTGCAGCCTTCCTTTGTTTCTCCAAGTGCCCCCTAAAGGCAGCCTAGACATGACTTCTAGAATGGGAAGGATGGAGCCCTGACTCCTTCCATCCCTGAGATCCCACCTTTTCAATTCCTCATGCTCAGAAGATTTCCATGATGTTGTCTCAAAGAGTTTCCTTTCAGTTCTTCTCCTAAATAGGGAGAAACTTAGCCTTCGGTTGTACAGCAGAGTATCCTGAGGTTCCAAGCAGCAACACAGAAAGTCCCTCTTCAATAAAGGCATGTATATAGGCAAAGGTCAACCAAACAGGAGTTCTCTGCCCCCTCCATGAGGCTAAGATCTCCCTCTGTCCCTAAAGGGATTCAGATAATCCCCTTTTCAGTCTGGTTAGCCATGAGCCCCAAAGCTGCTCAGAGGGTCTTGTTCTTGAGACTCCGGTCAATGTCCTGCTTTCTTGCTGTTCCATTCAATGTCATGCTTATCACCCCACCATCCCAAGGGACACTCTGAGTAAGGCCTCACATGTGTCATATCTCTGCTGATGCTGAAGATACTTCTTGTGGTGGGCCAGTAGGGGGAGCTCCTGCATTGAGCCTCCCACCTTGCCAGGCTTGTCCACCTTCCAGACTCCACCTGTTTCTCCAGGGGTGCCTAAGCCCTGGCAGACCCCCTTTCGAGCCCCACCGCAGAGTCTGGGGGTAACGTGTGCTGCCACCACCCCGAGAAGGGACTGTCTAGGTCCTGTGTCCTCTGGGAAACACAGGCCTAATAGTCCAATTGGTACTCGACCCAATACAAGAACTTGGGGCACTTCCCCAAATCGGGGGCCAAAAAGGATAGTCTCCCTTAGTCCGCAGACCCAAGGGGCCTCCTAGGCATAATTAAACCCACCCCTCAGTAAGTCTCTTACACCAGTCACAAAGGAGAACTTTATTGGTTACAGAGGGTAGGGTTAGAATAGGGTACAGGGTAGAGCAATATCAGAGAAATCCCATAGAGCAAACTCCTGTGGCTGGGGTAGCCTTTGATCTTGCATCTGAGTTACTGCAAGCTATATATCTAGTTGGATCTCAGTTAGCTTACTCACAAGTAGCATCCAGAGGCAGTTGGAGAATCCCTCTGGAGGCAAGCAGTTCCTTGATCATAAGTTTTGAGAGATAGCACAAGTTTCAGATGGTACAGCTGTTCTTTGTTCCTGAGTATCCCTCATGGCTGCTGCCCACCTCCTCCTGGGCAGTCCTTAACTTACATAGCCCTTGTGACCTCATTTACCTGGTCCAATGGAGGCCAGCACCTGTTGGCTGTCAGCCAACCAATTAGAAATACATCACTAGTTGCTGGGCAGACTCTAGCCCACCAGGAAGGAAGTCCTTCACCCAGGTATGTGATGCCAGTCACGTAGGCAGAGGGAGCAGGTTTCCCCCCTCCCTCAGGAATGTATCCAGCTCAGGTTACCTGAAGAGATAGGGTAAAAGTATGTATCCTCTGCTGGGCCCATTCTAATCAAAATTGTCATAGAGCAGAGTTTTTTGGCAGGGGAGAAGCAAAGGTGGCTTTCTGCCACACTTCTCATCTTTCCCTGAGCTTAGGATGTTATAGCACTTAGTACAAGACCCTACTAATCCTTCTTTCACTCTGTAATTAGTTTTAAAGAGAAACTGGGGAATGCAGAATTATATCAATACAAATACATATGCAAACCAAGTGAGAAGACCTAATATGAGCGGAGAATACAAAAACTGTGAAACATAAAGACAATTGGGGTTTTATACACACAAAATTCGCCAAACTTGAAGAGAGTAGTTAATCATCAGATAATCATCCTTAAGGCCTATTAAGGCCTTTCCAGCAATGAGGGTCAAGAAGCACTGGCAGACTTTAGAGAGACAGGTTGTAGAATCTCTGTTACTAGAATTTTTTATGCACAGGTTAGAACAGTATTTACCCAGCAAATTTTGAAAAGGGCTGGTTCTACTCATGGTGCCTGTCACCGCTCTATACTTCTGATTCTTAGTAGCCCATATTAAAAAGTGGAAGGGATAGTAGTAGCAAGAGACATAACAAACACAGCCTAATGGTCCTTCTACATTTTGCACACCACTGACAGTAAATTCTCTTTGTAAGTTAACAATTCTAAGAACATAAGAAATATGAATCAGGAAAAGCAAATAATCTAGCATCAGAGATAAGTAAATTTCCCTGCCAGTTTGATTTTGATGCTGTTTTGACCTGTTTCAAGGTCAAAACAGCAAAATCAAAATGGAACAGATACAGTCGAAACAGCCTCAAAACAAAACAAGGCAATCCGAAATGTTTCGCTGTTTCACTTCTGTTCCCATGTTTTGCCCATAGACTATAATGGGGAAGGACAAAACAGCCTATAACTTTGTCATTTCTGGCCTGATTTTGACGACACTTGCAAGAATGGTAGCACCTTCTGAGTGCATGAAGCCTGCCAAGTTTGATAGATATAGATACAGGGGGTTCGGGAAAACTGCACCCCAAAGTTTTGAAAACAAAACTTGTGTCATATGTATGTGTTAAGCCACAGCAGGCTCAAAACTGCAGACATGCAGTTAATCAATAACCACAAAGGTAGACCTTGATGATCAGATCCCCTATAGCAGGGGTAGGCAACATTTTTGGGGCCAGAGTGCTGAAAAAGCCACAATGCCAACCTTGGAAGGTGCTGGAGGGTCAGCATGCCGGACCCCCGCGCAGCTCTTTGTAGCCTCCCAGCTGCAGCCAGCCCACGGAGCCCGGTGGACTTGCAACAGCGCTTGAAGCCTCCCAGCCGCCTGCTGAGAGCAGCATGGGCTCCATGGCTGGCAGCAGCTGCTTAGAGCCCGGACTGGTGGTGCTGTGCCAAGCAAGATGGCTTTGTATGCCATGCTCGGCATACGTGCAGGGGGTCGCTGACCTCTGCCCTGTAGTAAAGCCATGGACGCAAAGGAACGCGTGTCTTCAACATTCTTTCGAATCACACACAGAAAAGCCCTTTCCCTATGCAAGAATTGTCATAATATCTATGGCTACTCGTCCATACCAATTAAAAGGCACTCCTTTTATCAAATATAAATTCAGACACTAACAATGATCCGAAAGACAGAAACACCAGAATGTAAACAAGGGCAACAGAATACAAAAACGTCGGCTCACCTGCAGCGCAGCCTGGTCCGCCTCACACACCTTTGAATCCTTACCCACCGGGGCAGGCTCCTTGCCCTGTCCCGCCGGCGGCCGAGCCAGGGTGCCGGCAGAGCTGGGCGGGCCGAAGCTCCACTGGCTCTTCCTGGAGCCGGCCGTGAGAGACACGTCCTGGGAGTAGGAGTGCAGGAAAGCGCGGACGCCGTCGATGCCCGCGAAGTGCGAGACGGGCACCCCGGCCAGGGCGCCGCCGGCCGAGCCCAGCAGCTGCGCCTGCCGCCAGCGGCGCAGCCGCAGGCCCAGCAGCACGATGAGGAAGGCGAGGAAGAGGCACGACACGGCGGCCACGGCCACCACCAGGTACAAGGTGAGGCTGGCCTGCGCCTCGGCCGCCGGCGCCGCCAGGCTGCCCAGGTCGGCCAGCAGCTCGGGGATGCTGTCGGCCACGGCCACCGTGAGCGTGACGCTGGCCGACAGCGGCGGCTGCCCGTTGTCCCGCACGCCCACCACCAGGCGGTGCTTGAGCGCGTCCCTGTCGCCCAGGGCGCGCGCCGTGCGGATCTCGCCCGTGTGCACGCCCAGCGCGAAGAGCCCCGGCTCGCTGGCCTTGAGCAGCTCGTACGACAGCCAGGCGTTCTGCCCCGCGTCCGCGTCCACCGCCACCACCTTGGTCACCAGGTAGCCCGGCTCGGCCGAGCGCGGCGCCAGCTCCACGCCCGTCGAGCCGTCGCGGGGCGCCGCCGGGTACAGGATCTCGGGCCGGTTGTCGTTCTGGTCCAGCACCAGCAGCGTGACCGAGGCGCTGCTGCGCAGCGGCGGCGACCCGCCGTCCCGCGCCTCCACGGCGAAGCGGATCTCGCGCACCTGCTCGTAGTCCAGGGCGCGCAGCGCATGCACCGCGCCGCTCTCCGCCTGCACCGACAGCCACGACGACAGCGGCGCGCCCTGCAGCTCGCCCTCCGCCAGCCAGTACGTCACCCGGGCGTTGTCGCCCCAGTCCGCGTCGGCCGCCCGCGCGCAGAACACCGAGGCGCCGCGGGCGTTGTTCTCGCTCACCCACACGCTGTAGGCCGCCTGGCTGAAGGCCGGCGCGTTGTCGTTCACGTCCGACACCTGCACGGCGATCGTCGTGGCGGACCACAGCGGCGGCGCCCCGCGGTCCCGGGCCGTGACCGTCACGTTGTAATCCGCCACCTGCTCCCGGTCCAGGTCCCTGGCCGTCACCAGGCTGTAGTAGTTGTCCACGGATTTCTGCAGCCGGAAGGGGACGTGGTCCGGGATGGTGCATGTGACGGCGCCGTTCTCTCCTGAGTCCTGGTCCTGCACGATCAAGAGGGCGATCACGGTTCCCGGCGGGGAGTCCTCGGGGACGGAGCTGAGCAGGGAGGTGATCCTGATCTCGGGGATGTTGTCGTTCACGTCGCTGACAGAGATCACGACCTTCGCCCTGTTCAAGAGGCCTCCGCCGTCGTGCGCCCTTACCTCCATTTCATATAATGTGGATTCCTCGTAGTCCAGGTTCCTGAAGACCGTTATATCTCCGGTCCTAGAGTCCAGTTGGAATACTTGGGAAGCCTGGTCTTTGAATTGCAAGGAGTATATCACGTGTCCGTTAATACCTTCGTCCAGATCCGTGGCCTTCACTGTAGCCACCGTGGTCCCGACGGGCACGTTCTCCCGCACGCTCACGCGGTAGAGCGGCTGGCTGAACACGGGCGCGTTGTCATTGGCATCGAGCACCACCACGTGGATCCGCGCCGTGCCGGAGCGGACAGGATCTCCGCCGTCAGTGGCGGTGAGGATGAGGTCGTGAGTAGCCTGCTCTTCCCGGTCCAGGGGCTTCTCGAGCACTAATTCGGGGGGGTTAACACCCTCAGATGCAGTTTGTATTTGCAGAGAAAAATGTTCGTTACTGCTCAGTTTGTAGCTCTGAAGCGAATTCCTACCCACATCAGGATCCTGCGCATTATGCAAGGGGAACCGGGATCCTGGGGCTGTTGTCTCACTGACTTTTAGCTCCATTTCCCCTGTTTGGAAGCTCGGAGCGTTGTCGTTTATATCTGTGATTTCGACTTCCACTCCATACATCTTCATGTCATGCTCCACTATAACCTCGCAGTTCAGGAGACACTTCTCAGCCCGGCCGCACAGCTGCTCCCTGTCTAGCCGCTCCGCCGTGATTAAATGGCCGCTCTTTACATTCAAAGCGAAATACTGCGTCCTACCTCTGGAAATCACGCGCACGCCGCGCTCCGACAGCGCCTTGGCCTCCAGCCCCAGGTCCTGCGCGATGTTCCCCACGAAGGAGCCTTTCTGCATTTCCTCGGGGATCGAGTAGCGAATCTGCCCGGCCGCAGCGGCCCCGCACACGGTCAGCACCACGCAGCACAGCACGGCTCGCCCTGCGCAGCGCCGCAGCCCTTGTGCTCCGGAACTGGCCATGGAGATCCGGAGGATCCACTGCCTCTCCGCCGCCGAGAGCTGCTACTTGGAGATGATGTCGGGCCGATCGTTTCCGACAATAATCAGCTGTTAACCCATCCGCCGGTTTCAGCGAATAGCCTGCACCGACAGTCGGTCCTGAGCAAAAGAAAGTCTGAGCTCTCTGTTCTCCAAGCTGTGCGGGGCGGTGCTGGGCTGGCTTGATCTCTCGGCGCATTTCTCTCCCTGATTGGTGAACAGCGGCGCTCAGAGTCTCACCCTATAATTGCAGACTCTCTATAGTTCAAAATTTGGGAAGTTTTTTGCTTTGATACTTGAAGTGCCAGAAGTGCTTTTTTTCCCATTCTGAATGAGGAAATAAAGACTGAAGTACTCCCGACGTGTTAGTAATTCAGTTACTTGTGGAGTTAGTGGAGTTAATGCTTCTGCTTTCAATATTTTCACTATAAATGTAGATGGCTTCACGGACCTATCACTTCTGTGTCTACGTCTCTGTACTGATCTGTCCCCCTCGTTGTCCTTTTATGTCTATTTCACTTATGCACTAAACGCATGTGCTCTTGCTGTGAGGCTGTTACTAAGTGGTAGGTAGGAGGTTGTTACTGCCTGATAAAACTGAATGTTAGACCGAGATATTCAGTTGTAGATTTCCTTTGTATTTCAGTGTTCATATCTGTTTTCCATTTACAGCATTCATTGCCGCTTCAATGAGAGCAATATAACTGGTCAGCAAAAGAAAGCTTCCTAAGGCTGAAGACTGGAGCCGAGTCTCCTTGAACTGCTCTTAACTAGCGGAACTCAGCTGCATAGACAGCGCTGTCTCCCAGTTAGTGGCGGGAGGAGAGAGTTGTTTCTTGGATATGGATATGACTTAAGGTAGCAGGTGAATGACTGTGAACTTCTCCTCCCAGTCAGCACCATTAGTCGTTGAAGATATGTAGTTGCCTATTAGTGAACTTTATGTAAAAGGGATGTAGTGTAATGTTATCTTGTATATTTTCCACTTCAACAACGTTTGCATTTCCTTCTATCAAGTAAAATGCAAGGCTAGTGGTATCCTTGACTATGGTAGCAAACGGAACATAATACAAGTAACCAACAGGGAATATGCAATCTCACATGTTTGTCCACGTCTGTGTAAACCACACACAGAGCCTACAAATACCAGCTGTGTGGTACTAGTTTCAACACAGCCTGCCTATAATAAGGGTAACATGCAATCTTACATAGTTGTACGCGTCTGTGTACACCACACACTCCTCTGCGAGGTACCAGTATCAACATAGAATGCCTCGATGCAGAACAGCGGACTCGATCTCTTGAAGTACTTTGCAGCCCTACATGACTGTTGTTCTACTAAACTGCTAAGCCATCCAAGCAATACAACCACTCACTCTTCAAGCCAAGCAAAGCGGCGCATTTCCACTATTCTCCGTTCACAAGGCCATACCTTTTAGGAAAAAAAAAATCTTTCCTAGCAGGGAGAAATGTCTACCATCTTTCAACCATCAACCAGCCAGGAAACGTGTCCTCTTTCTGCCTTCTGTCTCTGGAATAGGCCTCGCACCACTACTCCTAAAATTAGTCATATTATTACAACGTCCATGTAACTGTAATTAAGTTACATACGGGTGGCCTTTCTCAAGGTGAAAAACTTGCTGTTTGAGAGGGCTAGGCAGACAGCCTCCATGCTTCTGAAAGGAAAACATTTATCGTTTCCCCGAATAAGCCAGCCTTACTTCCAGCTCTGGACATGCGAAGTGCTCTGCGACTATAAATTAGTACTAGTTCGTTTATACCAAGGCTCATAAGGGCATTCTAAGGAATTGTGTGGCTCCTCATTGTTACAGAGCATTTGGACCAATGGTGACTAAAGAGGCGAGCTTGACAGGTAGACTTAAGGGGGAAAAAAACCTAATTACGTGGGGGAGATATTTTCCCTAGTAGGATAGAATATATGATAGCCTGATAAAAGGCATTGATGATCACTTTTTTAGGAAGAGCTGCATAAGTCGCTCACGGGGATATCTATGTGGGCAGGAAGCCGCAGAAACTCCTGTAACTGAACGATACACATCGCACCTGAACATCAGTCAGTATGGAAAGGGGAACTGGGGCAATATGAAGATCATCGATATACATTTGTGATCATTACTCTATCCAAGACCAGAAAGAAAAAATAAGCAAGCAAGACTTTTTCACAGGAATTTGTCAGTTGGCTATCAAACATAGAATGGAACTCAGTTTCACCAAATATATATATACATTTTCGATAGGGATGCAGTTTTTTTCATGTACAGCTGTTAAAACAAAATTAAACTACTGTCACAGTAAAGGAAAAACTCCAACTTTCTTAGTAGCCTCTGTCTCCGCTTTTTAGTTGCTACACTCATAGTGCTCCAAAGTTCACAGAATATTCAGCAAACCATCACCAAGTCTGTTTCCGGACAGGCTTCATCTCCTCTACTACAGAGTGGACGTATTAATTCTGTAACTTGCCTATTATAAACATCCTGTTATAAACCCAGCTGTGAACAAGACGCAAGACGGTAACATAAACGAAAGGAGAGATGAAAAAAGAATGTCTTAAGCTTTTATTTAGAGCACACAAAGTAAAATCTCATGGGGAAACTCGCTGTCATGTGAGTAACGGCTGCTATGAAATAAATCTTGTCAGTTTCTTATGTGCCAGTCTTGAAATCGTTTTCTTATGCCCTCTGTTCTAAGACGCTATTAGCTTTTTGGGAACGGTCATATGGCCAAACCGCTGTAAATAAATCTATTTAAATGAGAGAAAATATATTCTTTGATATGAAGGAAGACTTAGTTCCTAGGGCAATGGAATGTTCTCAGAATACTTAGATTATACTCCTACAAATACGTCCTTTTAATTCGATACTTTACCGCTTGTCTTGTGACTGCCTGTCCACTCGATCCCGCCCAGATAACGCGATTAGAATACAATGGAGTTCATTGGGTGGTGATTGCATTGATACAATCGAAAATAAGCTATACAAAAAGACAGTATCCTAATGGGCTCCCATACAACCTAATAAGGAAGCTGGGCGCGTATTCTCTTTCAAAAAGGATAATCCGATATAAGCAATGAAAATAGAACTCACCGCATCGGCGATCTCTAGTTCAGATTTCAAGTCACTACATCCATTGCTCATAAGTAACGTCCCAGATCTGTCCCTGCACAGAATGTCCTCTGCTACAGGGGCACGCGGCTGCAGGACAGAACATTCTCCTCCCTTCGACTCAGAGGACAAACACAGCTGGTAGGAGTAGGGCAAAGTGCCGTCTTCGTAGGTCGGCGGGAACCAGGGGCCGCGCTCGGAAACAGGGGCCGGGCCCAAGCACGGGAGTAGGCGGGGAGGCCTTGACCCCCGCAGTCTGTCCAGGACGGCCAGGGCGACGGCCAGGAGGAGCAGGAAGGAGACGAGAGCCAGCGCCAGCACCAAGTAGAACTGCAGGGCGGCCGCCGAGTCCGAGGCCCCGGCCGCCTCGGCCTCGGCCTCGGCCAGCTCGGGAAGCGCCTCGCGCGCGCTCTCGGCCACCACCACCTGCAGCGTGGCCGTGGCCGACAGCGGCGGCTGCCCGTTGTCCTTCACCACGGCGAGCAGGCGGTGCCGGGCGCCGTCGCCGTCGGCCAGGGCGCGCGCCGTCCGCACCTCGCCGCTGCGCAGCCCCACCGTGAAGAGCGCCGGCTCGGCCGCCGCCACCAGCTCGTACGACAGCCAGGCGTTGTGGCCCGAGTCCGCGTCCACCGCCACCACCTTGGTCACCAGGCAGCCCGCCGCGGCCGAGCGGGACACCACCTCGACGGCGCCCGGCGCGGGGTACAGGATCTCGGGCGCGTTGTCGTTCCGGTCCAGGATGAACAGGCGCACCGTCACCCTGCTGCTCAGCGCCGGCGACCCGCCGTCTCGCGCCTCCACTTCCACCCGCAGCTCGCGCAGCTGCTCGTAGTCGAAGGAGCGCTGCGCCACCACGGCCCCGCTCTGCGCCTGCACCGACACGTGGGCCCAGGCCGGCGCCCCCGCCGCGCTCCTGTCCCCGCCGCCGCCGCCGCCGCCGCCGCCGCCGCCGCCGGGGCTGACCAGCGAGTAGGTGACTCGGCCGTTGCGGCCCAGGTCGGGGTCCGAGGCTCGCACGCGGAGAAGCGAGGCCCCCGCCGGGTTGTTCTCCGCCACGTAGGCGCTGTACGACGCTTCCTCGAAGAGCGGCGCGTTGTCGTTGACGTCCGAGACCTGCAGCCGGACGGTCTGGGTCGTGGCGAGCGGCGGAGCGCCCTTGTCCGTGGCCGTGACCGTGACGTTGTAGTCGGGGCTGCGCTCTCTGTCCAGGGCGCCGGCCGTCACCAGCTTGTAGTAGTTCTTGGAGGACGACACCAGCTTGAAGGGCAGGTTGTCCGGAATGCGGCAAGTGACTTCGCTGTCCCCTCCACCGTCTCGGTCTCGTGCTTTGATCAGCGCGATCACGGTGCCGGGCTGGGAGTCCTCGGGGACGGGGCTGGACACGGAGGTGAAGGTCACCTCGGGCGCGTTGTCGTTCTCGTCCACAACCTCGATCTCCACTTTGCAGTGGGTCACCAGGCCGCCGCCGTCCTTTGCCTCCACTTCCAAAGTGTAGGCTGCTGTTTCCTCGAAGTCCAGCGGCTCCCTCACCGTGATCCTCCCCGTTTCCGCCTCCAGGCTGAATTTCTGGCCCGCGGTTTCCAGTGTGTTGCTGAACCCGTAGGTGACATGCGCATTGGCGCCCTCGTCGCTGTCCGAGGCGTTCAGCTGGAGCACGAGGGAGCCCGCGGGGGCGCCCTCCCGCACGCGCCCCTTGTAGACGTCCCGGGTGAAGACGGGCGCGTTGTCGTTGGCGTCGGTGACGTTGACCCAGACGCGAGCCGTGCCGGTTCTGGCGGGCTGCCCCCCGTCCACTGCCGTGAGGACCAAGTGCAGCCCGGGCTGCCTTTCCCGATCCAGAGGCTTCTGCAGCACCAGCGCCGCGTACTTGTTGCCGTCCTGGCTCTCCCTGACCTCCAGCACGAAGTTGGCGTTGGAGCTGAGCTGGTAACTCTGCAGGGAGTTGGAGCCCACGTCCGGGTCCTGGGCATTTCCCAGCGAGAAGCGGGCTCCTGGCAGCGTCAATTCATTGATCTCCAGTGTGTTGTTATCTCGTAGGAAGCGCGGCGCGTTGTCATTGATGTCCTGGATGTCGACGTTGACGTGGAAAACGTTCAGTGGATTTTCCACCACGGCTTCGAAAGCGAGAGCGCAGAGCGGGGCCTTGCCGCAGATGTCCTCCCGGTCTATCCGGTCACTCACGTACAGGTTCCCGTTTTCGCCCTTCACCGTGAAATACTGCTTCTCCGAGATGACACGGAGCCTGCGATCGGGCAGTTCTCCCACACTCAGTCCCAAATCCTTGGCGAGATTGCCCACGAGGGAGCCTTTGGGCATTTCCTCGGGGACCGAATAGCGAATCTGAGCCGAGACCACCCCGCAGAGCAGAGCCAGCAAGAAGGGAAAGGACAGTACTTGCCTCCCGGCCTCCCGGCCGCTCTGGCTGTGTCCGGCTTCCATTCCCGTCTCCCGGAGAACGCTGTCCTGCTTCTTTCTTTTCTCCGTGTCGATCGTGTTAGGCTGTAAGAAATCCCAGGTAAACGACAGGAGGCAGAGAACGGGTGAGAGCACTGGGTCCGCGGTCCCTGCTCAGTCTCTGTCCCGAGCGCCTTGCTGTGCTTTCCTCTTCTGGGCGGACCCCGAAGGTCTCTCTGCTTTGCTTGCTTCCTGCGCTGCGCTGTCTGAGCAAGCGCACTGCAGGAGGCTCCAATGGATGTATCGCAGTCTGCAGCGCCGCTCCGTATTGGCCAACAGCGGCACTCGGAGTCGCAGTCGGGAAACTGCAGCGATCTGAGCAGGCGCCGCTGTGGCTTCACTATTAGAGCAAAAAGGCAGATTCAGAGTGTATTGACAAAGTGAAGCCATTGTCGTGCAGGGCAAAGGCTTCGCCTCAGAACGTAAATGCCAGCTTGGAATTCTTTTATTATGTGTGTGTAATGCGTAGTTGTCGGTTTAGTATTACTCTGAAAATCAGTCGTGCTTTCCTGTTTCTTTGATTTCATGTATCCTTTGACATATATTAATGTGTAATTAAAACAACATTGCCGCCTTTGACATATATTAATGTGTAATTAAAACAACATTGCCGAGATTTTTACCTTTTCCCTTTCTCAGATACACTGAAACGCGTGGGATCCAACAATCAGAAGTGGTGGCCAAACATTTTAGGTAGGTATGACACATGTTACTGTGAGTCATACATATCTGGGCAAATCCATATTCCCATTTCCGTCTTGAGCCTTATATTCCTTTTTAGGTTTTTTTTTTCCTCAGAATTATCTGGCTTCTCACAGTACTTATAGAGGTCTTAATACCTATAGGAATGTTTTCCATTTTTCCAAACTGTACTATAATTACAGTCAACATTTGTGTCCTTCATGCGGGTACCCCACATTTGAGATATCAAAGCAATATCAAGCGGCCAGTCTTTAATAAGAATTGTTATGTGCTCAAGGGAAAATGCATTCCGTGCTGGAAATGCTTGGCTAGGCTGTTACAGACCCTTAATTCCTTCCTTAGATACCTTATCATAAACATATCATGATCCCTACGACACACCTTGTCAATACAAAATGCTGGAAATAGAGGCTGCCACTGCCTCCTTGGTGGTATAAACAGATCCTTATTCGCCATAATGTCATGGACATGTATGATTCGTATATGCGCCATTTGATAATTTCGGGGAGGCGTATATTTAGACTGATACACTGAGAGATAACTTATATTCTCTAAAAATATTAGTTTCTAAATCCATAGCCAGACTTCTTCGTATTTCTAAGTAGCGTCAGCTCAACATTCTGCTCGAGTCTAAAATACCTTCGATTAAAATAGATAAATCGAAGCACTTCTGGGTGCTTATATTCATAGCAGTTCACAGAGCTAAAAGCAAGAAAGGGAGTAAGGTGATCGGAGTCACCGGGAGGCGGATCTCGCACACCAGCTCTTTGTCGTTCACGTCGGTGAGAGGAGATCACGATCTTCAACCTGTCAAAGAGGCCTCCGCCATCACGGAAAGTCTGTTCCTGATT
This sequence comes from Alligator mississippiensis, assembly GCF_030867095.1. Lineage (NCBI taxonomy): Eukaryota > Metazoa > Chordata > Crocodylia > Alligatoridae > Alligator > Alligator mississippiensis. The sequence continues at coordinate 41,236,841 of NC_081832.1, forward strand.
CTAGTCACCCTTAGTGTAAAGAAGTTCTTCCTTACATCCAACCTGAAACCAACCTTAACAGTTTATGGACAGTGCTCCTTATCCTCCCCCTGGGGTGACCAAGTGAGCAGCTTTTCTCCCAGCTCCTGATATTCACCCCTTACATACTTACAGATGACCAGCAAGCCCCCCTCCCCCAACCCCTTAGTCTTCTCTTCCCCAGGCTGAATAGTCCCATATCCCTTAGTCTTTCCTCATGAGGTTGGTCCTCCAGGTCCTTAATCATTCTCGTAGCACTTCCCTGGACCCTTTCAAGATTCTCCATATCTTTTTTGAAGTGCAGCTCCCAGAACTGGACATAGTACTTCAGCTTCGGTCTCACCAGTGCTGAGTAGAGAGAAAGTACCATTTCCTTAGCTCTGCTCGTGATACATTGGCTAATACATCCCAGTATGCTATTAGCTCTGTTGTCTCCAGCATTGCACTGGCGGCTCATGTTCATCCTGTGATCAACCATAACCCTGAGGTCCCTTTCAGCCATCGTGCTGGCCAGGACATCTCCTCCTAACTTGCATTCACATCTTCAAACTCAGAATCATTTGTGAAAAGTACCATGAGCACCAAAAACAACTCCATCATAATTTCATAGACTCTAAAATAGTTTTTTGAAAAAGTGCAGTGAAAATCACTTCGGCTGACAAGGAATAAGCATAACATCAGTCCCATATTGATGTCTGATAGAAGAACTCTACAACAATACAAATAATGGAGTCCTGCTTGACAAAAACATTGTGGAGTGGTTTACAACATCAAGGTTGTGGAGTACACCAAGGCTGTGTTCTCTCATCATGCTTATTGAATGTATATCTGGAACAAATCATGTTAGATGCCTTAGATAACTTCAGTCAAGCCGTGTCAGTTGGAAGATAAGCTTGGCTGTAAAATACAGCCAAGCTCTCTGATACACAGAGGCGAGGGGAGCAGGGTGTGGGGCCCAGGGCAAATCAGCCTGTGCAGGGCCCTGCTCCTGGACACAAGGAAGCTGGTGGTGGATTTGGCGGCGGAGGGGAAGGGAGGTGCTGAGCGACCAGACATGAAGTGGAGGCAGCACGGAATCACTGCGGCAGTTCTGCCCAGCTCTTCAGGGCCCCCCAAAGCACAGGGCTGGGGGCGGTTGCCCCAATTCACCCCCCCCCCCCCCGCTGGCCCTGCTGATACCACCGAATTTGCAGCGAGGAGAATACCCATGACCACAACTTCACTAATCTTAAAGGGGCCTTCAGCCAACAAGGACACTGCTCCAGAGAAATAGACTGCACTTTTGAAAGACCCACTCGAATACCACGTGGAGATTTACTGCAGTACAAAAAGAAAATCCCCACAAATCGCACACTATTAGTTATGGCATATCACACTTCCCTGGAACCTACAGTGAAAATCCAAAAAACAATTGCAACCCATACTTGAAGAAGACCCACTTCTTAAAGAGATCTTTCCAGAACCACCGACCTTAGACTTCAAACAAGCACCGAACCTCCATAACCTCATCACCAGAAGCAAACTCCTTAGGACCCAAACCACACTGACAAATGGATCCAGACCATGCCAGGACAAGAAATGCAAAACCTGACAATGTATCTCCCCCACCACCCACTATAACTACATCCCACAACAGAACCATTGCCATTCCTGGATCTTACAGCTGCACCTCCAGAAATGTTCTATATCTCATCCAGTGCACCATATGCCCTGAGGAAAAATATGTTGGAGAAACCAAAAAACAACTGCACACCAGAATGAATGCACACCAAAAATCTATCGAAAACAAGAACACCCAAGTACCTGTGGGTGCACGCTTCTCACAGGGAAATCACTCCCTCACCACTCTCTCAGTTCTAATCCTCAAAGGGAACTTACAAAACACCTTCCTCAGATGAGCCTCCGAACTTCACTTCATAAATCTACTGGATACAAAAAATCATGCACTCAATATGGACATTGATTTTATGACCTATTACAACCTGCCTCACATCTGATTCACTAGGTACCTGCCTGACAGCCTCTTTTGTACTTTGTACTCTATCACAGCACTGTCTCCCTTCATCTGTCTTCCCCCTGCTCTCTTCCCTCTCCCCCTCCCCCTTTGCTTCACCTCTCTGCCTTATCTTTTGTCTTTCTAATTCTATATATTTACATTTTCACTGACATCCCACCACATTTTAGCTTCTTTCATTTCTTGGAGTCTCAGAACAGCACAGAAACCCCATGCCTGAAGAAGGGTGACTGCGCCCAGAAAGTTGCCAAGAAATTTTTTTCCAATGATTCAGTTGGTCTAATAAAAGATATCACACCTACTCAAAGCACCTTGCCTGCCAGTTGGTGGACAAGAAATTAACAGTCTTGGTTTTACTGATGACATTGATGTAAAAGTTGGAAATGCAGAAGAGCTTAAGGAAATAACAGAAAGGCTATACATAAGGCTGCAAAGATATATGGGATAGAAATGAGTCTGCAAAATAATGATAACATCAGCCAGTAGCAATGATGATGGATCAGTAAAAATTGGTAATGAGAAACTAGAAAAAGTAACACATTTCACATACCTTGGTGCAACCATCACAGAAAATGCTACATCCAAAAAGGAAGTAAAAACAAAAATAGACATCACCATTGGACAACTAGCAAAGCTGATGAAAATATGGAGTAGCAGCAACATCACAATGAAAATGAAACTCCACCTATTATGTAGTGCTGTCATTTCAACAATGCCTTATGGCTGTGAGACCAAGACACTCGCGAAGGTACTGGAAAAATAAATTGCAACCTTTGAAATGTGGTGGTTTAGGGGGCTTCTATGCATAGCCTACACTGCACACAGAACAAATTAATCTGTGAAAGATCAAATTGGACAAGAAGTCGGTAAATATGAACCCTTACCTGAAATCAAAAGAAGAAAGATACTGTGGTTTGGACATGTAACAAGAATGCCCAGAACCCTGACCAACATTATTGTACAGGGTGCTGTGGATGGATGAAGAAGAAGAGGAAAACTTGGGACAAGCTGAACCACCAGCATCAAAGACTGGATGGGATTAAAACTGATGGATTGGACAAGGATTGCAAAAGACTGGGAAGAATGGGGGAAAGTTATTGCTACATCTAAGGTTCCCCAACACTTGTTGCAGCCTCAGGACTGACTTGACTTGAAAATAGGTGGCGTCCTTGAACATCTTAACTGAAGTGGAAGTTGTATATCATTACTAGGTTTAAAATGTGAAAAAGGAGTATTTGTATACTGATATATATTTGTAGACAAGCTGAGCACAGCACATAGATAAATATATACCAGGTATGCTGCAGTGATATTAATTCGATAATTTACAGAGGCACATAATTAATATCAGGATTATTCTATGTAGTATGCACCTGTAGTCACCTCACTTACACTTTGCTTACCATTTCATCTGTTTCTGGACACCTTGTAATATTGCAAACTCCTGAGCAACCTCAAAATACAACTTTCTGAAATGCTTTGTGATGAAACATGTACTTTCTCCTTCCCAGTGTGAAATATACTCTTTTCCCCAGCTTAGAATATTTAAAATGGCCCCAACAGTTAATGCTCTAAGGATGACTCCAGATGTTAGAAGATTGTAAGAACCAACAGGTACTGCAAAAGAGTCTCACATTCCCATTGGGACCCTGCACTTATTCCTAAGCTTGGAAAATGTACAAAGGGCAATTCAAAAAAAGTAACATTTGTACACGGAATCTTTAGAGGTTTGAATTAAGAATGTTGAAGCCTATGATCCCTGAACTCATGGCAGCTCCTGGAGAATGGCTCAATGAAAGAAAGAAATATTGATCTACAATATTTTTAAGTCTGCCAAACTTCTCTTAATTAATTTCCATGTTAATGTTGTGATGAATCCAGAATATATGCCTGTGTTGGTCAAGTTTTCATCATAATTTAAAAGGGATAAACTGCATAACTCGATCATAGCTCTGCCACTGGTGAGTACTAAATGAATGAAATATTTATTCTAATAACATTAATGTTACATTGCACCAACAGTCAAACTAGAAAGGGCACAAGAAAAAGGCAAAGAATAAGAGTTTATTTTTACATTTGTACTTGTAATAGATATCCACAATCTCCAAGAACTTTAAATAACCTACAATTTGTCCAAAGAAGTTTACTGAAAAGGAGCAAAGCAAACACACACATTAAAGAAATTTTTTCACATCTTTATCTTTAGGGGATAAGTAAATTTTCCTGGATGCTGCAAATATTCCTAGGAGAAGTTTTGAAAGGAGAGGACAGAGACTGTGCCAAGCTGCACTTGAAACAAAGGACTTGTAGGAAACACAATGGATAGAAACAAGTCTGAAAACTAACGAGAGTTCTGCCAGTTATTTCCATTGCGATTGCCATCAGAATGGTTAATCTCAAAGGGCACAGACAGAAGTGAAAATTCTCACCCAATCTGGCCACAAAAAGCACTTTAGATCTCTGACCAGGGCTATAGTCAGGAGGCACAGCTGCCAGGCAGTCCTACTTGGTGCTGGCACATGGCTTTAGACAGCTTTAAAAATGGCCAAACAGGTGAAAATCTGAACCCTCATTGCATGGGTAGCCAGATGAAGATGTTTCAAAACAAAGCATTTTTGTAACTTCTGTCTGCCCTGCCTCCCAGCCTGTCACTGTTCTCAGAATGGGAGGATGGAAAGAGAGTGGAGGGAGTTTGGTCTAGTGCTTTCCAGACTCTGCTGGATGGTGGGGCAGGTGTATTGGAATGCCCCTGAGGTGGGGGACCTCCAATTCACCCATCCCACCCTCCATCGCTAGCTGGAGAACTCCTAAAACAAGCTCCCCCTGCTCCCTTTCCCCGCTTCCAGGGTGACAGTCAGAAAGAGCAGGAAGGACACAAGAGGCAGCACCAGTACCAACTAGTAATTCTTGGAGGACTATACCAGCTTAAAGGGAAGGTTGTCCAGAATATGGCACCTCTCTGTTTTCCTGTCATCTGGATCATTGACATGGATCAGAATAATCATGGTCCTGGACTGGGATTCCTCATGGATTGGGTTGGACATGGAGGTGAGAGCCACCTCAGGTGCATTGTCATTCTTGTCCACAACCTCCATCTCCACTTTGTAGTGATTTACCAGGCCACCACTGTCGTTTGCCTCCACTGCCAAGGTGTAGGCTGCTGTATCCTCAAACTCCAAGGCTTCTCTCACCATGAACTTCCCTGTTTCTGCTTCCAGACTGAATTTCTGGCTTGTGGTTTCCAGTGTGTCACTGAACCCATAGGTGATGTGCATTGACACCCTCGTTGATGTCTGAGGTGTTCATCTGGAGCGTTAGGGAGCCCATGGGGGCACCTTTTGCACATGAACCTTGCAGATGTCCCAGGTGAAGACGGGCATGGTTCTTTTTTGTGTCAGTGACGTTTAGTCAGACCCAAGTTCTCCTCATTCTGGAAGGTTGCTGCCTGTCCATGGCCATGAGGACCAAGAAGAGGCGTGCTGGCTTTCTTGATTCAGCGGCTTGTGCAGCACCAACTCTATGTACTTGCACCTGTTCTGACTCTCACTGACATCATCATGAAATTCACATTGGAGCTGAACTGGTAATACTGCAGGGAATTTGAGCCCACTTCTGGGTCTTGGGCATTTCTCAATGAGAAGCAGGCTCCTGGCAATGTCAATTCATTGATCTCTGGGGTGTTGCTGTTTTGTACAAAGTGCAGCACATTGTCATTAATGTCCTAGATCTTGATTTTGATGTGGAACGTGTTCAATGGACTTTCCACCACATTTTCCAAAGTGAGGGCACAGAGCGGCACCTTCCTCCATGTTTCCTCCCTGTTTATCTGGTCACTCCCTTACAGGTTCCTGTTTTCTTTCTTCACTGTGAAGAATTGTCTTCTGGCAGCAGAGACATCCCAAAGCCTGTGATCAAGCAGTTCTCTCACACTGAGCCCCAGATCCTTGGTGAGATTGCCCACAAGGGACCTTTTGGCTATTTCCTGAGGGATCAGATAGTGAGTCTGAGCTGGTACCACCCCCAGAAGAGACAGGAAGAAGGGCAAGGGCAGTACTTGCCACCTAGCCATCCAACCTTCAAATTTTCAATACCTTCACAGCATGCTAGGTAATAAAACAATTTCCAGTGAAACATATCCCCTGTTTATGTAAGCTAGATATAAACTGAATTTTAACTGCTTTCTAAATCCTCATTTCTTTATAATTTTTCATTTTGGACAAGCCGTACAGAAATCTGCAAAGAAGGACATCCTGTGGGGCTGCCAGATGAATTACATCCCAGGCCTCACTCCACAAACCATTGACCTTTACAAGACTATGGGCCACATTATCACCATCACTATAGGTGAAGGGCTCATGTTAGCATCACAGAAGAATGCAGGAAATCCTGGCAGACCTTATTGAGCCAAATGATATGTTGCATAATAGTAAAAAGTCATGGGCAAGTGCAACAATACAGAAACCAAGGGACAACCCATGAAAGATAGACTAACATCATAATGTCACTGCTAACCAAATTGCTTATCAGATGCTTCTCAATGGAAGAAGCTCAAAAAACAAAACAAAACAAAACAAAACAAAACAAATAAAACTCCAACTGGAAAGGTATAAGTACCCTAAAGACCTAGGTTTTACATGCCCCTTCTTAATGACAGAGTTGAAGGCTTGTATTAATGCACTGAAGACCAAGAAAGTGGCTTCCCTTGACAACATACTTAATGAATAAATCAAGCAATTTGGACCTCAGATTCAAGATGGCTCCTCTGTTTATATGACTTATGGACAGCTAGCCAAAAAATTGCAAAGATATAGCAACGTGCTCAGATAGTGGCACTTCTAAAGCCAGGGACAGATCAATCTGACTCAAAGATCTTCACATCTATGTTAACTATCCCACACATACAAATTGTAGGAATGACTGACACTGAACTGGCTTGCCCCATATGTGAATAAACATCTAATCCCCAGAGTGCCTTTTGGCCTGGAAAATCAATAATTGTTCAATTGCTCAATCTAAATCAATATATTGAGGATGGTTTTGAAAGAGGCCATATCACCAGAGCTGTGTCCATTGATCTAACAGCCACCTATGATAAAGTTAACCACTGGCAGCTCTT